>NC_133331.1:36398406-36773406 GCF_042186555.1 Aquarana catesbeiana
ACTTATTTTCCACCATAATTTGCAAATAAATTCTTTCAAAAATCAGACAATGTGATTGTCTGGATTTGTTTCTACATTTTGTCTCTCATAGTTGAGGTATACCTATGATGACAATTACAGGCCTCTCTCATCTTTTTAAGTGGGAGAACTTGCATAATTGGTGGCTGACTAAATTTTTTTTGCCCCACTGTAGCTCCCAACTGTCCCTGATTTCGAGGGACTGTCCCTGATTTGGAGAAATGTCCCTCTGTCCCTCGAAACCCCTCATTTGTCCCTCATTTTGGTCTGATCTATATAATTGTACATAAAATGCACTTTTTATCTTTCAAAAAAGTTTCCCAGTGCTAAACCTTTTCTAAATTGCTGCATTTGCAAATTTTAAAAGCCAATATAAAGGAATTGTAGTCGTAAAAAAAAAAGCCCTTGTGGATTTAATTAACTTTTTTTTTGGTTAATTCTCCTTCAAGGGGGTGTGGCAGGGGGCATGTCCTATGCCTACATACATTTGCTAGTAGGTGTCCCTCATTCCCCTCTCAAAATGTTGGGAAGTATGCTTGACAATGGCAGACCATGAACACCGTTGTACACTAGTCAAACAGCTCTGCTCATCTGCTATAAAATTTATTCGAAAAAATAAATTAAAAAAAATATAATTTCTTCATAAATTTAGGCCAATATGTATTCTGCTACATATTTTTGGTAAAAAAAAAAAAACCCATTAAGCGTGTATTGATTGGTTTGCGCAAAAGTTATAGCGTCTACAAAATAGGGGGATATATACTGGAATTTTTTTTTATTTACTATTTTATACTAGTAATGACAGTGATCAGCGACTTATAGTGGGACTGTGATAGTGTGGCGGACAATCTGACACTTTATGGGAACCAGTGACACTAATACACAGTGCTAAAAATATATACAGTATTGCCACTGTACTAATGACACTGGCTGAGAAGGGGTTAACATCTAGGGCTATTAAGGGAATAAAAGTGTGCCTATGTGGTATTTTTAGCAAAAGATGTGCCGGTTTTTAGTCCCTGCTTTGCAGGGAAACAAAAACTGGCCCATCCCCACTGACAGGATAGAGCTCTGTATTATTTACATCCACAGAGCTCTGTCCTGTCATTCTCTTAAAGGGGTTGTAAAGGTTCGTGTTTTTTCGCCTAAACCACTTCAAATCCCGCCCATAGTAATATGACGCGTCAGATGGGATCTCCCATCCTGGGCAGGCGTCATATGACGTCCTGGGCTTCCCGGCCATCTGGGGGGCGCCACGTCACTCGAGACCCAATGCGCGTGCCCGGCGGCCGCGATGTCCGCCGGGCACCCGCGATTGTCCGTTAACCGAGCAGGACCGTGGATCTGTGTGGTTAAACACACAGATCCACGTCCTGTCAGGTGAGAGGAGACCGATGGTGTATTCCCAGTACAGAGGAACACCGATCGGTCTCCTCCCTTTGTGAGTCCCCTCCCCCTACAGTTAGAATCACTCCCTAGGACACATAGTTAACCCTTTGATCGCCCCCTAGTGTTAACCCCTTCCCTGCCAGTGACACTTATACAGTAATCAGTGCATTTTTCAAGCACAGATCGCTGTAAAAATGCCAATGGTCCCAAAATAGAGTCAAAATTGTCTGATGCGTCCACCATAATGTCGCAGTCACAATAAAAATCGCAAATCGCCGCCAGCTACGCCCCCCCACAGTTAAAATCACTCCCCAGGACATACTTAACCCTTACACTGCCCCCTAGTGGTTAACCCCTTCACTGCCAGTGTCATTTACACAGGAATCAGTGCATTTGAATAGCACTGATCGCTGTATAAATGGCAATGGTCCCAAAAATGTGTCAAAAATGTCTGATGTGTCCGCCATGAAGTCGCAGTCACGATAAAAATTGCTGATCGCTGCCATTACTAGTAAAAAAAAATAAGATAATAAAAATGCCATAAAACTATCCCCTATTTTGCAGACGCTATAACTTTTGCGCAAACCAATAAATATACGCTTATTGCAAATTTTTTTACCAAAAATATGTAGAAGAATACATATTGGCCTAAACTGAGGACATTTTTTTTTTTTTAAATTGGGATATTTATTATAGCAAAAATTAAAAAATATTGTGTTTTTTTTTTTCAAACTTGTCGCTCCTCTTTTGTTTATAGCGCAAAAAATAAAAACCTGCAAAGATGATCAAATACCACCAAAAGAAAGCTCTATTTATGGGGAAAAAATGATAAAAATTGAATTTGGGTACAGTGTTGCATGACCGCGCAATTGCCATTCAAAGTGCGACAGCGCTGAAAACTGGCTTGGGCAGGAAGGGGGTCAAAATGCCTGGTATTGAAGTGGTTAATGCATCCTATGCATTAAGGTGAAAAAACACCTGTCAGTGACCAACCTCCCAGCCCCCCCGTTTTACTTACCTGAACCCTCGAACTTGACCCACAGGGACACGCTCTCTCTCTCCACGGGTTCTCGGCTCTTGATTGGATAGATTGATAGCAGCGCAGTCATTGGCTCCTGCTGCTCTCAATCAAATCCAATGACGAGGGCGCCGGGGCCGAGTCCTGCACTTGGTCTCTATGAACTCCGAATGCTGGATTCGGGAGCGCGCCCGCAAGGTAACCCCCGGGAGAGCGCTTCTCCTAGGGGGTTATCTGATGTGGGAAGGACCCGCGAGAGCCGTCGAGGAACCCCAGAAGACGAGGATCGGGGCCATTCTGTGCAAAACGAGCTGCACAGTGGAGATAAGTATGATATGTTTGTTATTTTTATATTTTTTTAAACGAACCTTTAGTGTCACTTTAAGCCGATCAACAGGTTCCAGCAGTCCATCATTGACTAATCACAGCACAGCGAGCGCGCCGGACACATGAACGCCCCCTACCCTGAAGTGTTGGATCACATACTAGATGTACGATCCAGTGCAGGAGAGCCGCTCTGCCGCCATACTCCCACGTAACGCGGTCAGCAAGCGGATATACTGGGAATGTGGTGGTGCTCCTACTTACGTTGGGTGGAAGCTTTCCATGAAGGTGTATGCTGCATGTGCATCCAAGTGTTCAAAATTGGCTACAGAGTCCCAATGATGTTAAATTGTGGAACTACATAACACCATATTGTCAATCTTCCTTCTACACCAATGTAACAAACTGTCATCAAAGAAAGATTGTGCAAAGCAGTTACAGGTCTGTCATTCTCCATGCTGGTGTGTCAAGCAGTTAACAGCGCTGTCATCCCCCAGTTAAGTGTACCAAGCAGACAATAGTTCTGTCACTTGCTGGGAAAACGTGTCTAGCAATGTTAGACTGTTGTGATGGAGTTAGGCGTTAGTGCAGTATGTTCTGTCATCTTGTAAAGGACTCACATTGTCTGATATCGGTGTATATGAGATCTGCCTGTGGGGTACACAATCATTGTCATTTGTGAGAAGAGGCGCAGCAGCAAAGAGCCGCACTGTCAAAAATGGCATCTGTGATTCATTCCCTTCCAAACAAGGTACCAATTACATTCAAAAGGCTGGTGAGTGAAGCTTGCCCAGGTGCCTGGGAACCTGGCCACTTCAAGTAGTGATGAAGGACTTTGGGACTACAGCTAAAAAAAAACTAAGCCATTTCTGCTCACATTTTGGAGTCATACTCACATCAATACTATTTCAAGGCAAAAAAATGTGGACTACATGCACTATTTTACCAAAAGTATTGTGACGCCTGCCTTTACACACACATGAACTTTAATGGCATCCCAGTCTTAGTCCGTAGGGTTCAATATTGAGTTGGCCCACCCATTGCAGCTATAACAGCTTCAACTCTTCTGGGAAGGCTGTCCACAAGGTTTAGGAGTGTGTCTATGGGAATGTTTGACTATTCTTTCAGAACCGCATTTGTGAGGTCAGACACGGATGTGGAATGAGAAAACCTGGCTCGCAGTCTCCGCTCTAATTCATCCCAAAGGTGTGCTATCGGTTTGAGGTCAGAATTCTGTGCAGGCCAGTCAAGTTCCTCCACCCCAAACTCGCTCATCCATGTCTTTATGGACCTTGCTTTGTACACTGGTCTAAATCATTTGGTGGAGGGGGATTATGATGTGGGTTTTTTTTTTCAGGGGTTGTGTTTGGCCCCTTAGTTCCACTGAAGGGAACTCTTAAGGCATCAGCATACCAAGACATTTTGGATAATTTCATGGCAACTTTGTGGGAACAGTTTGGGTTTGGCCCCTTCCTGCTTCAACATGACTGCGCACCAGTGTACAAAGCAAGGTCCATAAAGACATGGATGAGCGAGTCTTCCCAGAAAAGTTGGGCCAACTCAATATTGAACCCTATGGACTAAGACTGGGATGCCATTAAAGTTCATGTGCGTATAAAGGCAGGTGTCACAATACATTTGGTAATATACTGTATTTACAGATTTCACATTTCCTGGTCAACTTTTGAAACCTGTAGATAAATCCTAATCCAGAACAGAAGAGGAAGTCAGGTGTAGGAACTGGTGAGAGGCAGGTAAGTTCTGGAGCCCAACAAAGGTTCGGGTACTGAATTTGAACCCCAAAGTAACCCGAATGTTGAAAAAACAGTAATGTTTATTTTCAGAGCTAATAAGCAAGGGATTGTCTAAAAAAATGGCACAGGGGGCTGGGCACTGCCCTGGAAAACATTACCAAAGCAAAAAATATATACATCTTTTAAATTCTGTTTAGTGGAGAGCAGTGATTTTAATAATTCTTACAGGGCAACATTAAAAATGAAAAAGTCCTTTAAATAATCTGCCTGGGGATGAACCTGCCTGTGAATTGGTGTACTTATATAATGTAAACCACTTACTACAGCAAAACTGATATTTACAAAGAAATCATTGCTATTGAAATTGCTAGTAAATGACAGCTCCCAGCTGTTACCTAGTTTTGTAAACAAACCACAGGGATTCCCTTCATCTATACCAGATCTGAGATGAGAATCTGATATAAATATTAATGGGGACACCACAAAAAAAGGTTTGGGGTTCCACCTTTATTCTCGATGAGAGTCTGGTATGGATGTCAAGGGGGACCCCATGCAACTCCCCTTCCAAAAAAAAATGAAGTTGAGTCTCCCCCAACTTCCATACTAAACCCTTATCCAAGCATGTAGTCTGGCAAGACAGGAAAGTGAGGCGGAGCAAGTGTGTGAATCCTACAAAGGCCACATATCCTATGGGGATGATTACTTGCCAGAGGGGATCTCCTTGGCAAAGCACCTTGTCCCCATTTTAATAAGGACAAGGGCCCCTTTCCCAAAACCTTGATTGGGTGGATGTGGGGGTCTTCAGGTGGGCGGTTTAAAAAATAAATTCTAGATCCCCAATCCACCACATGAATGAGTAAGGGGTAAGTAAGTGTGAATGACAGCTCACGGTCCCGAGGGATGTAAACAAAGGTGCGGGGTCCCCCAAGTGATGTCATTGACCAAATATGGACATGACATTTCTGATCAATGATGCCACAGGCTGCAAAATATAAACAACGTTTGCTGATCAAAATGCCAAAACACTGGGGACTTTGGTGAAACTCAAAGTGAACTGTCTATGGAAAAAAAACAGTTTTTGTACATTGTTATCGTTACATTTAGATAAGATAAATTCAGGCTGATAGGAGCACAAATCAGCACAACAGTGACTTTCACAGGTTTACAATCCCCAATAAATTGAATGGCATTGTGTTCTCTTAAGTGTTTGAAGCTTGCTGGAAGGTTTTCAGAAGATGTCCATCGGCCGAGGCGCCTGCGTAAAGAAGATGATCCTGCTTAAGAAATATATCTTAAAGTGGAAATCAAATCACTGATTTTTATCTAAATATTTTTCAGCGGTCCGACGTCAGTGAGGTTCCTGGCTTTTTCTGGATGCCTGTCATTTGGCCATCTTGATTGGCTGGAGTGGGATGATGTCACTTCCACGCATGTGCAGAAATGCAATCATCCGTGCACACATCCACTGTTCCACAATGCAAGCTGAGCTGCGCATGCACAATCTCATTTAATTTAATTTATTTATTTTGTTTATTTTATTGTAGAAGAGACCTTGCATGTCTCTTCTGCAATAAAGAGCTGCCTGCTCACAGTCTATTAATATTACGGTTTTACTTCCACTTTAATGCTGCGTACACACGATTGGAATTTCCGACAACAAATGTTCGATGTAAGTTTGTTGTCGGAAATTCCGACCGTGTGTAGGCTCCATCGGACATTTGCTGTCAGAATTTCCGACAACAGATGTTTGAGAGCTGGTTCTCAAATTTTCCCACAACAAAATCCGTTGTCGTAAATTCTGAGCGTGTGTAGACAATTCCAACGCACAAAGTTCCACGCATGCTCGGAATCGAGCAGAAGAGCCACACTGGCTATTGAACTTCATTTTTCTCGGCTCGTCGTACCTGTTGTACGTCACCGCTTCCTTGGCGATCGGCATTTCCGACAAGATTTGTGCGACCGTGGGTATGCAAGACAAGTTTGAGCCAACATCCGTCGGAAAAAAAAAAAAATTCACGTTTTTTGTTGTCAGAAATTCCGATCGTGTGTACGCAGCATTGGTGTTTATTGGTCACAGAATTTTCAAATACATCATCAATGCATTTTGTGGCATCAACAAGGCCACTTCACCAGGACAGGCGTAGGAAAACAATAAAATATGGGATTTCACAAAAGTTAAGATTGCATGTTATTAAAAATTAAAATGTCACAACTGTGTAAAAGACCTTACTGATATTTATGGTGTTTAAAAGTTGGTAACACACAATAATGTATTTTGGGATATGGTAGCACATGATTACAGTGAAATCAGTATAATACATGTGTAGTCATTGTAAATAATTCATATAGTGTATGTTAGATGATTGTTGCTATGGATTCATGAATTATATATATATATATATATATATATATATATATATGTATATATATTTATTTGTATAAATATAAAATAAAAATATTGGTATTTCGTAAATGTATGCAAAATGCAATATTAATGTATCACACTCAATCCTAATCTTTATCCCCTGTCCCTATCTTTTATTTAGTGTACTTACACCTGTCCTGATAAAGGGTTGATACAATGAAAAGCTTTTGGATGGTGTATTTGATGACCAGTAAATACTTACCTTCTGAAAACATATTTCTCAAGCATCTCCTTCACACAAGGGCCTCTGCTGACGGCATCTTCTGATCCTTTTGGGGGGGCATAAAAACTTTCTACAGTACTAGACACTGGAATCCAGACAATACACATTGTAGGATTCTCCAAATCACCCCGACGAGCATTGAGCAGAACCACACTCTACACAGACACAGTTATACTCTTTGTAAACTTAAATGTTGCTTGATCCCATTTTTAGGTCTCGTGCAACTCTGCAGATGTGTGTACATGATTCTAAATATCTCTTTGATCTTATTTTACTTTCTATCATTTTGTATCCCTGCTACACCCATACAGGTCTCCTTCATAGCACTGTACCTTCTTTTTCTTCTCTTCGATTCTTGCTTTTTTTTTTTTTTTTTTTTTAGAATCTCTATATCTCATTTAATGCATACTCAGCAAATGTAAATTTAACTACTTAAGGACCGGAAGATTTTCCCCCGTAGTGCAAGAACCTTTTTTCGAGTCGCTGCGACTTGAGTCGCACCAATGAGAACGGGGACCATTGAAATACATGGGTTTTGACTTGTCATGCGACTTGACATGTGTCAAGTCGCAAAATAGGTCGCACTAGTGGAAACAGAGCCTTAATGACCAGGCCATTTTTTGCGATACGGCACTGCGTCGCTTTAACTGACAATTGCGCGGTCGTGCAGCGTCGCACCCAAACAAAATTGACGTCCTTTTTTTCCCACAAATAGAGCTTTCTTTTGGTGGTATTTGATCACCTCTGTGGTTTTTATTTTTTGCGCTATAAACAAAAAAAAAAAAGAGCAAACATTTAAAAAAAAAAAAAAAAAAAATTAACAATATTTTTTACTTTTTGCTATAATAAATATTCAAAAACATTTGTAGAAAAAAAACTAATTTCTTTATCAGCTTAGGACAATATGTATTCGTCTACATATTATTGGGAAAAAAAATTGCAATAAGCGTATATTGATTGGTTTGCGCAAAAGTTATAGCGTCTACAAAATAGAGGATAAATTTATGGCATTTTTATTTTTTTACTAGTAATGGTGGTGATCAGCGATTTTTAGCGGGACGGCGACATTGCGGCAGACAGATCGGACACCTAACTGACATTTTTGACACTTTTTTTGAACCAGTGACATTATTACAGTATTCAGTGCTAAAAATCTGCACTATTATTGTACTAATGACACTGGCAGGAAAGGGGTTAACAACAGGGGGCAATCAAGGGGTTAAATGTGTTCCCTCAGTGTGTGTTCTAACTGTATGGGGGACTGTGTGATATAGCAGAAAGACAGGATCTGTGTGACATCCCCTGTCAGAACAAAGATTTGCCTTGTTTACACAGGCAGATCCCCGTTTTGTCACTGCGGGTGGCCAGCAGACATCGAGTCTGCCCAACCCACTGAATGGCTCCCCCGCTGGCCAGTGGGCACACGTGCACACCCACAAATCGCTGTGTACGAGCCAACGTACAATGACGGCGATTCGCGGGAACCAGCTACATTGCTGCAGTACAACTGCGACAGGCTGGTCCTTAAGAGGTTAATCTAGATAATTTGACATCATTGTTGTGACTGAGTATTAATATTTTGAGGATATATTTTTAGGAGACTTTACCCACATACTGAATTTATATTTTTTTGCAATCAGTCAGCAATAGATCACTATAGCAGTGATCTACTGCTGCAGGGAGATGCTGGAGAGAGCTGCAACAGCTCTGCTTGATCCTCCATACTGACAGAAAAATAACCTCACATCTCTACACTCCTTACATAAACACAGGCGTGTAGTAGTGCTTCAGCTTTTGGACTTAGTGCTGGACTCCCACTGTCACTGACAGCTGGCAGTTCAAGAACTCGAAACTGCCAAGATCTGAGAGAAATGCTAAGTCATTTTAAAATGGCATATAAATGGTGAGACAGCTGCTGTTCCTGTGCCACTGTGCAGCAGTTTTGCACAGAGCAGCCCCGGTCCTCCTCTTCTTGGGTCCCGCGCTGGTGATCCTGGCCCCTCCCTCCTGCCCAGTGACCCCAGAGCAAGCAGCTTGCAATGGGGGCACCCGAGCAGGCGCGCTCCTGAGCTGCTGCTCTTTCTGTTGATTCAACACGTGGAGCTTGGCCCCACCTCCTCTCTCTTCTCATTGGCTCACTGGCTGTTTTTGACAGTGCAATGGCTCCCGCTGCTGTCTAGCCAATGAGGAGGGAGAGTACCCGGAGCTGAGGGTTTTGTGCACATCATTGGATCACAATGGGGTTCAGGTGAGTATTAGGGGAGCTGGGGGAAGGATATGTGGTAGTTGTGCGCTGCCACCTAGTGGTGTGTGAATATATAATATTAATACCAATAAACGCAAAAACTGTGTGACATAAACCATGTGCGATAAATCTAGCTGCTGCTATCACCAGGATCTTATCACAAAACAACAATGAATGAATAAAAAAAAAATGTGATAGCGCTGCTGAAATCTGACAAATAATACATAAATCCAATAATATGCAATAAATGCATGTGCTGAATAAATATACAGTCCAATAGTAAATGTTTCAAATTACACTGTGAGAAAAAAAGTGCTTCTCAAGTAAAAAATGTAAATAAATCCAATACTGCTGCGCAGTAAACGCATGTGCTGAAAAAATGAAAAGTCCAATATCAAATATATATGAAAGTTGATTGGAACACAACAATTTCTTATATAGGGGAGCTGGGAGGTTGCTGTGCGATTACTTCACGTTCCCCTGCATTGTGACTTTGCACTTAAATAGGCTACAAATAGCACCACGACAAATGAAAAGTAATGCATGCACTACATTTGAAAAATGTGCCGAACAAAATGGCATGGCTCTGAGGAATCATGCGATCTGGTGCCTGCAAATGCATTGCATTTGCAATCTGCATTTGGGGGGGCGATAACAATGCAGTGGCACCCACAGCAGATCACAAAGGCAGTTTGTTTTTTTCTGCACTGCATTCTGGTTTGAACCGGCCCTAATGCCGCGTACACACGACCGGACTTTCCAGCAGAAAAGGTCCGACGGAATCATTCCGTCGGACATTCCCATCGTGTGTGGGCTTCATCCGACCTTTTTTTTTTGAAAATTCAGACGGACCTAGAAATAGAACATGTTTCAATTCCTATCGGGAAAACCGCTCGTCTGTATGCTAGTTCGATGGACCAAAAACGACGCAAGGGCAGCTATTGGCTACTGGCTATTGAACTTCCTTTTTCTAGTCCCGTTGTACGTCATCACATTCTAAACGATCGGACTTTGGTGTGATCGTGTGTAGGCAAGTCCGTTTCAGCGGAACTCCGTCGGGAAGACCGTCAGAGATGGAAAAACCGGTCGTGTACGTGGCATAAGTCTCTCAGAAAACTTTTCCTTATGCCTCGTACACGCGATCGGACTTCCCGACAACAAAACCGGGGAATTTTGTCCGAAGGGTGTTGGCTCAAACTTGTCTTGCATACAGACAGTCACACAAATGTTGGCCAGCAATTATGAACGTAGTGACATACTACGTGGTTTTTCAGCTCTTTAGCGCCACCCTTTGGGCTCCTTCTGCTAATTTCGTGTTAGTAGAAGTTTGGTGAGTGTTGATTGGTGCTTTTCAGTTTGTTTCTGAACGGCCATTCGCCAACCAGACATGTTGTGGAATCGGAGGAGATAACGTGTTATTTATTATTGGCCTTGGAGTTATTGCTTTGACATTATTTTTTGGTTGAATAATGATTTGATTTGGTATATTTGCTATATTTTTGGATGCATAGAATGCACTTTTTAGTTAAGTTCTATTGGCAGATAGCATGTCTAATTTTATTTGTTCTTTTTTTTAATGCACAATAAAAAAAATTGTGTAGAATAATACTTGGCTATGTGTTTTACTTCAAATGACAGTTTGGGAGTAGGTAGTTACATTTTAAAAAATACAATGTAAAATTGACAAGGGACACCAACATAGTTGTATCTTTGATCTTAAAAACTACGGGATAATGGTATTGTGGTAACTTGCCCAAATAAAAAAAAAAACAAAAAACATAATAATATTATTCTTGATATCACTGGAAAAAAAAAGCCTTTGAAAATTTGTTTGCAATAACTCCATCAGTATCACCAGCAAAGCAGCTTCATTATTATCACAATAAAGAAGAAGAGAATTGTGCGCTGCATTTCGAGATTTCATAATTTGCCACGTCACAAATGTTAATTCTCTATTACGAATGCTAGTTTACAAGACCGACCGCTTCTGCTTCCGAGCATGCGTGTTTGTACTTTGGACTTTTGTCCGACGGACTTGTGTACACACGCTCAGAAAATCCAACAACACACATTTGTCCGCGGAAAAATTTGAGAACACGCTAGCCAACATTTGTTAGTGGAAAGTCCGACAACAATTGTCCGATGGAGCGCACACACGGTCGGATTTTCCGCCAACAACCTCACATCCAACATTTCCCGTCAGAAAATCCGATCGTGTGCATGGGGCTTTGGTGTTTTTTTGTTTAGGACAAAAAGGGTAGAGCCTGTACAACGTATCACTGTCCTTCAGGTGTGCACCAGGCAGTAGAAACTCAATACACAGCCTCGAGGTGTCGACCCTAACATGAAGGGGGTGATATAAAACAATATAATCCCTGGAGGGCGCTGACTAACACCAAAATCCGCACTTGGCACAATAGGAAGAGGGTCCTGATTTAACAACCTTACATCATGCTTTTTTTTTTGTCTCAAAACAGGTATAAAACAGCAGCTGGAAGATCGCTGACACTTTGTTCTGCCTCTCTGTCGCACTTTGTGGGTCATTCTCCAACCACAGCAGGTTAAAGACTGCATTTCACGCTGTGAATTAAGTGCATTTATATCTTATGTATGCACTGTGCTATCAGCACCAAAAATAGCCTGTGAACCTGTGACAAGCTATAAAACTTGTATGACCAATTTGCACATCAATGCGGTTGAAATATCCTCTCTGCTTTAATGGTGCCAAAGTGTACTGTCAGTAATATTTTCCATTGTTTTGCAAAGCCCCCATCACTGGCAGTAAATAGAGAATGAGTGCGGAGGGTGACTGACACAGAATACAATAGCCTGGAAGCGAAGCCTTTTTTCAATGCGAGTGGATTTTATGTGGGGATCTTAGAGGAATTACTGCTAAATCCATCCATGTAATTCTTCCAGGATTTTAATATTCCTGCATGATTCTTACAGAGCAATTACTGGGGGATATAAATCTTACAGCACACCTCTCTGCTTTAAGTTATCACACATCACCTTATATGGATTTTCTCGGCTGGCACATGCAATCTATTGAGCGGTGGGGCTCACCAGACACTGCTTTCATCCTGGCCTAACAGTGACATATGCCCTGTTAATTGAAATATTTATGCATGTTATAAAGCACTTGATATCAGGATCAGACCAACGGCTGATGTAGGCAACTTGCTCAAGACTCTTTTTTTTTTTAGTTCTGCCCTGGTTCACTGTGGACTAGATGTAAAGAAATAACACATATTGGTACATTGTTTTCATGAACTGGTTTAGTAATGTTCATTGATACATTTGTCAAAGTAACAGACAATATTTAAAAATACAGTGAATTCTTGGCCTCCATCCACTATCTCAGCGCTAGAGATATGTCCGGTTTCATAAAAATAATAATAGAACTTCCACAATAGTGACAATAACTGTCATCACTATAATTAACCTCTTGCTTACCAGGCACTTAAACCCCCCTCCTGCCCAGACCAATTTTCAGCTTTTTAGCGCTGTCACACTTTCAATGACAATTGCGCGGTCATGCAACACTGTACCCAAATTAAACTTTTATCATTTTTTTTCACACAAATGGAGCTTTCTTTTGGTGGTATTTAATCACAGCTGGGGTTTTTATTTTTTGCAAAACAAACAAAAAAAGAAAGAAATTAAAAAAAAAACAAAAACAAAACCTGTTTCATAGTTTGTTATAAAATTTTGTAAACGGGTAATTTTTCTCCTTCATTGATATTCGCTGATGAGGCTGCACTGATGGGCACAGATAAGGCGACACTGATAGGCACAGATAAGGCGACACTGATAGGCACAGATAATACGACAGTGATGGGCACTGATAAGACGGCACTGATGGGCCCCGATGGTTGGCACTGATAGATGTCACTGATAGGCACTGGTAGGTGGCACTGATGGGCACTGGTAGGTGGCACTGATGGGCACTGGTTGGTGGCACTGGTAGGTGGTATTGATAGCTATCACTGGTGATGATGCACTGATTGGTGATTTATAGGTGGCACTATGGGCACTGATGGGTGACACTATGGGCACTGATGGGTGACACTGTGGGCACTGGTAGGTGGCGCTGGTGGGCACTGGTAGGTGGCGCTGGTGGGCACTGTTAGGTGACGCTGGTGGGCACAGAAGCCTCTCCACGATCGGGACTGATATCCCTTTCGCAGCCGCCGGTGATGGGCTTTTTTTTTCTCCTCATGCTACCTGCGTGAGGAGAATAAATTGCAGATTACCGGCTCTGTTTACGTCACATGATCAGCTGTCATTAGCTGGCAGCTGATCATGTGGTAGGGGGTCGGGATCGACCCTTTACTCCGATCTGTGATCAGCTGAGTCTCATAGACTTGCTGATCACAGAGCGCGCCGAGTGCGCAGGCCGCTCAAGCAGTGGAGGCTGTCCAGTGGACGCCCTCCCGGCAAATTAAGTCCGCACTGCAGCCTTCTTTCGGCTATAGCACGGACGGGAAGTGGTTAATGATGATAATAAAAATACGCATGTGTAGGACTGATAGTCATGTTATTCTCTTGTCAGAGAAGCCGGGACGTCGTGTCGTAAGGCCACGCCCTCGGAGGAAGTCGCAAACGACAAAACTAGTCAGGGAGTGTCCTTACGACGACCAGACGTGACGAGTGCGTTCCACAACCAGCAAGAAGACAAACCAGGAAGCAAGCGGTGGACGCTGCTTCCATTATAGCGTGAGTCACTCCTTCTCTGTGTTGTGAGGAATGCACGTCCATTTGCCAAGGAAGTTTTTGATTGTTTTTGACCGATGAAGCTGTATGGAAAGACTTTTATGTAATAAAGAGAGAAAATGGAATTACACCATCAGAGCCTTTTTTTCTCTGCCCTGAGAACCGGTGGATATGCTGTGACACCTTCCTTGTTGCTGAGCATATCTGTGGTTTATCAATCTATGCCTGATTTATACAACCCTCTGGTGAGTGTGAACCCCGAAGGGGAGTGAGATGCACAGACTGCAGTGTGGGGTGTTTAACCACTTCCCGCCCGGCCCATAGATGGTTCGGGCGGTGGTTCCGTTATCCTGACTGGGCGTCACATGACGTCCAGCAGGATAACATGCCGCCGCGCGCCCGCGGGGGCGCGCATCACGGCGATCGGTGGAGCGGTGTGTCAACCTGACACACCGCTCCACCGATCTTGGTAAAGAGCCTCCGGCGGAGGATCTTTACCATGTGATCAGCCATGTCCAATCACGGCTGATTACGATGTCAATAGGAAGAGCCGTTGATCGGCTTTTCCTCACTCGCATCTGACAGACGCGAGCACAGGAGAGCCGATCGGCGGCTCTCCTGACAGGGGGGGTCTGTGCTGATTGTTTATCAGTGCAGCCCCCCCTCAGATGACCACACTGGACCACCAGGGATCGCCACTAGGACCACCAGGGAAGGGGCAACATGTGGATGGCCAGGTATGTACCCCATGGCCATCCACATGTGCCCAATCTGTGCCCACAAATGGGCACTGATTGGCACCATTATGTTTCAGTTCTGCCCAGCAATGCCACCAATCTGTTTTATCAGTGCCACCAATCAGTGTCATCAGTGCCACCTGTCATTGCCCATCTGTGACCATCAGTGCCCACCTATCAGTACCCTTCAGTGCCACCTATCAGTGCCACCCATAAGTACCCATCAGTGCCACCCATATGTACCAATCAATGCCACCTACGAATGCCCATCAGTGCCGCCTATGAGTGCCCATCAGTGCCACCTATGAGTGCCCATCAGTGCCGCATACCAGTGCCACCTATCAGTGCCCATCAGTGCCGCCTATCAGTGCCCATCATCAGTGCCCGTCAGTGCCACCTCATCAGTGCCACCTCATTGGGCCACCTCAACGGTGCCCATCAGTGCCGCCGTATCAGTGCCCGTCATTGAAGAAGAAAACGTACTTATTTACAAAAAATTTTAACAGAAACAAAGAAAAACTTGTTTTTTTTTTCAAAATTTTCGGGCTTTTTTTATTTGTTGCGCAAAGAATAAAAACCGCAGAGGTGATCAAATACCACCAAAAGAAAGCTCTATTTGTGTGAACAAAATGATACAAAATGTGTTGCATGACCGCGCAATTGTCATTCAAATTGCGACAGCGCTGAAAGCTGAAAATTTTTAATAACATTCAATTACAATATGACTTGTGTCGCAACTGTATATGCTAAATTATTATTTTCTTAATTGGATTTTTGCTTTTCCACAAAGGTAGAGTTACCCTTCAAGTGCTATTTTTTTACACTTAAATTAATTTTTCCCTGAAATCGTATTCAGCTCATCAATTTAATGCTTAAAGCACAGCTCTACCCAAAAGGGGAAGCTCTGCTTGTTCGCACCCTCCCCCTTCCACTGCCACATTTAGCACTTTTTGGATGGGAGGCAGGAGTGGGTACCTGGTTTTGACAGGTACCCGCTCCCACTTCCAAGTAAGATCCCCATGGCGATCTACAAGCATTTCCGGCCCCTCCTCCTTCCCCCCCCCCGCTGCCTCCTGGAATACACACAGGTCCCAGAAGATGGCGGGACCATTCAGAAAGCACTGAAGGCTTCACTGCTGGTTTCCCTTACTTACAATGCCAGTGCCTGCACCCGAAGCCAATTGACGAATCGGCTCGGGGTGCCAACATTGCGGGGCTCCCTGGACAGGGAAGTGTCCCTATATTAAAAGACGGGAGCCTCTCTTTAATTAACCTCTTGCCGACCAGTGCACGACGATGTACGTCGGCACAAAGGCACGGCTGCGCAAATGGGCGTAAAGGTACGTTCTCTTTAAGATGCGGCACTATGGGTACATGCGCACCCGCCGCCTGCTCCGTGACCATGGCCGCGGGACCCGTGATCGTGTCACGGAGCGGCAGAACGGGGAGATGTAAACAAGGCATTTCCCTGTTCTGCCTTGTGACAGGACAGAGATCTACTGCTCCCTGTCATCGGGAGCAGTGATTGCTGTCATGTCCTAGGTAGCCCATCCCCTCACAGTTATAATCACTCCCTAGAACACACTTAACCCCTTGATCGCCCCCTAGTGTTTAACCCCTTCCCTGCCAGTGTCATTTATACAGTAATCAGTGCATTTTTAGAGCATTTTTATAGCACTGATCGCTGTATAAATGACAATGGTCCCAAAATAGTGTCAAAAGTGTCCGATGTGCCATAATGTCGCAGTCACGATAAAAATCACAGATCGCCGCCATTACTAATAAAAAAAATTAATAATGAAAATGCCATAAAACTATGCCCAATTTTGTAGACGCTATAACTTTTGCCAATCAATATACGTTTATTGCGATTTTTTTTTTACCAAAAATATGTACAAGAATACGTATCGGCCTAAACTGAGGAAAAAATGTGTTCTGTTATAGAATTTTTGGGGATATTTATTACAGCGAAATGTAAAAAATATAGCCTTTTTTCAAAATTATTGCTCTTTTTTTGTTTATAGCGCAAAAAAATAAAAACTGCAGAGATGATCAAATACTACCAAAAGAAAGCTCTATTTGTGGGAAAAAAGGACCTACATTTTGTTTGGGTGCAATGTCGCACGACCGCGCAATTGTCAGTTAAATCGATGCAGTACAGAATCGCAAAAAGTGCTCTGGTCAGGAAGGGGGTAAATTCTTCCGGGGCTGAAATGGTTAATGGGAATGTATGCTGCCTTTGTATATTTTTTTTATATATGGTTAGAACTAAAATTAAAACCTTTACAATTAAACAAGACTCACCCATCAGCATAAAAGTTTCCAAATAAGATACATCCGTCACATTTAAAAAACAAAACAAGATTCGCTTACTATCTACTGCATCATACATATAGAGAATCCTCTGAATATTTTAGCTAAATGCTCTAAAACACAGAAAGACGAATGTCCAGCGAACATTTGCTGTGTGAATCCTTTATGCCGCGTACAACACGGCCGGACTTTCCGATGTAAAACATGCGATCGGAGCTCGTTGTCGGAAATTCCGACCGCGTGTAGGCTCCATCAGACATTTTCCGTCGGAATTTCCGTCAAACAAAATTTGAGATCTGGATCTCAAATTTTCCGAAAAAACAAAATCCGTTGTCGTAAATTCTGATCGTGTGTGCACAATTCCGACGCACAAAGTGCCACGCATGCTCGGAATCAAGCAGAAGAGCCGCACTGGCTATTGAACTTCATTTTTCTCGGCTCGCCGTACGTGTTGTACGTCACCGCGTTCTTGACGTTCGGGATTTTCGACAAGATTTGTGTGACCGTGTGTATGCAAGACCAGTTTGAGCCAACACCCGTCGGAAATAAATCCATGGATTTTGCTGTCGGAATGTCCGATCAATGTTCGATCGTGTGTACGGGGGCATTAGAAACAGGTCCCTTTTCTTGAGGTTAATATAAACTGATTCCACTCCCTCCAATTAGCTTCCATGGTAAGCATTGATGCTGCAAGCCTGATTTCCGCGTTCAGCCGCCCTGTGAAATCTCAGGATATAGAATTAAAGATGTTAGGCAATTACACAAACTTAGCTGAAAATGTATATTCGTGGAAGGAATACATAAGCGTTTTCTCATGTATTTTCCTGGAGGTTTTTTATTTTCCCCAACTTTGATAAACATCATCATCCTTGCAAATCCTTTTTCCACAACTGACCCATTCTAGAATTGGCTTTGTTTGTGGTCAAGGGCATCCATTCCGCTGCAAATCATGTGCCGCCAAAACAAATATTATTTTTGAATCTTTCATTATCTTACTTGCTGGAAATGGACGAAAGCAGCATGTGTTGGTATTAGATGCTGCAGAGCCAGCTGTCGTGCCTGGCTGCACAGTGTCTCCATGTCAGCAGTTCAAAAGAACTGCAAGACTGAATGGGGGAGTAACTTGATAGGTCAGTGGAACCCAATTCCAAGTCCCAGGAACACGGCCCCCGTGTGTATTTTTCTAATTTGGCTCATATTTGTTTGTTTTATTGTACCATTACTTTTGACTTGCGTTGTCATAAATATGCAGGAAAAACCCATAACCGCAACAAGCCAGCAAATTTAACGCTTCATTTTCTTGCGCTCTTTCTTTTATGAAGTTCAGACGACAGCTGTATGAAGTTATTCTATTGTGTACCACGTGACTGCCTAGAAGAGCTACATTTTCCCTATTTAAGAACAGAAAAGGGGAGGGGGCCCTGAAAAATGTAATACTTGTGTTTTTTTTTTACTAATCAACGCCCAACATCATTTTCTTTAAAAGTAGAATAATTGAACGTTGCAGAACTCTGGGTGAAAGTACTAACTTTCATTTGGTCCATGTGTATTTACTTTAGGTGGAAAACTGTTACATGTGTTTTTAAGCAGCATTATGTGTAATTACATGTAATCCTACTTTATATTACATTCCCCTCCAGTCCTGTAAGCCAGCTGAAATTTCAAATAGGGCTGCCCCTGGAAGCATCCTTCGCTTGTTAACTTGTTAAAATATGATAAAATGAATACAAGAAAAACCCTGGTAGCATCTGGGGCAGAGTTTTCACCACCAAAGAAAATTAAATAGAAAACTAAGCCCAACGCGCTTCAACTTTTAACCTTATCAATTAGACTTTCATACAAACTGCCCCACTTTAAAACCTTACCCTTAACATTTACCCTAACCCTAAAACTTCAGTGTATTTAAAGGAGAAGTACAGCCAAGGCTCGTTTGGTTGTACTTCTGTGGATCGCAGGAGTGAAGTTCATTCTGCACTCCTGTGGCCCATTTTCACCAGACAGCAGGCTGAAGTCTGCTGTCTGCTGACGTCACAGAGCTACATAATTACATAGTATTACATAGTAGGTGAGGTTGAAAAAAGACACAAGTCCATCAAGTCCAACCTATGTGTGTGATTATGTGTCAGTATTGCATTGTATATCCCTGTATGTTGTGGTCATTCAGGTGCTTATCTAATAGTTTCTTGAAGCTATCAATGCTCCCCGCTGAGACCACCGCCTGTGGAAGGGAATTCCACATCCTTGCCGCTCTTACAGTAAAGAACCCTCTACGTAGTTTAAGATTAAACCTCTTTTCTTCTAATTTTAATGAGTGGCCACGAGTCTTGGTAAACTCTCTTCTGCGAAAAAGTTTTATCCCTATTGAGGGGTCACCAGTCCGGTATTTGTAAATTGAAATCATATCCCCTCTCAAGCGTCTCCTCTCCAGAGAGAATAAGTTCAGTGCTCGCAACCTTTCCTCATAACTAAGATCCTCCAGACCCTTTATTAGCTTTGTTGCCCTTCTTTGAACTCGCTCCATTTCCAGTACATCCTTCCTGAGGACTGGTGCCCAGAACTGGACCGCATACTCTAGGTGCGGCCGGACCAGAGTCTTGTAGAGCGGGAGAATTATCGTTTTATCTCTGGAGTTGATCCCCCTTTTAATGCATGCCAATATTCTGTTTGCTTTGTTAGCAGCAGCTTGGCATTGCCTGCCATTGCTGAGCCTATCATCCACTAGGACCCCCAGGTCCTTTTCCATCCTAGATTCCCCCAGAGGTTCTCCCCCCAGCGTATAGAATGCATTCATATTTTTGCCACCCAAATGCATTATTTTACATTTTTCTACATTGAACCTCATTTGCCATGTAGTCGCCCACCCCATTAATTTGTTCAGGTCTTTTTGCAAGGTTTCCACGTCCTGCGGAGAAGTTATTGCCCTGCTTAGCTTAGTATCGTCTGCAAATACAGAGATTGAACTGTTTATCCCATCCTCCAGATCGTTTATGAACAAATTAAATAGGATTGGTCCCAGCACAGAACCCTGGGGCACCCCACTACCCACCCCTGACCATTCTGAGTACTCCCCATTTATCACCACCCTCTGAACTCGCCCTTGTAGCCAGTTTTCAATCCATGTACTCACCCTATGGTCCATGCCAACAGACCTTATTTTGTACAGTAAACGTTTATGGGGAACTGTGTCAAATGCTTTTGCAAAATCCAGATACACCACGTCTACAGGCCTTCCTTTATCTAGATGGCAACTCACCTCCTCATAGAAGGTTAATAGATTGGTTTGGCAAGAACGATTCTTCATGAATCCATGCTGATTACTGCTAATGATATCGTACGTATTACTAAAATCCTGTATATAGTCCCTTATCATCCCCTCCAAGAGTTTACATACTATCGATGTTAGGCTAACTGGTCTGTAATTCCCAGGGATGTATTTTGGGCCCTTTTTAAATATAGGTGCTACATTGGCTTTTCTCCAATCAGCTGGTACCATTCCAGTCAGTAGACTATCTGTAAAAATTAGGAACAACGGTCTGGCAATCACTTGACTGAGTTCCCTAAGTACCCTCGGATGCAAGCCATCTGGTCCCGGTGATTTATTAATGTTAAGTTTCTCAAGTCTAATTTTAATTCCGTCCTCTGTTAACCATGTAGGTGCTTCCTGTGTTGTGTCATGAGGATAAACACTGCAGTTTTGGTTACTGAAGCCCCCCGATTCACTCGTGAAGACTGAGGAGAAGAATAAATTCAATACCTTCGCCATCTCCCCATCCTTTGTAACCAGATGTCCTTCCTCATTCTTTATGGGGCCAATATGGTCTGTCCTCCTTTTTTACTGTTTACATACTTAAAGAATTTCTTGGGATTTTTTTTGCTCTCCTCCGCTATGTGTCTTTCATGTTCTATCTTAGCTGTCCTACAGTAATTGCACGCTTACATTTCTTATTGCATTCTTTATAAAGTCTGAATGCTGAGGATGATCCCTCAACCTTGTATTTTTTGAAGGCCTTCTCCTTTGCTTTTATATGCATTTTTACATTGGAGTTAAGCCATCCAGGACTTTTGTTCGCTCTTTTAAATTTATTACCCAATGGGATACATTGGCTAATGCCCTTATTTAATATGCTCTTAAAGCAAACCCATCTCTCCTCCGTATTCTTTGTTTCTAATATTTTATCCCAGTTTATGCCTTTTAGCAAGGTTTGTAGTTTAGGGAAGTTAGCTCTTTTGAAATTCAGTGTCTTTGTATTCCCTTTATGTTTCCTATTTGTGTGATTTATACTGAAACTAATTGACCTGTGATCACTGTTACCTAAATTGCCCCGCATTTCCACATCCGTGATCAGGTCTGTATTGTTGGTAATCAGTAGATCCAGTAATGTTTTATTTCTAGTTGGTGCGTCTACCATCTGACCCATAAAATTGTCCTGCAAGACATTAAGGAACTGGCGAGCCTTAAATGAATGTGCGGTTCCCTCCGCCCAGTCTATGTCTGGATAATTAAAATCCCCCATTATGATAACACTTCCCATTCTTGCTGCTAATCCAATTTGTGATAGGAGATCCGTCTCCACTTCCTCCCTCAGGTTTGGGGGCCTATAGCATACTCCCAGTATTATTTTCCCCTTAGCTTTATCCCTTTGGAGCTCTACCCATAAGCTGATCCAGGCTCGGGCAAGATTGCGACAAAGGAGTAAGGATCTGTCCACATGCCTGGACTGACACCTGGCTTAGCCTGTCAGTGAGCCACTGAGAGCCTGAGCTGGCTGCTCCCACCCCCTCCGGTCCAGCATCGGGCAAGATTGCGAAAATGGAGTAAGTATCCATCCATATGCCTGGACCAGCACCTGGCTTAGCCTGTCCGTGAGCCGCTGAGAGCCTGAGCTGGCTGCTCCCACCCCCTCCGGTCCAGGCTCGGGCAAGATTGCGACAATGGAGTAAGGATCCGTCCACGTGCCTGGACCGGCACCAGGCTTAGCCTGTCAGTGAGCCGCTGAGAGCCTGAGCTGGCTGCTCCCACCCCCTCCGCAGCCCAGTGCTCCAGTGAGCGTAGGGAGGGCTAGAACAGAGAGCCAGGGTCTGACAGTCAGCAGCTCTCTGCTTGGGGAGGTGTGAGAACCAAGCAATCTGCGGTGTTTAATCGCTCGGTTCTCAGTCTTAGAGGTGCCGGGGGATAGATGCAGCATTGGACCTATGCTGCATCCACCTAGCTAAGTATAATCATTAAAAAAAAAAAATACTTCTCTTTTAAAACAAAATCTACATTTTTCTTCATTAGTTTTAGAGTGGTGTGGAGTTTGAACAGTCGTGTTTTTAACACTGGCTGTGTCTCCGTTAGGGAGATTCACTATCGATTTGTCCTGGTGACCACTGTCACCATGACTGAAATTGATGAGAAAAACTAAAATTTACAGTTGTCACCAGCACAGGAGGTGAGGGGATACTTATTCTGGTGGCAACCATCTTTCACATTAGGTCCTACTGCCTCCTCCTGACGCCTGTTTTATTTTTCACTTTTTTATGATTGACAAATGGCAATTTTCATTGTGGGACAGCCCTGCAACTGTGAGCCAAACGTTAGCCTCACGGTGGAGGAGTGGCCCCTTTGAACTCAAGAAGTGAGTGATGCCCGTCAAACTCTGCAACCCTGTGGCCGTTAAGCAAAGCGCAGTGGCATGTGTACAACACTGTCCAGCTCTATTGTTAGGATTCTGGGGGTGGTGGGCAAGGGTCTGTAAGACCACGTTTCGCCAGTGTAAAAGGACCCTAAGAGTGGATTTACTTCACTTTTGAGATTTTCTCTCACTTCCTGTTGTGTCTACGGGACAGGAAGTGAAGGAAAAATCTCTGAATGACAATGACAACACTTGACAGTGGATTTAACCATTCTGTAGCTCTATCAAAAATGGAGAAGAAAACATTTTGCCCTTAGATATACTTTACCTGAATAGACTAACAATCTGATTCTAACGTGATCTGACCCCAACACTAACCTTTGCTAACCCAGAAATCCAATTTCCAGCATTTGTGAAAATGAAGACGCAGCACTGTCTACATTATACACTTCCTTACTGGTGCTGCCCATCACAATAATTCCTTTCTGCCACAAGATGTCCTCAATCTTCCAGGCTGAATGAACCCGGAAATACTGTAAGTACAGGGAGTCATGGACTGGGGAGCACCACATTCACAGTAGAATAATGCAAATAGCTCTCTCCATCATTGAAGTGGTTGTAAAGCCTCAAGGTTTTTCACCTTAAAGTGTTACCCTAAAAAAAAAATTAGATCCTGTTCCTTTAAAGCATGAAAAACAGCACAGTGCTTGTGCTGTGTAATTGGATCAATTCTATCACCCGAAATTCCTGGCTGATCCTATCTGGCTCCCCCCTGTAAGCTGACTACAGTTTATCATGGCTGTTGAACCCTGACACTGTGGTTACGTGCCTCCATCATTCGCAGCTCTCCTCTCTGCTTTCCCCTGTCCTCTCCACCCTCCCCTCCCTGCCTGTCAGCTCTGTGTCAAGATCCCCCCCACCGCCACTGAAATAACTGCGCTGGATCGGGCTCAGGTAAGAAAAAGGAGAGGGGGGGTCTGGGGGGGGGGGGGGGGTGCTGCAGCACAGAAGGTTTTTCACCTTAATGTATAGAATGCATTAAAGTGGTTGTAAACCCACTTAGTAATTTTCATGCTATCCCCTGTCTTTCATAATACTAAGTGCCCTGTACATATGCCTTATTAAAAATATGCAGTTCTAAACCTGATTTCCTAGCACCGCCCTGCGCTCACATGACTAGCCTGCTCTCTCCTGCTCCCGACTGACGTCAGATCGGGAGAGGGAAGAGACGGCCAGTGACGTGCGCGCCGCTATAAAATAAGGTACAGAACAGCATATTTTTTATAAGGCACATATACTGGGCACTTAGTATTATGAAAGACAGGGGACTGCGTGAAAATTACTAAGTGGGTTTACAACCACTTTATTGCATTCTATGCATTAAGGTGAAAAACCTTCTGTGCTGCAGCCCCCTCCCCCCAGCGATGTGCACCAGCCGCTGTCTCTCTCCTCATTGGACAGATTGACAGCAAATGGAGCCATTGGCTCCCGCTGCTGTCAATCAAATCCTGTGACACAGGAACGGGGCTGAGTCCCACTGTCTGTGTCAATGGACGCAGCAGTGGGACTTGGGAGCGCGCCCGCACGAGTGACACCATGAAAAGCGTCTTTCCGTAGGGGCACCCGATGAAGGGGAGGGGGAGCGCTGGCGGGGCATCCCAGAAGAAGAGGATCGGGGCTGCTCTGTGCAAAATGATTTCACAGAGCAGGTAGGTAAGACATGTTTGTTATTTTTATATAAAAAAGGAGGGTTTAAAACCCCTTTGAGGTCCACCCAGAAACAGAAGGGGCTCCAAAGAGGAGGACCCTGTGTGTAACATGACCAGCCTAAAGAAATCTGGAAAATTAAGTTAAAAAAAAATAAACACTGCAGGGGCCATTGGACAAGGGATAGAGTAGCCTGAAACCTTGAGTTGAGATCTAACAAATGTAAAACCTACCTCGACCCCCTAAAACACTTGACTTACCTGATCCTCCTCATCCTGAGCTGAACAAAATGCTAAATAATGCTGCTTCATGGAATAAGGTTAGACAAAAGCTGTGACAGCCTCATGTTTCACGCATAGCAGTTAGATACACAAGGTGGTCAAGCAGACTAGAAACTGGCAGGGTTCAGATTTTTGTACCTCCATCAGTATTCAATAAAGCAAAAAATTACAAATAAAAATAAAAAAATACTATTTTGTTAAAAAAGATGAATCTACAATCTCACCTTCCATAATCCCCCGACTGCAATCACTTTAAATCTAGCCCTAAATAGCCTCGACCTGCACAAATACCCCAATTTATATATATTCTGAAGGTACCAAGCCGATGCATCGCTCCAATACAGCTAACTGCAGGAATGTTTTAAGAGGCCGGGGCTGTAACTAAAGCAAAATATAATTGTGGCTGCAAAAAAAAAAAAAAATCATATCACTTTCTACAGGTTACAGCATCTAGTTGACGTCTAAAAAAAGGAAAAGGGAAAAAAAAACATAGAGTGCCTATTAAATACGCTTGAAAAGAGGTTTTCCTCTTTTGACTGGAGGTGCCATTTAAATTTATTGCAAGGCTAAATTATATTTGGGTTTTGATTTTTTTTTATGGCCAAGCACATGAACGCTCGTGACTTCCTGCTTATTTTCATAACACGCAGTACTCCATCATTAAGTTGTCTTGCCAAACACAATACTGGGGAAGGATCAAGACATCACAGGAAAATCAGCATTATTAGGCCTGCAAAGAATGCTAACATTGCACCTAAGAAGCGGAGTGGTTTACCTCTGTTTTTAAATAGACCCCCCTGAGGTTCTCATGTCCTAGCACCCTTCATTAGCGGTCGCAGCGGCCCACACTCTGGGCATCATTAACAGGCCCTGCAATAACTGACAGAGAAAGGCAATTCTTCATCGTCGTATCTTACCAGAGCACCTTTCAAAACATGAACATGTGATGCCGAAGCCAGTTCTGTAATCCTAGCAGGCAGCAGGCTGTCTCAGGCTGCACACAGAAGGCACAGAGGTGTTTTTTTTTTTGTTTTTTTTTTTTGCTGATGCTTATTATAGGCATTCTTAAAACATACTACAAACTGTGGTGAATAAGGATTTGCTAAATACTTAAAATAAGAAAGAAAAGGATTTGGATTCTTATGATCTAGGCTGCCCTCTATTGAAAAGAGATGGGTGAAACATTTACAGTTTAGAGTTCAGCAAATCCTCCGTTACGGAGATATGCTTTACCAATCCAAATATTGCATTAAATACAAATAAAAACTCAGATAGGCTTCATCATAAACGCTGTGACTACAAGAGGTAAATAAAGGGTCAGTATACCCAAAACCCCATAGACTCAGATAGGGCCTTAGTCAAGCTTTTCTGCTCTATGACTTATTCTCACCAGATGTGAATTCAACTCATGCGGTTTGCTGCATTTTGCAAAGCTATTTGTGCAGACAAAAAAAACAAGGGGGGGGTTTACTTAAAACTGGAGAGTGCAAAATCTGGTGCAGCTCTGCACAGTAACCAATCAGCTTCCAGGTTTTTTATTGCCAAAGCTTACTTAACCACTTGCCGACCAGCCGCCGCAGTTTGACTGCGTCAGAATGGCACGGCTTGGCGAAGCGACGTTATGTAACGTCGCTTTTCCCTGTGGCCACTAGGGGCACACGCGCGCCGCTGCTCGCCCCCAAAGCCGATGCGAGTGCCCGCCGGTCGCGATCACCGCCAGGCTCCCGCGATCGCTGCTGATACAACTATGTGTGTAAACACATAGTTTCCGGTTCTCTGAGGGGAGAAGAGACTGATCGTGTGTTCATACAAAGTATGAACAGTGATCTGTCATCTCCCCTAGACAGTCCCCTCCCACCTTCAGTTAGAACACAGAGAGGGAACACAATTAACCCCTTGATCGCCCCCCTAGGGGTTAACGCCTTCCCTGTCAGTGACATTTTTACAGTAATCAGTGCATTTTTATAGCCCTGATCGCTGTATAAATGCCAATGGTCCCAAAAATGTGTCAAAAGTGTCCAATGTGTCCGCCATAATGTCACAGTCCCGATAAAAATCGCAGATCGCCGCCATTACTAGTAAAAAAAAAAAAATTAATAATAAAAATGCCATAAAACTATCCCCTATTTTGTAGACGCTATAACTTTTGCGCAAACCAATCAATATACGCTTATTGCGTTTTTTTTTACCAAAAATATGTAGAAGAATACATATGGGCCTAAGCTGAGGAAAAAAATTGTTTTTGGGGGATATTTATTATAGTAAAAAAAAGTAAAAAATATTGTGTTTTCTTTCAAAAGGAAGGGGGTAAAATCTTCCGGGTAATCGTTTAAACAAGCTGAATTGGCTACCATGCATAGCTGCACCAGATTCTGAGTGCTCCAGTTTTAGTAAATCCTTCCATCAAGGTCTGTCTGGTCTTTCTTTGAAAACACTACTTGCCTGATTGTTTCTAACCTCAATTTTTTTCTAAGTCATGAACTTGGAAAAAAGAAGAAAAAAAGAGAGTTGGTCAGCGACTCAAATATCAATGTCTATGGCATGACAGGTTGTCAGCCACTGATGTCTACATCAGTGACGGCCCGTCCATTAAGGGCGCCGCCCTCTTTATCCACGTCACGCCCAATATGAATAGAGAGAGCTTATGTCATGAATGAATCTATCCACGGCCGCCGCGGTCACCCTCTATTCGTGTGTCCAGCCCCTTTCAGGCCGGCGGGTGCGTGAATTACAGCGGCAGGGGTATTTTTTTTAAGCACCTTATTAGGCTTCATAGGGTGGGCTCGTGGAGCCATGAGCCCACCCAGGTGTTACAACAGCGAATGAATATTCACTATTAAAACACTGATCCTCAATCTGGCCGATCAGAAGCAGGTCTGAGACCTGCTTTCCGATTGGCCAAAAAGAGAAGAGTCCCAATTGGCCGCCAAGAAGGAGGGAGGAAACAGAAGCCACCGCGATGCCCGTGGAGAGCAGGGCAAGGGAAAGCCGTCACCGAGCAAGGGAAGCCGCCGGTGAAACCCACCATAGATGGGGTAAGTGCTCCAGACCCAGTACTGTTTGCCACCCCCCCCCCCCCAAAAAAAAATTACCACCGGCCGCCACTGGTCTACGTATTTCTGAGTTTAGGGATCTTCTAAAATGTCACCTATGTTAAGGGGACCTGCTCATACCGGAGTAATGAGCTGCAGTGCATTCTGAAGCATCATGCTGCCCTTTGAATCCACTGATTGCACACCAGTTCACCAGGGACCTCCCACAACGTAAACCATGCTAACACCTATAGGATACTGCATGCAGTCTCCACTGTACTTTGAGAGTATTAACCCTTAAAGCACTCTACACTTTCAAATGTTTTCATTGTTTTAACTAGGTATCAGTGTAGTTATATTCCCTATGTTGCCTGTTTATCTTGTAATGATGGGCTCACATGTTGTGGCTGCAGTTTGTAGTGCCATGACTGATCAATTCCCTCATGTCCATGTATTCAATCACCTTGCTTGTCCCAATTTGCTAAAGGGATGGGCAACTTCTTGTTCTGGGTCAAGTAGCGTCCAGTGCATGCATCAAAAATTAAGGAATGCTAGTTTAAAGTGGCTGTAAACCCTTACATACAGTATACCCAGTGAAGTGACTGACCTCAGGTGATACACAGAGATTAAACAAATCCACCTATGTACCTGTACCTGTTTATCTGCAGTTTTCTCTTCTCTACATCCATTCAAAGTCCAGAATTTATAAAGCTCATCTGAGCTGCCTGAAAAAAAAAGAAGGTGGTGGAGAGCTGAAATCACAAACTGCAGAGCTCAGTGAGGAGAGCTTTGAGAGCTGATTGGAGGGAAGGGACACACCCCACTTCACACAGGAACAGAGCTGAGGCTGTCAGTCAGCTGGAGATCCCTCCCCTGTCACCTTCATTCTCTTGGTGTCAGGAAAACTTGTCAGAAGTGATTCACGCTGATAGCAGAGGAAAAAAACAGCAGACAGAAATGACACCAAGGGGTTAAATTACTAAAGGCAAATAGATGTGCACTTTTAAAAGTTCAGTTGCCCTCTGCAAGTGCAGTTGCTCCAAAGCTTAGTAAATGAAGTAAGGCTTCACTTTGTAAAGAATACCCAATTATGTGCAAGGAAAAAACAAAAAAAAACAGCATTTTTGTTTGCCCATGATTGGATGATCGAAGTCAGCAGAGCTTCTGCTCATTGACTAAGCTCTGGAGCAACCGCACTTGCAGAGTGCAACAGCACAGTATTTTTTCCTTTAGTAAATCAACCCCTTAGTGCTCCCAATTGAGACAAGTACACACTATAGAGGGATATGCTTTATTCATATTTCATGTTTGAGGTTTACAACCATTTTAATAAAACAGTTAACTAATTTGCAGTTACCAGTCTCTGTTAACTGCTCCGCCTGTTTATGTCTGTGTCAGATCTAATTACTGTTTAGCTTCCACCTGCATAAACAGTAGACTGAGAGATCCAGGTATTGTGGGATATGTCGTTTTTTCACATGTCAGTTCTCAGACTACAGACAGAGGTCACACATTAACCTATGCACTGCCATGCCACATGCCTCATGTCTGAACACAAACTGACAGCGGCATGTGAAGATTTATTCTAGTATAGGCTGTGTGTACAGGGCAACAAATGACACCAAGAAACTACATGATCAATGCACATCTTATGCTGGTGAAAAACACAAGGTAAAGATAGGAAGGTTTATAATTTCTTTAAAAACACGCATTTTCTCATGCATTTTGAAACTTTTTAGAAGAGTAAATTACATACAAATGTTTGGAGATTATCTATCTATCTATCTATCTATCTATCTATCTATCTATCTATCTATCTATCTATCTATCTATCTATCTCTCTATCTATGGGGAGTATGAGTAACCAATGTATTTGGTATGTCCCAGTTTTTGTAAGTCAGGGTCATTGAGTTGTGGTTCCCTGCATTAGGGGGTCTTTGGTATGTCCCAGCTATTACAAAAGCTTATATTAATAAATCAGACAATGCAAAAACATTCTGGCAAGTTAACCTCCTTCCTCCCAACTGTGGTAGAACACTAGATTGTGAGCTCCTTAGGGGGGAAAGGCAGATCTATATATTTACTAAAGCACTGTTTATATGTGGGTAATATTCAAACACAACATGCTCTGCTCTTTGCTTTACTGGGTGGGCACTGTATAGGTACCTTAAAGTTATGCATTCCCCCAGGAAGGAGGTAAAGTCTTCCGGGGCTGAAACGGTTAAAGCGACGCCGTGCCGTATACTAAAAAATGGCCTCGTCCTTAAGGGGGCAAATCCTTCCGGGGCTGAAGTGGTTAAACTCTTGAAGACTGCATTCCAAGTAGGACATTCAGCATTTGAGTACTTCTATCAAGGTATACTGTTATAGATATATGTGTGCTTAATAAACAGGGACAAGGCATAAAACGCACGCCACAATAAATATGAAACACAGCAGCCAAATTTATTCTTTGAAAAAGCAAAGCACAGCTAACAATCACCATTTTTAGTAACCTAATACCCTTGTCGTATGTAATTTTATTATTACTGGCATGAAAACACAGAAAACTACAAAGGAAGTCAGCATACAAAAATAAGAAAACTGTTATTTGTATCTTTTCAACAACTATTTAAGATATAAAAGGCAGTGAAAAATATCTTAACAGACATCACAATGGAGTTTCCTTTAAAAAATGTTGCAATATATTTTTTTTCCTGTGTATTTGTGACAATGACATATGTGAAACATTGTTCTGGAAGCGGAGACATCAAAGATTAGGTGGGAATGCTGGGCATCAAGCTTGGCAGAGGTACAGGATCTCAGTACAAAGCCAGCAGTGACAGGGAGGTGTGTGTATGCGTCTGCTGTGTTTTATTTTGACTTTAGCAGCACGCAAAGCTACCCCGTACCTCTTCTATAAGCCAGATGCTTCTGTGGAGGGGTAGTTGGACCTCGGATTTGCCACGCCCCTCCCTCTCTTTTCCTTACATTTTTTTGGGCATTAAAAATGGAACAAAACAGGACTGAGGATGGGAGCAAACTACAAGCCCGACAGGAGCAGTCTGCTGTATTCATTCTCCTGTAAAAAAATGTAAAAACAAGACCCAGCACACTAGCTGCATCCCTTAGGAGGTATGCAAGCCTTTCTAATATAGCGCTGCCGCTTCTCATGCTGTATTATAATGATATGTCAATCAAATATTTACCATTTTTGCTGAATTTTACTCTAACGTGCAAACCTATAATGCTGTTATGTGTTTTGGCTGCGGTACAACTTGATGTGAAGAACCCAAAAAAAACGTTTTCATGTTTCCTTCACGTTTCCTTCACGTTTTTCTCATGCGACAATAACCAGAGCTTCACGTGATTCCTCTTGCCGCCGCTGTAGTTGCCAATTTTGCCGTCGCTGCAAATCACTCGGTGGCAGGGTATGATAAGTGGCACCTGGGAGAAAACACAAAAATATAGAAAATACATGTGAGAGCGATGTCAGCCATAAACCGTTATATTGTTGTCCAAACTAGAGGTCTCCAAACTTTCTAAACAAAGGGAAGGTTTACTGTCCTTCAGATTTTATGGGGGCTGGATTGTGGCCAGCGGGAGTAAACAATGCCCCATCATTGGTTTTAGTGGAAGGAATAGTGCCCTATTGATATCGGTGGGAGGAATAGAACCCCGTCCCTGGTGTCAGTGGGAGGAATAGTGCTCCATCCTTAATGTCAGTGGGAGGAATAGAACCCCGTCCCTGGTGTCAGTGGGAGGAATAGTGCTCGATCCTTGGTGTCAGTGGGAGGAATAGTGCTCCATCCTTGGTGTCAGTGGGAGGAATAGCACTCCATCCTTGGTGTCAGTGGGAGGAATAGCTCTCCATCCTTGGTGTCAGTGGGAGGAATAGCGCTCCATCCTTGGTGTCAGTGGGAGGAATAGCGCTCCATCCTTGTGTGACAGACCTAGCCGGGATAGAGGCTTTTGGAGGTGCCTCTTGCCTACCGATTATGGGCCCTGGCATTTGGGGGAGTGGTGCTCTTTGTGAGCTGTATGTCTGGGGACCCTTGAGGTGGTGTTACTTTAGATTCAGGTCCATGTCCCCCGAGACACACAGACTCTGGGGACCCTGGATATGCCATATTAGAAATAGTGACTGATTCATACTGTTGGGACACATACTGTAAGGATGTCATCAACTCCAGCCACCTGTCTGTTGCCTGCTATAATGTAAATTAGTTTAGTATGACTTGTCACAGTTTCTAAGAGTCTTTCACTCATTGTGCTAATTAACCCTGCAATTGTATGAAGGAGTTCTGTGTTGAGATGTATGATAATGTGTATTGTATAGTCGGTGAAGTCTGTCCTAAAGGTCATGTCTCTGAGTCACCTAGGCTGTCTAAAGGATTAGTTAATGAGCTCATGTAAATTAGGTTTCTGGTCACAGGTGTATTTTCAGAGTAATATGAGCAGGAGGTATACACCTCCTATTTTTACTGTTTATAAGACCTGTATGCCTTTCACTAGAAATTAATTCCTGCTTGACCCTCAATACAGAGCCTTGTCTCGTACTCGGGGGATAATTATTCGTATGGGTTTCTTGTTTGACTGATTGGAGTGTTCGGTAGCTGCCTTTGTGTTTGGAAATGGAATGTCTTAAACAGCTTTAACCCCTTTCATACTTGGGTGTTGTTACACCTTGGTGTCAGTGGGAGGAAGAGCGCTCCATCCTTGGTGTCAGTGGAAGGAATAGCGCTCCATCCTTGGGGTCAGTGGAAGGAATAGCGCTCCATTCTTGGTGTCAGTGGAAGGAATAGCGCTCCATCCTTGGTGTCAGTGGGAGGAATAGCGCTCCATCCCTGGTGTCAGTGGGAGGAATGGTGCCCCATACTTGGTGTCAGTGAGAGGAATAGCGCTCCACTCTTGGAGTCAGTGGAAGGAATAGCGCTCCATTCTTGGTGTCAGTAGAAGGAATAGTGCTCCATCCTTGGTGTCAGTGAAAGGAATAATACTCCATCCTTGGTGTCAGTGGAAAGAATAGCACTCCATCCTTGGTGTCAGTGGGAGGAATAGCGCTCCACCCTTGGTGTCAGTGGATGCAATAGTGCTCCATCCTTGGTATCAGTGGGAGGAATAGTGCTGAATCCTTGGTGTCAGTGGGAGGAATAGCGCTCCACCCTTGGTATCAGTGGGAGGTATAGCGCTCCATCCTCTGTGTCAGTGGGAGGAATAGTGGCCTATCCTTGGTGTCAGTGGAAAGAATAGCACTCCACCCTTGGTGTCAGTGGAAGGAATAGTGCTCCATCCTTGGTGTCAGTGGGAGGAATAGCGCTCCATCCTTGGTGTCAGTGGGAGGAATAGTACCCCATCCTTGATGTCAGTGGGAGGAATAGTGCCCCATCCTTGGTGTCAGTTGTGGATGAAATTTTGCCCCAAGGGCCGGATAGAGGCAAGCAAAGGGCCACATCTGGCCCCAGGGCCGCAGTTTGGAGACCACTGGTCTAAACTGAGCAGACTGGACCGTATGAGCAGAAAATGTGAAGCAATAGTCCCTTTTTTTAAGGTCGAGGAAACCATGCACAGCTCTCCCATAACCCAAACATAGGTATCAAGTGCACAGACTAGCCAAAGCTTGCAAAAGATATTTGAAAATTCAAACTGGTCCTTGTGCTAATGGTTGTACAGGCACAGTAAAGCTATAAAATATAATGTAACATTCATGTAGAAATACATACTTGTTTACAATTTCAGTTCTGAAGTATTCATTATTCCATTCAGTCAATTTTGTGATTCAGCACATCAGCCACACTACACAGCCAGGCACGTGACAACATTAGTACAGCACAGACTGCAGGTGCATCTAATAATAAAGGAAATAGTTCATTTGGGCCAGCTTGGCTCAAACAAACTATTTAAAGTAGAACTATAAGCAAAACTTCTTTTCATTTTGAATACAGTAAGGGAGGCCATATGTGTCCCATTGCGGCGATTTCCTAACACTTCCTGTCCCATAGCCAAACAGGAAGTGAGAGGAAATCCCTGCAAATAAAGGGAATTTCTTAGGGACCTCCAGGTCACCCCAACTAGTGCCCTCATTGGAAAATTTCTCCTCTATTACTTTCCTGGGGACAACACAAAACTTTCAATGATAATAGTAAACAGGACAAATCGAGAGGGGGAATCTCCTTAATGGGGGCAGAGACAGCAATAAAACATAACAGGTATTCTAATCCCCTCCAATCTATCCAAAACAAAAACAAAAAAGTTTTGCCTTTATTATACTTTAAAGTCCAAAGCAATGAAAATAGTACTGGTCTACTGCTACCCCGAACCTGTGTCAGTCAGATCAACATGTGAACAGGCTGGTGCAAAACAGGATCAGCTTGTCATGCTCTAGTAGACTTCATCAAAATGGTGACTGTCCACACACAGACACTGACTTCCTCCTATTGCATAAATGTGAATGAGATGGGTAAAAGATGGCTTCGGGTCCTGTTCACCTGTAGAGAACTTCTCAGATGCATTTCACCCCTTTCTGAAAAGGACAAAACGCATTTAGGGCATTCTCTACAGGTGGAGAGAACAGGAGCCCAAGCCATCTTTTACCCATCACATTCATATTTATGCAACAGGAAGTCAGTGTACACAGTCACCATTTTGTTGAGAACTATTAACACAAAACCTGGAGTTAGGCTTTCAGCTTTGAAAATGAAAGCTAGAAGAGGATTGGTTGCCATGCACAGCTGCTCCAGATTCTGAATTGGTAAATCTTAGCAAGTTCCCCCTCACTGAAGGGCCCATGTAAATGAAGTGCATGAAAATGCATGTTAACCTCACATTGGTATATGTTAAACATGCAATAATACACTTACATGGGTGTGAACAGGTCCTTTACCTATATCCTGCTCATCACCCAAAATATATGAGCAGCAAAGTGATGCAGTAAAAAGAGGTGCTTTTCCTGAATAAGTGTGAATTGCAAGAATAGCTGAACTACTACTTTTACTTTGGACACAAACCATGCTTACTAGTGTTCTTATTTATGTGTTACTTGGAATATGATAATCTAATAACAATGCACAGTAGATTACAATGGCATAATGCATTTTAAGATGTTTGTTTATTCAATGCTCATTTATGGTGATTTGAATTATAACAAAATGTGTCCTTTCTGGGTCAGGAACCCAACTAAGACCTCATAAATTATATCTGAGATTTCCCAATTGGCAGATTTGCAATAAATTGTTGAAGTCCAAGAACAACTAATAAAATCTGACTCTTCCAAAGTTCAAGACTAATCCTAGACTGATTTTCAGTTGCACCGCCCCATACAATCCAAGTTTACTTCCCATTGATGATCACACATTGCTAAAACTATCCCTCTTTTGTCAGCTGTGGGCTCCGTATTAAATCGTGCAATGCTGCAACTGTGTACCTTCAACTGTGGATAATGATAACATGACGTGGCAATATCTAACACAGGGGTAGGCAACCTTTTGAGCGCAATGTGCCGAAAAATATTTTCAAAGACATGGAGAGTGATGATTTTATAACAAAAAAAAATGTCAACTTCACAATCTCATTCACGGAAATCATTTTTTACAAAGTAAATGCTGTAAACTACTTGAGTAGTAGTGAGAAATTACCATCCTGCACTCACGCCTCAGATCAGCCCCAATTCATGCAACTTCACACCTCAGATCACTGCCCCCCCTGCAAATCTGTTTCAACACTGTAACCCCACTGCTCAACTGCCCCATCAATGTACCTCCCCGTACATCTGCTCCACCGATGTATCCCCATGCTCTTCTGTCTCACTACTGAATCACCTTCTCATCTGTCCTAACACTGAACCCATCTGCTCATCTGCCCCATCACTGTACCTCCTGGACATCTGTCTCACCACTGTTCCCCCTGCTCTTCTGCCTCACCTCTGTTCCCCCTGCTCATCTGTCCCACCAATACACCCTCTTTCACATCTGCCCCACTGCTCTACCCCCCTGCTTTTCTGTCCCACCACTGAACCCCCTTCTTATCTACCCCAACACTGAACCCCCCTGCTCATCTGCCCTATCACTGTAGCCCCCTGCTCTTCTGTCCCACCGCTGAAGCCTCTTCTCATCTTTTCCACCACTGTAACTCCGTGAACATCTGCCCCACCGCTGTACCTGCTCTTCTGTCCCACCTCTGAACCCCTTCTGCTCATTTTCCCCGCCACTGTACCCTCCTGCTCCTCTGCCTCACCGATGTACCCTTTTCTCATCTATGATATGCGTGATATGCAGAGTGGTGAAAGGAAGCAGAGATGACACATCTACCTGTCCTGGCACACTCATCCTGCTGATCCAACTCTCGCATCCAGCCCACGTGCTTGTATGTGATGTATGTGATGTATGAGATGTATGTGATTTATGTGATGTCACATACAAGCATCTGGAATGGATGCGCAATGATGAGCTCAGGTCAGAGGCATTTTCTGAAAGCAGTGGACCTGTGTGCAGGATCATATGTTGGGCCCCCGCAGCTGAGAAAAAATGCAGCGCTCTGCGCCGCAGCAAAGGTTGGGTGTGGTTTTCATTGCGCTGAATACTGGCTGTGGCTTAAAAGGGACACAGAGTGCAGAGGGGTTCAGTAGCAAGTGACGCAGAGGTTCAGGATTAATTTCAACAAAGTTGCCAGAAGCTCAACAGTAATTCAATAAACTGTCACCTGATTGGGGTTTTCTCAATCACAGTGTAATCCCGTCTTTCTGAGATGGCAACCAAGCGAGTCATCTTCCTCCAGATGGTGGACGGGGCTAGCAGGACTGTGATTGGCTTTAGCAGTGGGCGATGACAGTCCTCCTCCTCCTCATGGAAACAGGGACTGCCCCCCCCCCCCAGCAGAACTGCACCCAGTCTCTTCCCCACCACAAAAGCTGACTATCGCAGCTACAGCAAAGTTATAGAACCAAACAATGTTTTCTATCTTTTACAATATGTGGGGGCACAGTGCCTCCTCACCCGGTGCAGGTGCGGCATGGGGGACTCTGAAACTGGAATGCATTAGTGTCTCACTGACACTTCCCTGTGCTGCTCTGCTGATGGGGAGGAAGTTGAGTGCCGGCAAAAGAGGCGTCGAGTGCCGACAAAAGAGGCTTTGAGTGTCGGGGGTTGCCAAGTCATTGGCTGCAGTTTTTGTGAGAATGATCGGAATTCAAGATCAACTTCAAGTAATTTTTGGTTTCACTACAGGAAAGGAAAACCCATATACGGCCTTGTGGTGAAAAGCAAAAGTACACCACTACTTAGATCCACAACTGATGAAGAACGCAGTACTGTGGCATGCATTTATGATGCTCTGAATTTAAGCTAATGAATACTATGTGTTAACCCAATTATTTTCACAACATAAGTGATGAGTTACCTGCAGCATATGGTACAACCAACGTGATTCACTAACTAAATTCTCTTCTGTAAATGCGTTTGATGATGTGGTATAGAAGTTCTATGCACCCAGTTAGACCCCTGAGAGCAGCCAAGGCTCCGATGAATGTAGACAGGGCTTACAATAATCAGCTGCATCACATAACTTGATTAACCCCTTCATTAGGTATGTACCACGCACTCCCCAAACAGTTACACTGAACACGACGAGAACATCATAAATCAAATAGTGCAACACAGAGGCAGCAAACCCCCATGGGGTTCAGCAGCAATTCATGGGACAACACGGTACACAGTAATGATAACTCAAAACTATTTTATCTGATATCATTTGTTACTAGTAGGAATTTGCTTAAAGGGGAAAGCCAACTGATACCATGCTAGGTTAAAACAACAAAAAAGTGCCAAAACTGCCCACTTGGTAATGTGCACAGAGGGGTTAATTTACTAAAGGCAAATAGACGGTGTACGTTGCAAAGTGCAGTTGCTCCAGAGCTTAGTAACTCAGCAGATGCTCTGTTGACTTCCATCATCCAATCATGTGCAAGCAAAGTTTTTTTTCTTATTTCCCTTGCACGTGATTGGGTACTCTTTGCAAAGTGAAGCTTTGCCTCATTTATTAAGCTCTGGAGCAGCTGCACTTGCACAGTCTATTGTCTTTAGTAAATCAACCACAGAACATCAAGGAAATGGACAGTGAAGCAATATAAGCAACCAAAGAGACACCTTCGATAATCTTTTCAAGCACACTAGATGCGGTCACTGTTCACTGTTCTGGTTTCTTTGATTTGTCAGTCCAAGTTTGTTGCTTTGGGTGGTGCTGATGGGGCAAGAATGGGCTGAAACTTCCCTCTTTTGGAGAGGTTTTGGGGTTGATTTACTAAAGGCAATCATGAGCAAGGGAAAAAAAACAAAAAAACTGTATGTTTTGTTCGCACATGCTTGGATGAAGTTAGTAGAACTTTTATGTATAATACACTAAATAAAAGTTATATGTGGAGGGGTTTATAATTGTGATGAATGCTAATTTTTTTATAGGCACTGATTTTGCTGAATTGTAGCTCATGTGAGCAGGGGACGAACGAAGTGGCAAAGTGAAAATAAATATAGAGTGCATTAGACCAGTGGTCATCAACTCCTGTCCTCAGGGCCCACTAACAGGCCAGGTTTGCAAGATAACTGAAATACATCACAGGTGATATCATTTGCTGCTCAGTGATTGCAGTATTCTAGTCTGCATCTCCCCAAGGTAATACATAAAACCTGGCCTGTTAGTGGGCCCTGAGGACAGGGTTGATGACCACTGCATTAGACAATTTCTCCATTTGTCTTGTTGGTGATAGATTCCCCTTAAACTATAACCAAAATTAACTATGTTGTTTTTATAATGAAACATTAAACATCTCTAAAGCTGAAATTCACGCAGATTTTTTTTAAAAAAACCTTAATTTATACTTTTTCAAAAAACGATTTTTTACATGGAGAAGGTGTGAGACCCTGCATATGTCAATATATCGTTCTTCTCCAATCATCTGCACAACAGCATTCAGACAAGGACATGGAAGGCCAGCACTTTCAGCCAACCAGAGTTCTATTGGTTTCCCCTGTACACAATGTTGACAGGAAGGGGGCCAATCACCATTGTCCAATCACAAGCTGAGGTAGGTCTTAGACTAGGCTAAATGGCTGGACTGTATTGCAGTTTGCAGAGAGGTCCAGGACCTGGCTATTCACAGTAACAGGGTGCTTTAAATCACAGGACTGGCTTGCAGAATTATAAATCCTTTGGCGGGTGTCAGAGTTCACATATTTGTGTAGTTCAGTTGTGCATTAACAGTTTGCCTGAAGCTTTAAGTGAGCCATATTGTACCGGGGTACTTTAACCTTCTCCTCATCAAGGCATTTCCTGATCCAAACACTTATAAATGTCTTAGGAAGGAAAAACAGATTTGACTTCACTTAGCCACATCTGTAGTATAGCTGAGAAAAAAAATAAAAAATCCCAGGCTGAAATAATTCAAGGTCCGCCTATATAGATCGGGCTTTAAAGGCTCAATATGGGAGACCACACCCCTATATGATTACTCAGTGACCCTATGCTATATTTTAGATCTCTGCACTTCCCTGGCAGCGCTCTGCCTCGCGGCGGTTGGTTTTGGTCCCCCTGTGCCCTCCCCCAGACATTGTTGATGGGCGCCCCCTGATGCACCACATTGATGTGAACATTTTACATATAGAGTAACACTATTGCTTTATATATAATATGCTGTGCTATTGATTTTTGTTTATTTTCTTACAGTATATATAGTGCTGCCCTACTATTAGCAGTGTGAGTCCTGAGGAAGCCTTGAAACGGCAAAACATTGACCTGACTACTGGAAATATACAGAATTTCATGTGTACAACCGTAATTTGCTGTATATACAAATTATTGATCATTTCCGGTAGCTATAGCGGGGCATATTACTTTGATTGTGTCAACATCTGGATCTTGCGGAGGCAGCTTATGCACTTTTTTTTAACTATGTATTTAAAAACTTTTTCTGAATAAACTTATGTTTTATGGAATTTATTTGTGTGGTTTCCCATATTGAGCCTGTAGCCTCCCTGGCGGTATGATTATGCGTCTCAAAGCGGTACAATTATTTTGCATAGAAATTTGGCGTTTTATATTGTAGGCCTGTAATTCTTAGCAATAACGCACTTAAGTCTGTCCAAACAAGAGTCTAGTAGATATCCCGGGTATGCTACAGTTTGAAACACAAAATTATAAATTATAATATAATACATAAATATAAATAATTATAAAAAAGAATAATATAATAATAATAAAATTAATTTCCCCACGATTCAGTGTCGCTCAATACTGCAAGTGTTCTAATTTACTATTTCTAGCTGGTCTAAAACCACTTTTGACGTAAATAGACACTTTTTGGTTGCTATGGACAATCTCCAGTTTCCAGGTAGAAAGAACAGTATATCATATAAAACTGCATGCAGGGCATTGGACAAAGTACTAGGGACAAAAGGAAGGTGAAATAATTTCATACAGTAATGTAATCTGTAAGATTACAGTGTACTGTATGTATTATGATTTTCAATTTTTTGAATTTGCTGCCGGGCTCCGCCCCCATGCGTTGCGACGCTCGCAGGGAAGGGAGCCTGGCACAGAGGCATCGGGCAGAGGACAGAGACCAAGGACACAGCGGGGGGACATCGCAGGATCCTGGGGACAAGGTAAGTATACCGCACCAGGATCCTGCAATGCAATCCCAAGTGTGGCTCGGGGTTACCGCTAATGGTGCTGAAATTTAACCCCGAGCCACACTCAGGAAAACCGCCAGGGAGGTTAAAGTCTGATCCATATAGGTGGAGCTTGAATTATTTCAGCCTGCAATCTTTTTTTTCTCTAATAAATGTCTCACCCTGCCATTTTTTGCTGGTCCTTGCTCCTGCTTTCAGTTGCATTGCTAAGGCTGTGATCACTCATCATCTTCCTACTTTACTCAGTTCTTCACACTTGCATTATTTGTCCTTGCAGGTTTGTCACTCAAAAAAAATCTGCCTCCTCCTTCAGACTTATTTTGCTGTCTTTCTTATTTAGTTAATTCTTAAGCTCCTGTATTTGTACTAAATCCACAAAAAGCTGACATTAAGGCTTACAAGTCAATAATATATATCATATCTCAGCTTGTACAACAAAAGACGTTAACAAGGTACACAATAGAGGTCAGAGGGTAGGCAAAATAGGTGTCCACTCTCACCAACTTAAGCAAAAACAACTGTGCCAATGAAAGGCAATAACAGGGGAGAAACATAATATTTAAAGGTAATTAAGCCTAACGAATTTTGTATTATTTGTAATTAATGAGCTGGGAGTTATTCAGCTAACACCAGATGTCAAACAAAGAAACTCTGAGATCAAGTCGCAGGGCTTGTTCGCACCGTGGCTAAATCATATGAGCCTCTATTACACTCAGAGCTGAGCAATGATCAGCCTTGAAAAGGAACTAAAGACAAAGATTTGTAGTTCTATTTACTATACAAACGAAAAAAAAAATTAGCATTTTGACTGTTTGTTTTATTATAATTTTTTAGTATTATTAGTGAGGCATGATCAGCAGTTTAAAAATGGGCCTGAGTAAGGATTTAAAATGTTAGCCCCAAAGCTATAATTTCACTCTTTTTTTTTTTTTTTACCCTATATATTTTTTTTTTTTTAAACACAAACAATAAAAACAGTTACCCAGGATTACTATAAACACAACAAAGAATGGCCTGGTTTATTTAAAATAAGGAGGCAGCAATAGTTCTGCCTAACTTGAGAGAGTGTGTCCCAATTAATTAGCGTTGCTAATAAAATCATGCCAACTAAAATAATATGCATATAAAAATGCATTCTATAGAAAGGACTCTTTTTGGCTTAAACAATATGAATTTAAATATTTTCGGTTAGGTTTGCGCGATTTTATACTGCCATTTTTCTTCAGAAAATAACTGTTTTATCTTGAAACATAAATAAAACCCTTTAAAGCTCTCTATCAACTAAGTAACTGATGTGTTACAAGAGAAGTTGTAAAAAAAGTCTATGTCTTTCTTTTTATGCATCAGGTCGATTTAAAATCCATACTATTTTATTATCTTTCACAAGGTCAATAATTTTACTTTTAGTATCTTCTCAATAAAACCAAAGAAATAAAATAACTGACAAAAAAAAAAGAAAAAAAAAAAACTAGGACTTTTTCCAAATGGTATTAAGTCAGAAACCGAACAGCCAACAGAAAATCCCAACTCTACAACTGATACCTTTTTTCACACTTAAGGCAACCAGTGATTTTGCCCACCCTCCCCTAAATGACACCATCTGGTGCCTGGACCTCCTATGGAATATAACAAAGAATCCAGCGCCGCACCTATGATTCCCTTGTAAAACCTGCAAATTATGACCACCTGTTCAATATTACTAGAGAAATAGGTGAGGCACTAGCAGGATAAATCTTCATAATGTATTTTAAGAGACAGGCGTTCGGTGGTCAAAGGAATCAGCAAAGTTAAAAAATAAAATGTTTATAGAACTGCAAGCAAAAACTTTATATACAATAAATACTATATGTATGTATACATACATAAAGTACATACACACACTGCCTTCATTCAAAAATATTTTTAAATACTAATAACAAATTATAATAAAAAGGAATAAGAAAAGAAGTTGATATCCAAAATGCAACAGTAACACTATAGTCAACAGCATAAAATTTTAGCATCTCTAAAAAAAGTTGCAAAACACCGAACTATGAATGTTTTCTTACAGATCTCATGCTTGCAAATACTATGTACAAAACCCACCTGCAAATATTTGAACCAGAACAAAAATCAGCTTTAATTCAATGAATTTTACATGATAAAGAATACTAAATGTGATACAGGATAAACTATCATTTTTAATTACCAAAAATATCCTTTTACAAACCTCACAGTTTAAAAAAAAATAATAATGGTATAATAGATGTGAGGGTTTTATAACAACAAAAACAATATGTAAAAGCTTGACTAAGTTCAGGTACAAATTTCCAGTTTTGCTTCTCATCTTGACTAATGACTAATTTTTATTCCTTAATGACATGAGTTTGTTACAACAAAAACAATTCTACAGTTATCTCCACATTATACTTTTATTAAAAATGCTAAATAGGAGTATGGAGTTTCCAAAAAAAAAAAAAGTTTTTCTGCATTTACTTAAGGTACTTACATTGGTCAGTTGGGAGTATATCACCCTCCAAGTGGATGATAAGATATGGAGAAATAATAAACCACAAAACGAAAAAAAAGAAAAGAAAATGCAGTGAAAGGATCGGTTACAACATGCCTTGTGTTGTTATAGAATGATCTTCATCCTGCAGCTCAATTTATTTAACCTCATCCGTGCATTTACTTTTTTTTTTCCATTTTTATAAAAAAAAAAAAAAAAGTTAAAGGGTCTAATCACCTAAAAGTGCTGATTCTGATTTAGGGATATGCTGGATGGCTTCTTCTTAATCTTGGGGATTCTAACAGCAAGGCTTCTACACAATGGTTCTACGTCCACCACGCACAGTGACCATAACACTGAGGCTTCACTCAACCTCATAAGGTAACAAAGCTATTTACATCATGAATAATGTAGCAGGAGAACCCAAATCAAGGATGGTCAGGAGTCAGGAACAGCAATTTAGCCTACCAGCATTTAGAGAACAAAGTCTTCCTGCTGGGTAAAGAGTTCTACCTGATGGGATCCTCAAGGCACTGGAGACCATCTACCATCAATATTCAAAGTTTAATTTAACCAAACTCTTGGACACAAGTCACACTATTATTTGGAGAAAAGAACATCTTACCCGCCATGAAGCTCTCTTGTGTGACTCAAAGCTGAGTTCCACCCACACCAGCAAAATACTGTAGCTGCTGACTTTTATTATTAGGACACTTACCTGTCCTGGAATCCAGCAATGTCGGCACCCCAGCCGATCTTTCCATTGGCTCTAGGGTGTTGCTGCTGCCATTGCCTGTGAGGGAGACTGGCAGTGAAGCCTTGTGGCTTCACAGCCAGTTCCCTGCTGTGCATGCGCGAAGTGCACTGCGCTCCCTGAATGGCCCAGCGGCGGGGGAAGGAGGAGGTGCATGATGATGTGGAGGGCCTGCCCACATTCCATAAAAGGGAGTGGCTGCTGCAGGATTGTGAATTAAGGTGTTTCTTTCTTTAAGAACACCAGCCTTCCCCAGACAAAATAAAAACTACACCATATCCTGCGTATGCTGGGGAAGATGGAGAAGGGGAGGGAACAATCAGATTTTATTTTCTTTTGGGCCAGTCTGTAGGTTAAGTGGTCAGGGCAAACCTGTACTGAGAATATTATACAGGCTGGCACTGTTCCCTCTGCTTCTGAAAATGCCATTTGCCTGGATGCTATGCTGATCCATTGGCCAGAATATTTAATGTCTGGATCCATACCTTTGTGTTTTTGGTGCTGTTTTTTTTTTTTTGTCTGATGCATTTTGATTTGCAGTCGATGGTTCCATACATTTAAATGCATGTTGATGTGCAATGTAAAATTCATTGCAACACATGTGGATACATGCTGACATGTGTTTCCATTGATTTTAATAATCAATATATCTTAAATAAAAAGACACAAAAATGCCAAGGTGTACAAATATACAATTCACAAGAGAAATTCCTGTGCATAAACAGTGCTTGCTTCTGAAAACATCATGTTGATGACGAAACGCGCCAAGTTGGAATGCACAGTGCGCAATATTGAGTATAGGTGGAATGCACGCTGATGCCGAGCGGACTCTTGCTTCCACCACACAGTGCGGATGCCTGCATTGTTGGAATTTTAACATTTTTGCAACATTTTTGTATGTTAGCCTATTACGGAGGTTTTAATAAATAACCACATACATTTTTACGCTATGAGAAGTTTTGCTCTTCTTTTTTACTTCCACTGAATCCTACCCCTGGAACCACTGTGAAGCGAGGATAATGGAGATCGATCGGAGGCTTCATCCTGGTCACGGCGACCATCATAAGCGATATTTGACTCTTTTGTCATAAGGCAATTTGGGTCAACAGCATCTGGTGAGTGGGGACCTTCACTTCATTTTTCCATATGACGATTGGGTTTATGCATAGTGATTTCCATTCACTGCGAACTTCACAGGGTGTACTGTACAAACCTGTACACTAAGAGAATTCATACATCGGATGTCACTCGCTCTTCTTGGGATTAAGCACTTTACCATCACTATTTGGACTTATTTCACTTATTTGTATTCATTTTAAAATCCATCTTTTGAGTTAGAGTTATAGGAAGTTTATATTGCTAATATTTACACAAGCAAGTGATGTTTATGCACAGGGATTTCTCTTGTGGATTGTATATTTGTTTTGCACAACCAAAAGGTTTGGGACAGCAGCTGCCGATATTTACATTCTTCAAAGGTGGTGCGAGTGTATTGTCTAAAGTGATTGTAAAGGCTCATTTTTTTCCTATAAAAATAATAAACATGTTATACATACCCGATCTGTTGCAGTGAATGTGCACAGAGCAGCCCAGATTCTCCTCTTCTTGGGTCCCTCTTCTGTGATCCTGGCACCTCCCTCCTGTTCAGTGCCCCCACAGCAAGCAGCTTGCTATGGGGGTACCCGAGCTGAGTCACAGCTCCCTGTGTCCATTCAGACACAGAGCCCTGAACCTGGCCCTGCTCCCTTTCTCCCCTGATTGGCTAGCTGACTTCGATTGACAGCATCAGGAGCCAATGGCACTGCTGCTGAGTCTCAGCCAATCAGGAAGGAGAATATCGGACGGCCTAGACACTCATGGACATTGCTGGACAGAGAAGGACCTCAGATAAGTGTGTTAGGGGGACTGCTGCACACAGAAGGTTTTTTTATCTTAATGCATAGAATGCATTAAGATAAAGAAAAAACCTTCTGCCTTTACAATCCCTTTAACCGATTCTGGCCCCGGAAGATTTTACCCCCTTCCTGACCAGAGCATATTTTGTGATTCGGCACTGCGTCGCTTTAACTGACAATTGCGCGGTCGTGCGACGTTGCACCAAAACAAAATTGACGTCCTTTTTTTCCCACAAATAAAGCTTTCTTTTGGTGGTATTTGATCCTCTTTGCGGTTTTTATTTTTTGCGCTATAAACAAAAAAAGAGCGACAATTTTGAAAAAAAAAAAGCAATATTTTTTACTTTTTCCTGTAATAAACATCCCCAAAAAATATATAAAAAAACAAATCTTTTCCTCAATAATTTAGGCCGATACGTATTCTTATACATATTTTTAGAAAAAAAAATTACAATAAGCGAATATTGATTGGTTTGCGCAAAAGTTATAGCGCCTACAAAATAGGGGATGGTTTTATGGCATTTTTATTATTAATTTTTTTTATTAGTAATGGCGGCGATCTGCGATTTTTATCGTGGCTGCGACATTATGGCGGACACATTGGACACTTTTGACACTATTTTGGGACCATTGTCATTTATACAGCGATCAGTGCTATAAAAATGCACTGATTACTGTGTAAATGACAATGGCAGGGAAGGGGTTAAACACTAGGGGGTGATCAAGGGGTTAAGTGTGTCCTAGGGAGGTGTTCTAACTGTGGGGGGGGATGGGCTACCACTGACATGACAGCGATCACTGCTCCTGATGACAGAGAGCAGTAGATCCCTGTCATGTCACTAAGCAGAACATGGAAATGGCTTGTTCACCTAGGCATCTCCCCATTCTGTGGCTCCGTGACATGATTGCGGGACACCGGCGGACATCGAGTCAGTGAGTCCCGCGGGCACGGTCACGCTGTACGCGGTGGGCGCGCACGCTACCCCCACCATTTAAAAGGGATGTACAGGTACGCCTATTTGCCCACCGCTGCCATTGTGCCGACGTATATCGGCGTGCAGCGGTCGGCAAGTGGTTAACACAAAGGTGTGAGTACCACTAAGTCACTGCCCGGAATATGGAGATTAGGAGTTCTGACTTCACTGGCTGCATGACTATTTTGAGTCGGCGGGGTTCATGTACTTTATTAAAAGGCTGCTCACCTTGCAAGTGAATTTTTCCCTAACTTTGTGAAAGGTGTGAAGCTCTGCTGTCTTCCATCATCTAATCACGTGCAGTTTTTTCATTTTCCTTGCAGGCAATTGGGTATTCTTTGCAATGTTAATTTCCCTCACATTTGCTAAGCTAAAGGAAAAATCCCCTGCAAAGTAAGCAGCCTATTTGCTTTAGTAACCCCTGTGACTTAGAGTATGGAAGCCAAAATTTAAAGAGGCCCGCACAATATTATTATGCAACTAGTAAAAATAACTAACTTCCTGCAATTCCCTGTTCAGAAGGCTTGGAGATAGGCGGGCCAATTGGGTTCCACTGCATTGCTCAGCATTGTCAAGTGTAATATTAGGAGAGTATTACACTTGAGAGCAGGCTGGGAGGCAGATTAGTGACACAAGTTGCATTGCTTAACTGCAGTGGAGAGATCACAGACATGGCTGTTCTGTCTGGCAGAAGTAGGTAAATCACAAGACCGGTTGGTCAGAACTGCAAATCTTTCTTGCCAAGAACAGTTCACAAATAGACATTTTTAACTCCGTGTTTAGCTGTTTGCTTATAGTTCTCCTTTATCTTCTATGAAAGTCTATATTATAACCTGAAAACAGTGAAAGGACTTGGCAAAGTGCAGAACGTTCACACTAAGTATACTCACAAATCAATTCAAATTCGCTCAGCAAAACATTACTCTCTGGCCTGTACGATGCATTCGCAAATCATGTCAAACTGGTATATAGCCTTTGCAATTGTACACGACACTATCACAAATAGATCTTACTCCAACAACAACATGGAATTGTGCAGCTTCATAAATCAGAGCATAAATCACATGCAAATAAAACTAATTCTTATTCCGTCGCCTCGTCTCGGGTATTAATCGCACACCCAGGTCGTTCAAACCTGGCATGTGCTCGCTCTTCTATTTATCAAAAAATGATTTGATTAATGTCGTTTAATTATACATTTCTACAGCACTCAAATTTATTGCTTTATGAGTCTGTTTTGTTATATTTTTTCTCTGTCAAAGGAGCTATTCTGAAAAAAGGATTTAAAAAAAAAAAAAAGACTTTGTGTGTCTCAGAGCAATCATTGTGGAAAGTTTTCACAGCTTTAAAACCTTTAAAGGCATTAACTGTCTCCTGGACTTAAAGCCCAACTCCATCCAAAACTTTACTTCAGTTTTCAGTAGAGCAGGGAAGGGTTAGGTGCTCGGCTGGGGTCTTCATTGCTGTCTGGGTCTACACTGGGGACATTTTTGAGCACTTTATTTCCCCATTCACTGGAGACTTGACAACCTTAGTACATAAACTGAAGGCCTAAAATTGGATAGTTCACCTTCCACACCTGCTCACATGGACACATAATAGGGCCAAGTTGAGAGAAAACCAATTAAGCTTCCTAGATAGCAAGCAATTGTGCTGCAAGTTTGAAAATGACTTGCTAAGCTATTGTTAGACTTGCCAGGCTTCACAAATTTGTTACACATTTACAGCAAATTTGCATTGCATGACTCCAGATCAACCTTCTTTGCAAACAACCTGCAAGTCTACTGCAAGTTCTGGTTCACCTATGTTGTGGAATAGTCATCCCACCACAGGAGGTCACTGTGGCTGAATGTTCATGCTGTAGACTTGCAAAGCTCTTGCTGTAGGCTCACCACTGCAACTTTGTTCTTGCTAGAGACTTGCCATGCAAATTTGCTACAAATTGGAAAAGTGTCAACTAGAACTTGTGCTTCAAGTGCTCTGCAAGTGTACAACTTGCCAGTGAAAATGTGCAGCAAGTTAACAGACTTACAACTCAACACTGCCACAAATTTGTGGCAAGTTATCCTTGCTATTTGGGTTACTGCTATGCTTTTGGAGTGTGTAAGAAACACAGGGCACCTAAAGGTAAGCCTCGTGTACATTGGTTAACATTCATGCAGTTACTGGAGTTGATTTACTAAAGACAAATATGTTGTTCACTTTACAAGAGAACTCTCCCTTACCTTAGGGAACGAAATGCAGCTCTTCTGACTTCTATCATCTAATCACATGCATGCAAAATTCTTTTTTTTTTTATTGTTTGGCATTCTTTGCTAAATTAATTTTCACCACATTTGCTAAGCTAAGGGGCATTTCCCTTGCAAAATGAACAGCCTGTTTTCCTTTAGTAAATCAACCCCACTGTCTTCAACGGAAATTAACACAGGACTTCAAGGTTAAATGACAATATACAGGGAAAGTATTTACAGCGCTTTACTTTTTCCACATTTTGTTATGTTACAGCCTTCCAAAGTGGAGAGTGAGAGTTTGTTTGACATTTCTGCAAATTTTATTAAAAAGAAAATCACAAGTACATGAGTATTCACAGCCTTTGCCATAACACTCAGGATTAAAGCGGTTGTAAACCGCTGGACTTTTTTTTTTCTTATCTGCAACGTAAAGGCATAATGTGCTAGTATGTATCGCATACTAGCACATTATGTGAAACTTACCTGAAAAGGAAGCCTTCTCGCGATGTGATGTAATTGCTGGAGGCCACTTACATCTTCACCCATCTTGCTGCCAGGTTCGCGGACTCCGGCTCTGTGACTGGCCGGAGCCACGATGATGTCACTCCCGCACATGCGCGCAAGAGCCACTGGTCACGGCACAGGGCTCTGAAAGAATGTCACGGATGCCTGTTCCTTCAGAGAGTATGCGCCAGTGATGTCACTGGCTGCATGAACAGCAATCGGGGGAGAAGGGCCTTAGGAAGGTGACCAAGAACTTGATGGTCACTCTAACAGAGCTCCAGCGTTTCTCTGTGGAGAGAGGAGAACCTTCCAGAAGAATGACCATCTCTGCAGCACTCCACCAATCAGGCCTGTATGGTAGAGTGGCCAGACGGAAGCCTCTCCTCAGTAAAAGGCACATGAAAGCCCACCTGGAGTCTGCCAAAAGGCACCTGAACATAAATAAAAAGATATTGGCGCTTAGAACTGACGAAGCAAAATACAGTGAATTAAATAAGAAATCCTATATGGTGTAGTAATGCTAAATTAATCCGGGTAATCCATAACTAATACTAGACATAAAAACTTTCAAACACTGGAAACGTCCATAGTTCAGGAAAAGTCCATAGAAGAAAAAAATTGTTGAAAGATACCGGATGAGGGAATTTCTTATTCAGCACAGTATAGGGCTATTCACGAAGGGCAGCTCTTCTCTGGAGTGAAGTCAGCTCGAAACCATCAAAGAAAAACAAAAGGAGAGGCGCGCCTCTAAGTAAAAGGTTTATTTCAATTGACAAGATAAAAAGTAACCACTTACATATGAAAACACAACGGTGCTCTAGGCAGGTGGATGTGTATCAGAAGAGAGTGGTGTGGGGAGAGCCGGTTCCCAGGAATGTCCCAAATCCATGCTGCAATATGGCGGGGAGCCGGGACGGAACACAGCCAGTTCTGCAGAGGAGAGGAGCAGCCAACCCGTGGAAGCAGCCTGTGACGTCAGTGACTGTGAAAACACAACGCGTTTCTGAGCGTGCGCAAGGTCTGTGAGGCGCATGCGCGCTCCTTTCTCAAGTGTAAATAAGTGCATAAAATGCTCTAAGGTTGTGCTATGGTTCTCATATATGGTTACCCTTTGAAGCATGTTATGCACTTATTACAGAATATATATATATTTATCAAATACACTTTGTCTGTAAAACATATATATCTCTTTACACATATACAGACCGCATATTTCCCTAAGTATACTTCATTGCCCGAGGTACACAACACCCATTGCTGATTATTCAATCAGTTGTGAGCTTTTTCAGTCAGCAGATGGCGCTTATAAATAGTGTTTCACCTTTCCCCTATCTTTACACTTGAGAAAGAAACGCGCATGCGCCTCACGGATCTTGCGCACGCTCAGAAACGCGTTGTGTTGTTCACAGTCACTGATGTCACAGGCTGCTTCCACGGGTTGGCTGCTTCTCTCCTCTGCAGGACTGGCTGTGTTCAGTCCCGGCTCCCCGCCGTATTGCAGCACGGATTTGGGACATTCCTGGGAACTGGCTCTCCCCACACCACTCTCTTCTGATACACATCCACCTGCCTAGAGCACCGTTGTGTTTTCATATGTAAGTGGCTACTTTTTATCTTGTCAATTGAAATAAACCTTTTACTTAGAGGCGCGCCTCTCCTTTTGTTTTTCTTAAAAGGCACCGGAACAACCATGAGAAATAACATTCTCTGGTCTGATGAAACAAAGATTGAACTCTTTGGCCTGAGGTGTTTCAACAAAGTATTGAGCAAAGGCTGTGAATACTTATGTACATGTGATTTTTTTTTTTAATAAATGGGCAAAGATTTCAAACAAACTTCTTTCACATTGTCATTATGGGGTATTGTTTGTAGAATGTTGAGGAAAATAATTAATTTAATCCATTTTGGAATAAGGCTGTAACATAAAATGTGGAAAAAGCGAAGCGCTGTGAATACTTTCTGGATGCACTGTAACTGTGCAGCTACAAATATGCAGATTAGTGCATATGTAGATACTCACCCCATTTCCCCCTTAGTATGATGTGTTGTCCCCTTATTTCACTAACCAGTAGTAGAACTTGTGGTGTCCTGATGTTTACAGTCACTCATTGTTCTAAACTCTGTGACCGTATAGAATACTCCAATAGCTATTTTAATAAGATATGGCTATGAGCGATAACTGTTCAAAATCAAATTTTTTATATCATTTGACTTCAGCTCTTAAGCTTGGTTAGAAACTCACAATACCAGATTTCACCAGCAGGTGGAGTTGCAATCAAGGTATGATTACTCAGAATTCGGGAGAAGCTCAGGTGTGTTCAGAGAATAGTCTGACCCACATGCGTTATCCTGCCATAGCACACTGCCTATCATAAGAATTCCCCACCCCATAGCTGCACGTTTACAGGCTGCACGTATATGTGTAGCAGGGAATGCTGCGGCCGCTTATGACCGGCGGTCTGCAGTGACAGATTCCTGGTGGTATATTTTAGTTTGGTTTTGGCGATTATCTGAACACACATGAGCTCATCCCTGTGCAGATTTAATGGCTATGAAGTAGGATCAATTTTACTATAAAGGAAGCATAACAACAGCATTAGCAGACCATGTGACTCCAATATGGCCCAAAAGCACATAGCTGTCTGGCTACACAGTTGCAGGTAGCAAGAGTATTTCTCAAATATATTCGAAGGACTTTATTATATATATAATTTTGGGACTTCTATACAATTGCAATAAAATCAATTGTTAGAGTCACACTCTCTCTTTAACCACTTGCCGACTACACACTGTACATTCACTGCGAGAGTCAGGCCGGCTGCGCAGAATCGTGTATACATACATGATTCTGCAATACCATGCACGACCACCTGGCTGTGCTGTGATTCATCACAACACATGCTGATCACCAGGCCAGTGATTGACCACCAGCACCTGGAGATCGGCTCTGAGTCTCACTGAACACAGCTCTATGAGTGTAAACAGCACAGAGCTTTGTTCAGTGAGAGGGGATCTAGTTATTTGCTAAGCAGGTAATGAAGACAATTAGATCCCCAGTAAAAACAGCACACAGTACACACATAGACACTTGTTGTAAAGTTCACCTTTACATACTTTTTTTCCCAAATTCCAGCTCCTCTATATACCAATATAGCATTAATGTACTTTTTTTGCAAAAATATCAAAAGTTTCCATGAAATCTACAGTGACTTACTTCACTTGTACTCATCCATGTCTCCAAACGTATCCATTACTTCTGCCTTACTTCCTGGTCAGACTTTAGGTTGTGACAAAGGAAGGAGTTGACCAGCTGACCTGATTAGCACACACCCTGCATCATCCACACTCCTACCTACCCACCCATTCCCAGCTGCACGTTTTTAAAATGAAAGGCAATCAATCAGTGATCACCTTTCTTAATACACAATACATAAAATTAGATTGTATAGTGTATGGCCATCTGTATACAAGTACATAGGAGGGAGTGGACAGAAACACTCAGCTGTCAAGCCACATTCACATCTCTGCATAGCGGGAACTCGCATTCCCACATGCGTTTTGTTTTTCTCTTGGGGGGTTGGGTTGGTTTTGGAGCATTTTCACTTATCACACATAGGGCAGCCCATCCACCTGAATGGACTGCCCTGCACACAGCGATCGACCCAAAGAAGCTTCAGAACTTTTTTTTAGAGCGGAGATGCGTTTTTTTTTACTGTGATTTTTGGTGCAGAGCATTTCTGAAATGCAAGGAAACACACAGATGTGAATGGAGCCTCCTTGTTCTTGTGTAAACGCCCCAATTTCACTTTTAGGCCCCATTCACATCCAGCATAGTGGCAGCGCACATTTTGTGGTTCGTTTTGCCTTTGACACGCATAGGGCAGCCTGTTGATTTCAATTGGCTGCACTACGTGTGGCTTATGGCATTTTGTGTATTGCATGTTTTTTACTGTGCATTTTGCAGCATTTGCCACCCGTTTTTTTTTCACATGGCAAAATATGTGTTTGCTTCTCTGTTTGGTGTGCTGTTAACAATTAATGGCACTGAAAGCGCAAATAGTATTTTTAGGTGTATAAAGGTGGCCATACACTATGCAATCTGATTTTAGTGAGACGGGTGATCACTGATTGATTGCATTTCATTTAAAAAACGTGCAGCTGGGAATGGGTGGGTAGGTAGGAGGGTGGATGATGCAGGGTGTGTGCTAATGAGGTCAGCTGGACAGCTCCTTCCTGTGTCATAACCTAAAACCTGACCAGGAAGTAAGGCAGAAGTAATGGATACGTTTGGAAACATGGATGAGGTAAGTGTCTGTAGATTTAATGGAAAGCTTTGATATTTTTGCAAAAAAAATACATTAATGCTATATTGATACATAGGGGAGCTGGAATTTAGAAAAAAAAAAAGGCGAACAAAGGTGAACCCCTGCCCATTGTCATTAGTACAGTGACAGTGTATAGTATTAGCACTGATCATTGTAGTGATGTCAGTGGCAGTTAGTCAGTTCCCACAAATTGTCAAATTGCCTGCCATCTTGCTATAAGTCGCTGATCACCGCCATTAGTACATTACTAGTATAAAATAAATACATACAATTCCAGTATATATCCTATAGTTTGTAGACGCTATAACTTTCTTGCACACCAATCAATATACACTTATTGGGATTTTTTTTTTTACCAAAGACATGTAGCAGAATTTGTTTTGGCCAAAATGTATTAAGGTATTTGATTTGTTTTTTATGGGATACGTTTTATAGCAGAAAGTAAAAAATATTGTTCTTTTGTTTTAAATTGTCTTGTCTTTTTTCGTTTATATAATAAAACAATTAAAAAACCCAGAGATGATCAAATACCACCAAAAGAAGGCTCTATTTGTGTGAAAAAAATGATATAAATTTTGTTTGGGTACAGCGCCGCAGGACTGCGCAACTGTCAGTTAAAGTAACGCAGTGCCGTATCACAAAAAAATGGCCTGGTCAGGAAGGAGGGGGAGGGGGTGGTGTTAATCTTCCGGAGGTCAAGTGGTTAAAATTCTGGCCAATGAAATGAAAAGCCCAAACACTGCTAAACTGACTGTGAAATTATAAGTTAAAGTAGCGCAGTGCCGCATAGCAAAAAAAATGGCCTGGTCATAAAGGGGGTCAAACCTTCCGGAGCTGAAGTGGTTAATACCCATGCGTTTTCCATTAAAATCAACAGAATTGCATAAAAATATACACCGATGCATACTGACATGTCTTTTGCACCAGCCATTACAATGCACACTGATTTATGGTCTCCTTGATATCAGTGGTAGCATATTTGTTTTAAACACTTAGGCCCCTTTCACACGAGGCGGGCTCCGTTTCTACGGAGCCCGCCTCGGTCCGCCGGCTCAGCGGGAGATCAGTCCGTTGATCTCCGCTGAGCCGGCAGATGACAGGTCCCTCTCTGCTCACTGAGCGGGGAGGGGCTTGTCAGGCGCCGCTGCTGCCTATGGAGGGATCGGACGAAAACGGACAGCATGTCCGTTTTCGTCAGATCTCACCCAATCCGATCCGCCAGCGACGGATCTGGACGTAGAGCCATACGTCTGCTTTTAGCGGATCGGACGGGGTCGGATGTCAGCGGACATGTCTCCGCTGACATCCGACGCTCCATAGACTAACATGGAGCGCCCGTTCAGGTCCGCCGTCAAAACTGACAGGCGGACCTGAACGGTCCGATCGTGTGAAAGGGGCCTTAGGTGTGATTCTAGTATTCTGTATCACTAGAAGCACTGTCTTCATGTTTGAGATTTTTTTTTTTTTATCAGGTACCTTTATAGTGCCGTCAATTTACACAGCGCTTTACATATACATTGTACATTCACATCGGTCCTTGCCCTGAAGGAGCTTACAATCTGAGGTCCCTAACTCACATTCATACATACACATACTAGGGCCAATTTAGACAGGAGCCAATGAACCTCCCAGCATGTCTTTGGAGTGTGGGAGGAAACCGGAGTACCCGGAGGAAACCCACGCAGGCACAGGGAGAACATGCAAACTCCAGGCAGGTAGTGTCGTGGTTGGGATTTGAACCAGCGACCCCTTTTGCTGCCAGGCGAAGGTGCTAACCACTGACATATGGGACAGGTGGGGGGCACCTACCACATAGAGCGATGGCCCTGATACCGTACAATTTAATCATGTGAGTTGCTGTACTGTGATTCTATGCTTTTTCTAGGTTTTAAATTAGGTCCTGTATGTTGAACTAGCAAAAACTTAGTGCTGGGGAATTCGACTGACCAGCCTCAATGAACTTTGACAAAGTTTGCGGGAAGAAAGAATAAAACAAGAGGAGAAGGAAAGATAGAAGTGGATGAGGCACGGATAAACTACTGACAAATTACTGAACACATCAAGGCAGTCAGAACTATAGCAAATGTAAATTCTATAACTGGGCTCAATAATTGCTTGTAATAGTCACTTAAGCAATGTATGCTCTCAGCCACGACTAATGGTGGAGCTGATTCTTAGCGAGATTAAAGTGAACAGCGAGATCTGAGAGGAGACACTTAAGAATGTCAGCTACACCAAGGCATTGTCCAAAGCAACTAAATAATTGGACAACGCAGGACAAAGCAAATGCTTTTAACACGGTGAAAGTTCCAGACATTAGCCATTTTGCGAATGAAAATGTAAGTAATGGAATTAACTGGCCTCCTAGCTTTAAAAAAAATGACAAGATATTGTTTTTTTGTAGAAGCTCCTGTTAGTAAAATTAGAAAGGGCTTTGGGTCTCTTACCCACTTGTCAAAAAATAAATGCTTAGGTAGAAATAATAGAGCTGCCTTTGTTGAACACGTCTTGTGCCGCGTACACACGAGCGGACTTCTCGTCGGACTGAACTCCGAATGGCTTTTCGACGGAGTTCCGACGAAACGGAATTGGCTACACACGATCCCGCCAAAGTCCGATCGTTTCGAAACGTGATGACGTATGACCGGACTAGAAAAGGAAGTTCAATAGCCAGTAGCCAATAGCTGCCCTTGCGTCGTTTTCGGTCCGTCGGACTAGCATACAGACGAACATTTTTTTAGAAAGGAATCAAGTCCGTTGGAAAGATTTGAAACATGTTCTATTTCTAAGGTCCGTCAGATTTTTCGACAGAAAAGGTCCGATGAAGCCTTCACACGATCGGAATGTCCGACGGATTCGTTCCGTCGGACCTTTTCTGCCGGAAAGTGCGGTCGTGTGTACGCGGCATTAAAGGTGCCATGGGTCTGTTAAGCTTACACTTGCTTCACTAGTATGGTATGTGAGTCACTGACCCAGAACAAGTATGTACGGATAAGGTGACCCAATATCTGATATCCAATGCTTGCTCTATTCCAACAGTTTAGACTGGGTTCTATTACACAGATCAAGTAATGAAGGAAGGGTAAAAACTACAACCCATGGTACTTGCACCTTCAAAAACAAGTCAGTAAAGACAGCTGATTTAATCCAGATTTGTTACAATTCAGTCAAAACTAAAAATGAAGTTCCAACATTCATGTATGGGGTAAGACTATGTCAGAAACCATGAAATCAGGCCGAGACAGAAGTACAGTTAAATCACACTTGTTTAATAATAAAAGTAAAAAGAACAAACGTAGTCAAAACATAGCCCGATGCCCGGACCGATGCTGCATCCATCTAGGTAAGTATGATGGGTTAAAAAAAAAAAAAAACATACAGTGGAACCTCGGATTGCGAGCAATGCGGTTAACGTGCGTTTCGCAATACGAGCACTGTATTTTTAAAAATCGTAACTCGGTTTGCGAGTGTTGTCTCGGCAAAACGAGCACGATTCAGGCCAAAGCGGTGTGCAGTACCGCTTTTGGCCTGAGGTGGGGGGGGTGCCGGAGCCGAGCAGAGCTGAACGTCACGTTCGGAAATGCACGGAAAGGCCCGAGTACAGCACGGCTGACCTCAGCAAATCTCGGGTAGGAAGTCTAGGAGGTAACCATGTTTAGTAAAAATGTTATTTAATTCAGACATAGAATGCATTACATAGATACAATCAATATCACATAAAATTTCCAGTAGTCGACACAAGCAACAACAATGGACCATCTCCCATGGCAATCAATTCATTAAAAAAGTTCTAATTGTACAGTTATATTGTATCAATACTATCCATATGAATCCCCATGAAGATGGTCCTTTGTTGTTGCTTGTGTCGACTACTGGAAATGTGATATTGATTGTATCTATGTAATGCATTCTATGTCTGAATTAAATAATATTTTTACTAAACATGGTTACTAAACATTGTTTCAGAAATATTTTGCTGCTTAAAAGCCCCCTGGGGAAACCTTTCCACTAATTTTGCAATGCTTTTTGGGGTGTGCAGCTGTGTCAACTCTTGCATGTGTTACTTCACTTTGGTGTCCGTTTATGAAGCAGTGATCAGCGGTGATCCCGAGGATCACCGCTGATCACAGTCCATAAACAGTTTATGAAACAGTGATAATCGGGGGAGAACATGTTTGAACTTGTTCTCCCGCCGATTATCTCTACACACAGAGAATCCTCATTGAATGACAGTAACGGCCAGTTTATGAAGCGGTGATCTCACCGCTTCACTGGCGATCTGAGTCAGAATTCACACTCCCCAATTCACCAGCTCAGAGGTGGTGAATCGGGGAGTGAAGAGGGAATGTGGGGGGGATCTGAGGGGGAAGGAGGAAGATTTTTAACTTCCTTATGCCTCGTTCAGACCCCCCAACACTGTAAGCATGTCCCCCTGTCATATTTATGTGTATACATATATATACATATATACATATAATGTGTATATGTATATATATATAATGTGTGTGTATATACATGTATATATAATGTGTGTGTGTGTATACATATGTATATAATGTAGGGGGACTCATTATTAACATTAATCGTCCGTGTATTGAGCGGTGATAATTTATCACCGCTTAATAAACTGACATCTCTGTATTTCTGGTGCTGTAATCTCGTAAAGTCTCATGAGATTCCAGTATCAGGGGCCGTTCTCCACTGTTTGAAGCATTTGTAGATCTCTTCACTCCTCCGAAGGTGAAGCGATCTACAAAGCTTCATAAACTGCCACACAGAGGAGAAAGATCTTCACTGTGAATGCCGGAGAACGAAGCAGTGAATAGATTTCACTGCTTCATAAACGGACACCTTTGTTGGAAGTCTAGGAGGTCAGCCGAAGTGTCCTCGGGCCTTTTCGGCCATTTCCGAGGCTCTCAGGCGCCCCCCTGCCTCTGGCCGCATGCGGTATTGCATCCCATTGAAGTCAATGAGGAACAAATTATTTTCGTTTCCATTGACTTCAATGGGAAAACTCGCTTTGATATACGAGTACTTTGGATTACGAGCATACTCCTGGAACGGATTATGCTTGTAATCCTAGGTTCCACTGTACTTCTCTTTTAAGCTTTGACAATACAAACTGGAAGCTGATTGGCTACCATGCAGAGCTGATGGTTTTGCACTCTCCAGTTTTAGTAAATCAACCCCAAAGTGACAAGACCTGAGGTCAGTGCTGCAAGAAGTTGTCAGGGGATGGATACATGTTTGTTGCGTGTTTTGAAGTGATGTTAGAATCCACTGCCTGGTAGATCTTTTTTAACCACTTGGAGACCGCCCTATAGCCGATTTACTGCTACAGGGTGGCCATTCTGCGTAGAATGTATATATATGTGATTCTGCACTTCCTCATAGGCGGGGCACACCGCTTCTACTGTGATTAGTCACAGCAGAAGCCAATCAGCGGGTGCCGGCCAATCGATGACAGCTGGCATCCACTGATCATTGAGGAGAGACACAGGATGGAACTCTGCATATGTAAACAATGCAGAGCTCCATCCTGTCAGCAGGGATGTGGTGGATTTTGTTTCCGTGCAAATCAGGGAATACAATCCAGCACATCCCTTAGTAAAAACAGCATACTGTGTACACAAAAACATTGGCTAGGCACACATCAAACCCTTTGATCATTCTGGATGTTTAACCCTTTCCCAGTCAGTGTCATTAGTACAGTGACAGTGTATATTATTAGCACTGATCACTGTATTAGACTGGGTTCACACAAGTTCGGCTGCGGTTTGCAGTCTGGTAGGGTTTTGTTCATCGGTTCAGGTGCAAATTTTTTACCTGAAATCGCACCTGAACCAGACCCAAAAACGCACAAGACAATTTTTCAAACCGCACCGCAGCCGCCCTAGACATGTGTAAACTGACTCCATTGGAAGCCGTTCACATTTACATGTTATGCGAATTGAATGCAGTTAAAAACGCAATCCAATTCGCACCCAGCCTTAGTGTCACTGGTTCCCACAAAGTGTCAAAAGTGTCAGACAATAAATAAATAAAAAATTCCAGTATCTATCCCATAGTTTGTAGACGCTATAACTTTTACACAAACCAATCAATATACGCTTATTGGGATTTTCTTTTACCAAAAATATGTAGCAGAATACATACTGTCCTAAATTTATGAGGAAATTCGATTTTTTTACATTTTTTTATTGTATATGTTTTATAGCAGAAAGTAAAAAATAATAAATTTGTCGGTCTTTTTTTGTTTATAGCGCAAAAAATAAAAATGCCACCAAAAGAAAGCTCTGCTTACGGAGAAAAAAAAAAGTACATAAATTTAATTTATGTGCAGAGTTGCATGACCACCCAATTGTCAGTTAACCACTTGCCGACCGCTGCACGCCGATATACGTCGGTACAATGGCAGCGGTGGGCAATTGGGCGTACCTGTACGTCCCCTTTAATTGGCGGGGTTAGCGGGCCGCGTACAGCATGACCGTGCCCGCGGGACTCGATGTCCGCCGGTCTCCCGGCGATCGTGTCACGGAGCCGCAGAATGGGGAAGTGCCTATGTAAACAAGGCATTTCCCCGTTCTGCCTAGTGACATGACAGATCACTGCTCCCTGTCATCAGGAGCAGTGATCGTTGTCATGTGAGTTGTAGCCCACCCCCCCCAGTTTGAATCACTCCCTAGGACACACTTGACCCCTTAATCGCCCCCTAGTGGTTAACCCCTTCCCTGCCAGTGTCATTTACATAGTAATCAGTGCATTTTTATAGCACCGATCGCTGTATAAATGACAATGGTCCCAAAAATGTGTCAAAAGTGTCCGATGTGTCTACCATAATGTCACAGTCAGGAAAAAAATCGCCGATCCGCCGCCATTACTAATAAAAAAAAAAATTAATAATAAAATGCCATAAAACTATCCCCTATTTTGTAGAAGTTTTGCGCAAACCAATCAATATACGCTTATTGCGTTTTTTTTTTTTTACCAAAAATATGTAGAAGAATACATATCGGCCTAAACTGATGAAAAAAATTGTTTTTTTTATATATTTTTGGGGGATATTATAGCAAAAAGTATTGCTTTTTTTTCAAAATTGTCGCTCTTTTTTTGTTTATAGCGCAAGAAATAAAAATCGCAGAGGTGATCAAATACCACCAAAAGAAAGCTCTATTTATGGGAAAAAAAGGACGTCAATTTTGTTTGGGTGCAGCGCCGCGCGACCGCGCAATTGTCAGTTAAAGTGACGCAGTGCCGTATCGCAAAAATCGCTCTGGTCGGGAAGGGGGTAAAATCTTCCGGGGCTGAAGCGGTTAAAGTAACACAGTGCCGTATAGCAAAAGAAAACTTGGCCTGGTTATGAAAGGGGGGGGAGTAAATCTTCTGGAGGTCAAGTGGTAATAAAAGTGGGCGAAGAAAGCCATGAACCGCGAATTTGGCAAGTAGACGGTGTCCTCAATGCTAAACCCAAGATGATAAGCTGGAGCTGTACAATTCAAACCCTTACAGCAGAAAGAGATATCTATGAGTATTAAATATGACAACATGTTTCAATCATAGTATGTACATGTGTGGCGGGGCATGTTTAAAACATGCCATAATAGTGTAGATAGTATTTATATACTTTAGCAAAGCCGATAAACATACATGATGGAATAAAGTACCTGCATGCCAAGCTCTTTGTCTAAGAAAAAAAAAAAAAAAAACTGTCACTGCATATTTCTCTTCAGTCCCTTTCCTAAGAACCTGGTTAAAGATATGCAAATGATCTCATAAAGCAGCCATTAGATCCCGCAATCCTTTCAAGGACTACTGCCTCTTCCGAAATAGGTGCAGTAATACCCAGCACACACAGTTCTAAATGTTCATTAACTAATAAAATTATTCCATATAACTGGGTTAAGTTAAAAATTCAATCTTCATATCATTAGTTAGTTCCTGTATAGAAAGTGAGCATTACAAGTCTGTTGGAATACTCGAAGGAAATCACAGCTCAAGATTCCTCCTAACAATATTGATCTATTTTATAATCACAAAAAACTCAGGGGTGTACCATTCCACTCCGCCATAATCAAATTCTGCAAACTAACACATACTTCTGAGTGAATTATATTAGTCATTTGTGACCCCAATTACAAAATTAGTTCTAAAATCAATCAGGTAAAACACCAGGCAATTGTCAGCGACAAAATTAAACATAATTGCAATAAATAGATCTATAGAAAGATTGGGGCGAGGGGGGGGGGGGGGGGCGACAATATTTTTGCAAGGTTATTTAAGAGCATCAAACATTTCCCTGTGTTGTACTTGCCCTAATGGTTCCTTGTTTACAACTTACAGCATAGGGATTTAAAGGCAATCTCCGCACATAACTGTTTTGTTTCATGCAGAGCAGGCGATGGTTCCTCATTTATCTCTGCGGTTATTTAGATCTTGGACCATTAAAGAGAACCATTCAGTCTCAGCTGAGGCTCCTAACCCGTGTCAGGGACTGCCATTGACTGACTTTCAGGACTGCGCTAATCGTAGGCAATAAGTATCCCGGCAGTGAAAGGTCTTCCCTGCAAATAAAACCAGTGCCAGGGGTAGGACTATGGTGGCACTGCAGTGCAGGTAGGACAAAGCAGTGATTTTTCAAATCTGGAACTCAGCACTACTTTCTTTCCAACAAAGGGCGCCAATAACCGCTTCAGCCCCGGAAGATTTTACCCCCTTCCTGACCAGAGCACTTTTTGCGATTCGGCACTGCGTCGTTTTAACTTTTGCACGTGTGACGCTGCACCCAAACAAAATTGACGTCCTTTTTTCTCCCACAAATAGAACTTTCTTTTGGTGGTATTTGATCACCTCTGCGGTTTTTATTTTTTGCGCTATAAACAAAAAAAGAGCGACAATTTTGAAAAAAAAACGCAATATTTTTAACTTTTTGCTATAATAAATATCCCCCAAAAATATATAAAAAAACATTTTTTTCCTCAGTTTAGACCGAAAAGTATTCTTTTACATATTTTTGGTAAAAAAAAAATTTGATTTGTTTGCGCAAAAGTTATAGCGTCTACAAAATAGGGCATAGTTTTATGGTATTTTTATTATTATTATTTTTTTATTAGTAATGGTGGCGATCTGCGATTTTTATCATGACTGCGACATTATGGCGGACACATCGGACACTATTTTGGGACCATTGTCATTTATACAGCGATCAGCGCTATAAAAATGCATTAATTACTGTGTAAAGGACACTGGCACGGAAGGGGTTAAACACTAGGGGGCGATCAAGGGGTTAAGTGTGTCCTAGGGAGTGATTCTAACTGTGGGGGGGATGGGCTTCAACTCACATGACAGCGATCACTGCTCTCGATGACAGGGAGCAGTGATCTGTTTCATGTCACAAGGCAGAACGGGGAAATGCCTTGTTTGCATAAGCACTTCCCCGTTCTGCGGCTCCATGACACGATCGCCGGGAGACCAACAGACATTGAGTACGCCGGTCCCACGGGCATGGACACGCTGTACACGGCAGGCGCTAGCCCCGCCAATTAAAGGGGACGTACAGGTACGCCCATTTGCCCACCGTTGTCATTGTGCCAACATATATCGGTGTGCAGCAATCGGCAAGTGGTTAAAAATGGTCTTGGCACACAAACTGCCAATACTTTTGATAAGACAAAGGTAAGTATGTATCTAAAGGGGTTAACTTAGCTTTAGGGGTTAAGGATTAGAGTCATAGTAAGGGGTTATGCTAGGTTTTAAGGTAAAAGTGATACTAAAGTCTCATTTTTTTTTTTCTATAAAAATAACAAACATGTTATACTTACCTGCTGTTTTGCAGTGGATTTACACAGAGCAGCCCAGATCCTCCTCTTCTCAGGTCCCTCTTCAGCGCTCCTGGCACCTCCCTCCTGTTAAATGCCCCTACAGCAAGCAACTTGCTATGGGGCACCCGGGCTGAGCCACAGCTCCCTGTGTCTATTCAGACACAGAGCTGCGGTTTAACCCTGCCCCTTCTCTCTCCTGACTGGCTAACTGACTTTTATTGACAGCAGCGGTGACGCTGCTGTATCTCAGTCCATCAGGAGGGAGAGTCCTGGATGGCCGAGGCACTTGTGGACATCGCTGGATAGAGATGGGGCTCAGGTAAGTATCAGGGAGGCTGCTGCACACAGAAGGCTTTTTATCTTAATGCATAAAATGTATTAAGATAAAAAAAAAAACCTTCTGCCTTTACAACCACTTTAACTCCAGTAGCTTTAACGTTAGCAAATAAGAAAAAAAAATAGCATATATGATTGTGACATAAGTCGTATTGTAAATGAATGTTAATAAAAATTACCTCTCCTTTTCAAACAGTTTTCTGTGAAATGCAATGCAATATGGCAACCTGGAGGTGTTCACAAATGGTTTACAGAACTCCCCCCAGAAATGTCATTTCCTGCTTGTGTGATTGGCCTACTGACTTTCCCAGAAGTCTGCACTAAGATACAAGTAAAATTTTGGGCATCTCCTAGAAAAAAAATGTCATTTTTGGTGAGATACTTCCAAAGGAAAATCAAGTCTAAAGAGATGCAGAACCTACCACTTTAGAGCCCTGCAAGTGCGACAGCTATTTCTTCAGAATAACAAAAGTTAAGGAATCTGCAACAAAGTTTGTCAAAATCCTTGCAATGTACATAGATCTCCCAGAGGGGAATGTTTTTTCCTTAACAAAAATGCATTTACTCTTTAAACTAGGTATAAGAGTTAACCACTTGCTGACCGTGCTATAGCCGAATGTCGGCTACAGCGCAGCCGGCCAGTTCTGGGACACAGCTGATCAAAGAATAGGGTCATTACCACGTGATCAGCAGTGTCCAATCACAGCTGATCATGATGTAAACAAAAGGCGGTTATCGTCATTCCTTTCCTCACACTGACAGCATGAAAAGAGGAGAGCCGATAACCGACTTGTGTAAAAAGGGACATTACTAGTACACACCAGTGATGCCAATTAGTGTCACCTATCACTGCCCATCAGTGTTGCCTATCAGTGCACCCTCAGTAGTGTCTCCTCATCAGTGCCCATCAGTGCAGCCTCATCAGCACACATCAGTGAAGGAGAAAAATTACCTGTTTGCAAAATTTTACAAACAATAACATTTTTTTTTTCTTTTTCAAGATTTTTTTTTCTATTTATATAGCAAAAAAAAAACTGATAATTAAATACCACCAAAAGAAAGCTTGATTTGTGTGAAAAAAAAATTATAAACATTTCATATGGGTACAGTGTTGCATGACCACGCAATTGTCATTAAAAGTGTGACAGCGCTGAAAGCTAAAAATTGGCCTGAGAAGGAAGGGGGTAAAAGTGCCCGGTAGGCAAGTGGTTAAAGAAAAACTTTTCCAGAGAGACACATGGAGTCTGCCATTGTAGACTTCTTATTCCTACACATTGAGTGTCTGGTCTTTAAAGCTGAAGGCTTAGCTCCTGCACATTAGAGACAAAAGTTCTCACGGCTTCCAACATTCAGATCTAATTTACAGTGGAACGTTAAGAAAAGAAAAAAGGCAAACAGGCAGGATTTTTAATGCAGAAGAGACATACTACTGGCTGAAGAAGATGTCAGCGGGCCGGTGGTGAGATTTGGGACACCGCAGTACTGGAGAGAAGGTGGGTATACTTTCACATTAAGTGTTAAGGGTTCATTTTTAGGGTTACCAAAATATTGTGAGATTAAGTGTTGGGGATTAAGTGTTACAGGTAGGTTTGTTTTTAGGTGTTAATTTAAAGGCTAGGTTAAAGAGACCCTGTCACCAGCTGGAAAATGCAAGTAAAAGCACAAGAAAGTATTTATAGGCTTACTTGCACTGTTTTTCCTTTCCATAAATTATGTTCTTTTACACAGAACCGGTAAGAAGAAGAGAAAAAGTATTACCACCCCTCTTACTTATCCAGGGTGATCAGACAGGCAGGTGTAAAGTCTAAAATAAAATACAATAATTACAGCACTCGCAATAGCGCATGAATCTGAAGTGACGTCTTTTGGACTCCTTTTTCTTTTGGAGTCCAAAAGACGTCACTTCCGGTTTCGGTAGAAAGCACGCTGGATGCAGCGTTTGCTGGATTTTATCCCTGCATTGTTATATGCTTATTTTACATCTCTGTAAGTACCCACCTGTATTTGCACAATACCAGCCTTACTGTGCTTCACTATTAGTTCTTTTTTTTTTTTGGTGCATTTACCAATTTGTCGCTACCACGCTGGAGAGATCTCCATTGGACCGTCTGTGAGTCGCAATTCCTGGCCAGTTTTAAAGCTCATATGACCCTTAGACTTAAAAGCTAGGGGTCCATTATATCTGGTGAGTGGGGACACAGGAGGGGTGTGTGCCACACCACGGAGTGGAAGTTTTGGAGCACTACAGCACTTTATGAGGATTGGAGCACCTAAGCACTTTTATTTGGGACAATTTGCAATATTTCCAATATGATTCATTGATTGATTTTTATTGTTATTTTATTGGAATCATTCACGTACTATTGTGAGCGCTGTAATTATTTTATTTTATTCAGCCAAGTGAAGAGCACTTATCACATTATCATCACATTTTTTCATTTTTGATTTTTTCACTTTGATTTTTTCACTTTCAGCGCGAATATATTTAATTTTTAAGATGTAAAGTCTCCCTACTTTTACTTTTGTACTTATTGAGGGACTACAATGGAAGATTATCTTTACCAAGTTCTTTACCAAGTCCCAAGTTGTATCCCATGGCTGCAGCCACTACAGAGCCAATTAATTGTTTTACATTGTGCTTTGGTTTTCTTACCACCCACAATGAATTACTGAAAGAGGGTGACACTTTTTTTTGCTAGGCTAGGAGAGAGAAAAAAAAAATGGGTGGGTGGTTCATTTAGCTCAGTGTGTGACTGGCTCTAAAAGCTGAAGAAGTGAAGGGCTTTTACAGACTACAAAGGAAAGGCAAAATGAAAAAGAAAAGAAAACTGAAAAGGAAAAGGAAACTTAAAAGGAAAAGGAAAAGAAAAAGGAAAGAGAAAAATGAAATGATAAAGAACATAGTTACATAGTAGGTGAGGTTGAAAAAAAACGTCCATCAAGTCCAACCTATGTGTGTGATTATATGTCAGTATTACATTGTATATCCCTGTATGTTGCGGTCATTCAGGTGCTTATCTAATAGTTTCTTGAAACTATCGATGCTCCGCGCTGAGACCACCACCTGTGGAAGGGAATTCCACATCCTTGCCGCTCTTATGCCCTGTACACACGGTCGGATTTTTCGACGGATAATGTGTGATAGGACCTTGTTGTCAGGAAATTCCGACCGTGTGTAGGCTCCATCACACATTTTCCATCGGAATTTCCGACACACAAAGTTTGAGAGCTTGCTATAAAATTTTCCGACAACAAAATCCGTTGTCGGAAATTCCGATCGTGTGTACACAAATCTGACAGACAAAGTGCCACGCATGCTCAGAAAATAATTAAGAGATGAAAGCTATTGGCCACTGCCCCGTTTATAGACCCGACGTACGTGTTTTACGTCACCGTGTTCAGAATGATCGGATTTTCCCACAACTTTGTGTGACCGTGTGTATGCAAGACAAGTTTGAGCCAACATCCGTCGGAAAAAATCCATGGATTTTGTTGTCGGAATGTCCGATCAATGTCCGACCGTGTGTACAGGGCATTACAGTACAGAACCCTCTACGTAGTTTAAGGTTAAACCTCTTTTCTTCTAATTTTAATGAGTGGCCACGTGTCTTGTTAAACTCCCTTTCGCGAAAAAGTTTTATCCCTATTGTGGGGTCACCAGTACGGTATTTGTACATTGAAATCATATCCCCTCTCAAGCGTCTCTTCTCCAGAGAGAATAAGTTCAGTACTCGCAACCTTTCCTCATAACTAAGATCCTCCAGACCCTTTATTAGCTTTGTTGCCCTTCTTTGTACTCACTCCATTTCCAGTACATCCTTCCTGAGGACTGGTGCCCAGAACTGGACAGCATACTCCAGGTGCGGCCAGACCAGAGTCTTGTAGAGTGGGAGAATTATCGTTTTATCTCTGGAGTTCATCCCCTTTTTAATGCATGCCAATATTCTGTTTGCTTTGCTTGCAGCAGCTTGGCATTGAATGCCGTTGCTGAGCCTATCATCTACTAGGACCCCCGGGTCCTTTTCCATCCTAGATTCCCCCAGAGGTTCTCCCCCCAGTGTATAGATTGCATTCATATTTTTGCCACCCAAATGCATTATTTTACATTTTCCTACATTGAACCATTGAACAGGTCTTCTGATTTCGATGTATATGCAACCCAGCCATACACTGTCCAGTGCAAATGTTGCACCTAAGTTATTCTGACTTTTGTGTAACAATCAGAACATATACCTGTATGAGGAGCAAATGACCACAGTAGTTTAGCTGAGATGTTTAGGGGTGAGAATTAGCAAAGAACAGGTTCACTTTAAAGAGGAATTCCACACTGCAGTTGTGCTAAAATCACAAATTTCACTCAGTTTACCCTTAATGTGCATTCTCGGTAATTTACTGCAGACAGGATCCTGAGAACACCTCACATGGCCATATATTTCCTGAGGCATGTGCTGTGTGACTTGCCCTGTCATTGCCCTGAATATCTAGGGCAGGTTTGAATCATATTGGTGGCTGTGAGAATTTTCCAAAATATTTTACATCAGGCTGTGTAAAAACAAAAAGCCTGCAGTGGGCATGTTTCGAAATTCACCTGGATTGTTATCAGGAGCTCTCAAATCACCAGATTCCTGTTGGGGGGAAGTGGGAGGGGGGGCGGTGCACCACAGCAATGACTGAAGTGCTGAGCATCTCAAGGTTCTTTTTCGTTTTTCTTCCTACTAAATAAGATACAGTTGAGGAAGCACTGATGGAAGGGAATCCAAAACAGAAATATTTCCAATTTTTGTACAATACTAGGCCAACTCTGAAACAGTTAAAAGTTTTCACAAGCTCATTCCTGTGACATGCCGAGCGCTGGAGGATCCAGAGTAAGAATCGGCATAGATTATGGCGAAAAAGTCGTAGTTAGCAATGCAGATGTGGAAATGGAAAACTCTAACTATCCTTAAACCATAGCGAAGTTATTAAATGAGGTATTATACAGGACAAAAGAATTGTAATTTTAAAATATTAAACACAGTTTAGTCAGGGCCTACGTCTGGTGCAAATATTCAGTCTGCTAAAACAATTAAACGTACTAAAATTTATTACAGCCCTTGGGCACTTTTGGGGAGAGGTGGGGGGGAGAGATATTACCCTACTACTCTATTTGAAAGCCTTCGCTGCATAAAATGTGTAATTTTTATCAATATCCTAGGAGCTGCAATATTAAAGCTGAACTGAATCCTTCACGCTGTGAAATCTAATTCGCCCAATACACGAATCTATCATTTACACGGCCCTTTTTCTTCCTTTCCTTCTTTTTTTTTTTTTTTCTCAAATACTATAAAACTTCCAAACCCGTAGATTTGTCTCTTACAAAAATAACATGAAGGAGCCTTTCAATCGATAATGGAAACCCTCTGATTCCAGAAGCAGCTGCATATTTTTCTCTAAGTTTGCATTTTGTACTTCAGGGTAGAAGACCACAAGGGACAAAGCTTGTTTTTACTTGCAGCCTCATCAATACCTAAATCCTGGAGAACAAGTGACATCGAGAAGCTGTAATCAATAGCTCCCCCTGCTTTCTCTTTTTTTTTTTCCCTCCTTCTCCTTCTGGTCATATGGCTCAGTACTACTGACAGGCCTGACACTTAGAACATGATGCTAAATCTTTATCAAGAGCCTTCTAGGTGACTGGCAGAACAAAAGTAGGGTGGTCATTAAGACTCGTGGCAATCAGTGAATAAAGGCAGTCTTCAATAACGCCATTGTTCAGGAGGGAAAAGTGCTGCTCCTGGAGGAGGGAGAGGTATGGTGGAACTATCTACACAATGTATTGATTGTGTTTGAACTGCATTTAGCATGTGCTGAAGATGTACAAGACTGATGGGCCCCAGCTTCTTCACATGAACTACACTTGTTGATAGGTTTAGCAATCTAATAAAACTGCCAACCTGTGCTAACAGATTTAGAGAATTGTTCTAGTCCATTCAAAACCTTTTTAATGACAGAGCTCTTTAGATATCTAAAGATAATTATTAATAATTTCTGAAGCTAGGAGAGATGCTAGCATTGAAGTTATCTGATCTCCTATACATGATATCTAGAAAAATTGTACTGCCTGTGCTCAACCTGTAGTAAGATCACTTAAAGGGTAGCTCCACTTTCGTGGGGGAAAAAAATATTAAATAAAGAAAAAATAATATAACACATACAGTATCTCACAAAAGTGAGTACACCCCTCACATTTTTGTAAATATTTTCTTCTATCTTTTCATGTGACAACACTGAAGAAATGACACTTTGCTACAATGTAAAGTAGTGAGTGTACAGCTTGTATAACAGTGTAAATTTGCTGTCCCCTCAAAATAACTCACACAGCCATTAATGTCTAAACCGCTGGCAACAAAACCGAGTACACCCCTAAGTGAAAATGTCCAAATTGGTCCCAAAGTGTCAATATTTTGTGTGGCCACCATTATTTTCCAGCACTGCCTTAACCCACTTGGGCATGGAGTTCACCAGAGCTTCACAGGTTGCCACTGGAGTCCTCTTCCCCTCCTCCATGACGACATCACAGAGCTGGTGGATGTTAAAGACCTTGCGCTCCTCCACCTTACGTTTGAGGATGCCCCACAAATGCTCAATAGGGTTTAGGTCTGGAGACATGCTTGGCCAGTCCATCACCTTTACTCTCATCTTCTTTAGCAAAGCAGTGGTCATCTTGGAGGTGTGTTTGGGGTCTTTATCATGTTGGAATACTGCCCTATGGCTCAGTCCCTGAAGAGAGGGGATCATGCTCTGCTCCAGCATGTCACAGTACATGTTGGCATTCATGGTTCCCTCAATGAACTGTAGCTCCCCAGTGCCAGCAGCACTCATGCAGCCCCAGACCATGACACTCCCACCACCATGCTTGACTGTAGGCAAGACACACTTGTCTTTGTACTCCACACCTGGTTGCCGCCACACACACTTGACACCATCTGAACCAAATGAGTTGATGTTGGTTTCATCAGACCACAGGAAATGGTTCCAATAATCCATGTCCTTAGTCTGCTTGTCTTCAGCAAACTGCGGGCTTCCTTGCGCGTCATCTTTAGAATAGGCTTCCTTCTGGGGTGAGAGCCATGCAGACCAATTTGATGCAGTGTGCGGCGTATGGTCTGAGCACTGACAGGCTGACCCCCCACCCCTTCAACCTCTGCAGCAATGCTGGCAGCACTCATTTGTCTATTTCCCAAAGACAACCTCTGGATACGACGCTGAGCACGTGCACTTCTTTGGTGGACCATGGCGAGGCCTGCTCTGCGTGGAACCTGTCCTGTTAAACCGCTGTATGGTCTTGGCCACCATGCTGCAGCTCAGTTTCAGGGTCTGGCAATCTTCTTATAGCCTAGGACATCTTTATGTAGAGCAACAATTCTTTTTTTTCAGATCCTCAGAGAGTTCTTTGCCATGAGGTGCCATGTTGAACTTCCAGTGACCAGTAGGAGAGAGTGAGAGCGATAACACCAAATTTAACACACCTGTTCCCCATTCACACCTGAGACCTTGTAACACTAATGAGTCACATGACACCAGGGAGGGAAAATGGCTAATTGGGCCCAATTTGGACATTTTCACTTAGGGGTGTACTCACTTTTGTTGTCAGCGATTTAGACATTAATAGCTGTGTGCTGAGTTATTTTGAGAGGACAGCAAATTTACACTGTTATACAAGCTGTACACTCACTACTTTACATTGTAGCAAAGTGTCATTTCTTCAGTGTTGTCACATGAAAAGATAGAAGAAAATATTTACAAAAATGTGAGGGGTGTACTCACTTTTGTGAGATACTGTATATTTGTGACACTAATCACATTGTAATTGAATGTTATTAAAAAACAACTACATTTCCTTTTCAATCTGCAGCCACTGTAATTTTCTGAGACTACATTGCAATATGGCTACCTGAAGTTGTTCTGTACACAGTGTGTACTGACCACTCCCCAGAAACATCATTTCCTGCTTGTGTGATTGGCTCACCAGTTTTCCTAGAAGTCTGCCTAAGATACAAGTCAGATTTCAGGCATCCCCTGCAACAAAAAATTTGATTTTGGAGAGATACTTTCAATAGGAGCACGCCTAAAGGGATGCAGGCCCAATCCTCATTAGTGCCCTGCAGCTGTACACCTGACAGTTAATTATGAAACCACTCCCATTAGACTCACTCAGTACAGAGGCACAGACAAACACACAGGGATTTCTTCAGAATAACAAAAGGTAGCAATCTTCATCAAGGATCATGGATAAATATATGTTTACTCTTTCAGTTCTTTTTCAGAGATTCTAGTTTATGTATATTGTATTTTCCCTAAAGGGGTTATTATAAATTATGTCTTGTTCTAAATAAATTTATGTTTTTATAATTTATGTATGCGAGTCCTTACTGTACCATGAAAATCCATAGTTGCCTCAAATCTGCTGCTCTTTGTTCTCTTAATGTATAGGACGACGGTACTTTATTATATTTCAATTTTTTCAGTAGTGATAATCAAAAGTTGTTATAATCCTTGCAATGTACATCGAGCACCCAGAGGGGAATGTTTTTTTCTCAACGAAAGTGGAGTTACACTTTAAGTTAGTGATGACCTTGGGCCATGTTTAAATTCTTCCACGTGCATCTAAATGTTAAAGTGACGGTGATAGCATTAAGTGTGTATCTTGTTTTACAGAAATGACTGCCAATTGCTTGGTCACCCCAATTGCTTGGACAGGCCGAATGCAATGAATGCAGAATGTCATTCTGACCCAGACATCAAAGCTGCAGGCTGTACCTCCAATCGACTTACCTGCTTTCTTAGCTGAAACAGAACTCCAAAAAAGAGGTGGATGGCAGATCATGATTGGGCAGGAAGAGCTATGGCGCGTACACACGATCAGACTTTTCGTCGGAAAAAGATATGAGGGCTTTTCAGAGGGGATTCCACTCAAGTTTGTCTTGCATACACACGGTCACGCAAAAGTTCGCTGAACTTACGACCGTCAAGAACGCGGTGACGTACAACACTACGACAAGCCGAGAAAATGAAGTTCAATACTTCCGAGCATGCATCGAATTGTTTTCGAGCATGCGTAGGAATTTTGCTCGTCGAAATTGCCACAGACGACCGCATTTTCGGATAGGAACTTTTTCCGAATGAAAAATTGAGAACATGCTCTCAATCTTTTGCTGGCTGGAATTCGGCCAGCAAAAGTCCGATGGAGCACACACACGGTCGCATTTTTCGGCGAAAAACTCTCATTGGTCTTTTGCGGGCCGAAATTCCGATCGTTTGTACGCGGCATTACAGTTTTTCAAAGGAAACTCGTTGTGGCAGAAACAATTGGCTGCCATTGCTGGCCACCCTCTCCCATTGCATGGCTGTTTCAGGCTTCTAATTAACTGACTTTGAAAAGTGTGTGGAAACGATTCATGTTCCAAGGCTTTTGATACCCATACTTATACGGAAAAAAAAAAAACTATAACTATAGTTTCCAGTACACATTGGCTACAATATATTTCCCCAACTTGATGCTGAAAAAAATTATAGGACATTGTTCTCAGAATGATAGAACCTTTATGCGTCCTCTGAAAAGGCGTGTGATCTTGTGGCCTTTAGGACTATGACATATTTCTAAAGACCAGGGTAAATACAACGTCATGGCTATATGCCATATCATGGCTATATGCCATATTTAGTGGCACTGGTGGTAGGAGACAAATGGTGCCTTATGCAAATAGAGATCTGGGAAGAATGTTCCTGTTTACAGAGTGTCAGATGTATGGTGACCGCGGTTCCTCCAGAATGCAGCACAGAAATGTCCTCTTTGGGAATCAATAGTGAATAATAAATAAAATCATCTATTGCAAGCAGCAAATGATGCAAATGGGGTCGGGTAAAGTAACAGTGGTTATATTACAAATATGGCCAATGTTACCTAGATCTGGAGTTCCCCCCCTATTAAAGTGGAACTAAACCCTCATATTCTTTACAGCCAAGGAAGCTGCCATCTTAACCCTTCTTTGATCTGCAGTTACCATGGTGCCAAACAGGTGATTAGTTATGACACCAGTCATTCGATGGCTTGACAATCTGGTTGACAGCTTGAGTAACTTTGACAGTTATCATTCACAACATGCAACTGTTTTGGGAAACTGGTAAATCAGTGAGTTTAATGCCCCGTACACACGATCGGACTTTCCGACAACAAAACCGTGGATTTTGGCTCCAACTTGTCTTGCACACACACGGTCACACAAATGTTGGCCAATAATTACGAACGTGGGAACGTGGTGATGTACAACATGTACGACAAGCCGAAATAAAGAAAGTTCAATAGCCAGTGCGGCTCCTTCTGCTTGATTCCAAGCATGCGTGAACTTTTGTGCGTCGGACTTGTGTACACACGATTGGAAATTCCGACAACAAAGTTTTGTTGGGGGAAAATTTGAGAACCTGCTAGCCAACATTTGTTGGCGGAAAGTTCAACAACAAATGTTCGATGGAGCTTACACACGGTCGGACTTTCAGCCAACAAGCTCACATTCAACATTTGTTGTCGGAAAATCCGATCGTGTGTACGGGGCATTATTCTGCTTTATGTTCCAAGAGTTGTCAGGCAAGAAAAAGGTGAATGATTAGTAAATAATTTTGCTGTTGCTTTTTTAGTTATGCCTCTTTGTCCCAATCACAAACAATGCATTGATATTAATAATTTTGAAATGAACAGGATCCTGAGTAATATTCTCTAAAACAGGCCACAAATGCCAAAATTTGACTGTGCAATCTCATTTAGGCCAACCAAGAACTGTGTATTACAAGGGCCTGTCTGATTGGATGGAAACTGGATGGTTTGCTGATGTAGGTCCTCCTATTACAAAGTTTTGGTAAATATAAAGACGGTTGTACAGGGATTAGGTATTCCGATTGTAAGGTGTATGACCATTTTAGGAGGCAAAAACATGAAGAATGTCAGTTCCGAGAACTTTCTTCTTAAAATATTAGTTGCATGACTGTCCCAAAAACCTTTGTTGTTTCTCTGACTCTCCTAAATTGCATACGAAGTTCAGGCCAGTGGCTGAAGCCAGAGGCTCAAATATACAGCCAGGCAAAAGGTGTTCAGCAATAGCTGGGAAATGTTTTGTATTACTCTTCATCCAGTTCTGAGATATACACAGCTCTGTCACAGAGCACAGCACTGTCTGGCAGGGTAGGAGACCTAATATTTCTCCGCTGCAGTTAACCAACACTTACAGGCCTTATCCCTCCCCCAGTCTGTGATTAGACAGTGAAAAGCAGTGGACTGACAAGCTCATATTAGTTCAGATAAGTTCAATAGCCAGTGCGGCTCCTTCTGCTTGATTCTGAGCATGCGTGGACTTTTGTGCGACGGACTTGTGTACACATGATCGGAATTTCCGACAACAATGTGAAGTTGGCGGAAAATTTCAGAACCTGCTCTCAAACATTTGTGGCCGGAAATTCCGACAGCAAATGTTCGATGGAGCAAACACACGGTCGGAATTTCCGACAACATGCTCACATCGAACATTTTCTCGCTGGAAAGTTCCGACCGTGTGTACGCGGCCGGGTTGCTCACTTACACCACTTGCATTTGTAAAAAATAAATTTTAAGGAGAAGTATAGCCAAAGCTTGTTTGGCTGTACTTCTGTGGATCACAGGTGTGCAGTTTGTTCTGCACCCCTGTGACCCGTTTTCAGCAGACAGCAAGCTGAAGTCAGCTGTCTGCTGACATCACAGCACTGGTCCAGGCTCGGGCAAGATCGTGACAAATGAGCCGGGATCCACCCACATGCCTGGACAGCACCCGTATCAGCCCAGCGCTCCAGTGAGTGTGGGGGGGGCAGAGCAGCGAGCGGAGACTGACAGTCACCAGCTCTCTGCTCGGGTAGCTGTGAGAACCAATCGATCAGCAGTGTTTGATCGCTCGGTTCTCAGTTTTAGAAGCGCCAGGGGATGATGCTGTATCCACCTAGGTAAGTATGATTATTAAATAAAATGAAAACCCATACTCTTTTAATGATGTATTATGTGTATTGTATGAATACAGATTTGCATTAATTTGTGTATTTTAGATCTGCCTGGAGACACAGAAGAGGAGCAGGTTTCAGTATACGGACGTCCTATCACTATAAGTCTGGAAGCTCTGGGTTCCAGCGCTCTGCTTACTGCTTTACTGAATACTTTCTACAGTGCTTCTGTACTGGCAGTTATGACTTTCATCTGAACATTCCAAGTCACAATTTTCTAGAGGAACAGGGAGTTCATTTATTCGAATCTATTCCATTAATATCGGGATTTACAATATTAATAATATTAGTGACAGGCTGTACACTCCACTCTGTCTTACCTGGAAGTATAATTTAAGCAAGCAGAATGTAAAATCTGGCTATTACTGCTAACAGACCACAGAAGACATCTTATTTGAGTAACAGAATAATCATTTATGAAGGCCTTGGACTAATCAGGCAGGCATTCTCCATCTCCCATGAGTCCCTCCTGATTTCTGTTTGATCCTCCTATACAATCCTAATGAGATTTTTAATTGAACTTTATGGGTACCCTTTGAGGCCCGCAGACCTCACAATCAATCTTGAGTGCTGTAAACTATTTGAAGTTTTTCTTGCAAAAGGTGAGCCACCCTGCATGTCCTTGGCATAATTTGTCGAGATGCCGCTTCTAGCTGCGGCTGCGGGCACCTTTTCCACCTTCTCATAAAGTTGAAGGTCACTGTATGAATTATACGCGGCGATAGAACTACAAAGGCAAACTTGTAGACAGTGTACACCGCGAATTAAGCATCAGTCTGACAACACTTGACAGAAAATATGGATTTTCAGCTATTTAGTCGGGGGAAAAAAGGCATTCGCATTTTCTACTTTGTCTTTAACACTGAAGGTAAGCCACCAAAGACGAGATTTTATATTTTTAAAGAACAACTTCTGACAATGAATACCCCCCCCCTTCCAGTCCTGACTTACTTATTTATTCCTTCTGCAAGACTGATCAGCAATCTGTCACTATTCTGAGCTGCTACATGCCAACTGAAAGTCAAAATCAGGATTAAAGCGTGAATTCTTGATCTGTAAGCCAATGAGTGGAAGGGGCGGTACTTAAAGAGGAAGTAAACCCTGATGAGTTTACTTCCTCTTTGTTTCCCTGCAAAGGTAAAGCATAATGGGCTACTATGAATCGCTTAGTAGCCCATTATGTGTCACTTACCTGACAGGGGAGCCTGCGATGTCACCGCTGTCCCTTCTCCTACGAAGCGTCCATCTTCTTTCCGGGTATCGCAGCTCCGAAGCCGCGATGACGTCACTCCCGCGCATGTGCGCTGGTGCCCCCACTAATGCCATGATCGCCTTTAGAGATGGCATGCTCAGTGCGCCTGCGCACCATTGTCTACGGCGCATGTGCCATAGACATCGGTGCCTGTCTTTTGGAAATACCTCCTAAACCATGTAGGTTTAGGAGATATTTCTTGCACCTAGAGGTAAGCCTTAATCTAGGCTTACCTGTAGGTAAAAGTGGTCTGTAAGGGTTTACAACCACTTTAAGTGGGAAAAGAGTTTAAGACTGGTGCCAGCAGTGTGATGATGTGTCCCAGTATTCCAAAAAGTAGCCAATGGCACTGAAGCAGCAAAGCGGCAAGCCCAGAAAAAGGGCTGCAAAATTTGGTCCAGTTTTACAAAGAAAACAAGCTGTCATTGCCCGTCAGCCAACGTGTTTGTGGTATTTTATGTGTTACCTGGCAGCACCCAGTTTTGTGTTAAGCAAGAGGTTCTAGGAAGTGGCTTGTACTTATTAATACCAGCTCAGAATTCAGATTTGTTAATACAAAGTAAGTACATCTCATGGCATAGACATGAAAGTCATACTAATTGAGACCAAGTTAAGACCTGCATTTCTAGGCAGGTCCATAAACTCCCACTCTCTAGCTTTTATTTATTCTGATTCTACATGATCAGGCGTGGAATACAGACCTCTACAGTTGGTAGGTGAAGCCTAAAATGCCATGTAAAATAATGTCACTGCCTTTCAAGAGGCAGATCAATGTAGTAAAAGGTCCATGTAAGCATTCCTGTTTCTCTAAATACCTCCCCTAACCAGATCACTATTTAAGCTCTGGTTTCAAGGCCTTCATCTGGGTTGCCAAGGGTGTAACTAGGATTGTGAAAGACCTGGGGCATCCTGAAGAAAGTAATGATGTGACACAGTGATTGGTGGGTATGGTCTAATTGCGCTAAGAGTGGTAGGGACTTTAGGGGATATGGTTAAATACAAACTGATCCTATATATACATGACACAAATCTACCACAGTCCTTTAGCACCCACAATATATTCTTTAATTACCATGCCACAAGCAGCATTCTCAGACATAAACATGCGGTGCATGTAGTGGAAAGAGTGCGTGTAGCTAAATGCCACTGGATATTGGATGTGGCCTAAAGGAACATTAAATATTGCCTAAGCTTACTTGCATACGCTATATTGCCAAAAGTATTGGGCCACCCCTCCGAATCATTGGATTCAGGTGTTCCAATCACCCCCATGGCCACCAGTGTATAAATTCAAGCACCTAGGCATGCAGATGGCTTCTACAAACATTTGTGAATGAATTTATCGCTCTCAGGAGCTCAGTGAATTCAACCGTGGTACCCTGATAGGTTGCCACTTGTGCAATAAGTCCATTCATGAAATTTCCTTGCTACTAAATATTCCACGGTCAACTGTTTGTGGTATTGTAAAAAAGAGGAAGTAACTGGGAACAACATTAACTCAGCCACAAAGTGGTAGGCCATATAAAATTACAGAGCGGGGTCTGCAGAGTCAATAGCTACAGACCTCCAAACTGCGTCACCAAGTGCAATGCAAAGCGTCGGATTGCAGTGGGGTAAAGCACGCCACCACCGGAGCAGTGGAGACGTTGTTCTCTGGAGTGACGAATCATGCTTTTCTGTCCAGCAATCCAATGGACGTGTCTGGGTTTGGCGGTTGCCAAGAGAACGGTACTTGCCTGACTGCATTGTGCCAAGTGTAATGTTTGGTGGAGGGGGATTATGGTGTAGGGTTGTTTTTCAGGGGTTGGGCTTGGCCCCTTAGTTCCAGTAAAGGTAACTCTTAAGGTATTAGCATACCAAGACATTATGGAGAATTTCATGCTCCCAACTTTGCGGAAACAGTTTGGGGATGGCCCCTTCCTGTTCCAACATGACTGCACACCAGTGCACATAGCAAGGTCCATGAAGACATGGATGAGCGAGTTTGGGGTAGAGGAACTTGACTGGCCTGCACAGAGTCCTGACCTCAACCTGATAGAACACTTTTGGGATGAATTAGAGTGGAGACTGTGAGCCAGGCTTTCTTGACCAACATCAGTGCCTGACCTCACAAATGCGCTTCTGGAAGAATGGTCAAACATCCCCATAGACACACTCCTAAACCTTATGGACAGCCTTCCCAGAAGAGTTAAAGCTGTAATAGCTGCAAAGGATGGGCCAACGCAAGATTGAACCCTACGGCCTAAGACTGGGGTGCCATTAAAGTTCATGTGCATGTAAAGGCAGGTGTCATAATACTTTTGGTAATATAGTGTATGTGCCACAGTCCATTTACCCACAAAATACTCCTTAAATGCTGTACCACAAGAAAGAATTTCACAAATGCACATAAAACTAAAGGATCATATTTGAATAAAAATAAAATAGAATATGGACAAAGAGCTTACACTTTTCTAAGGCTACCTTAACGCATACTGTTAGACAGGTTAATTTTGTTGTCCGCAGGCTGGTCGGTAAGTGAACTTGGAATTTTCCTTGGACTTTTCCTTGGCCTTTTTCTAACATATGTTGCCCTCCAATGCTCCTTGCTACAAAGGCCAGTTATAGGTAGGGGCAGTGGCTTACCTTTTTGTACTGTTGATATACTAGATAGGTAACGCACTGACACCTTTGCAGCCATTGTACTATGTGCTGGGTGTTCAGTGTGCCCCTGTGCCTTTAAGAAGAGGTGGGCTCCCTTCAGTCCATCTACCCTCCACCCATCCATCAGAATGAATGTGCTTTCACTGTGGAGCCACTTAAAAAGTTAGTGGTAGGACTACATATACCAAGGTGCCTTGGCTGGGCCTGTAGCTTACGCATGTATTTGCAAATGTGTGTAGATTAAACCCCTGTTTTTAATGCATACTGTTAGACAGGTTAATTTGGTTGTCCGCAGGCTGGTCGGTAAGTGAGCTTGGAATTTTCAATGGATTTTTTCCTTGGCCTTTTTCTACCTTAAGGAAGAACTTCATTAAAATAGTCATAAACTACAAAGCAACCAAAACTGCTGGGACGATAAAACACTTTGGTCAATAGTATGAAATGTATAGCGGTAAGCACAACACAATGTACAGGTTGCAGCGGTCAACAGTATGTGTCACAGTGCCCTTTTTATTGCTGGTCAGCAGGGGCAAAAGTTGGTGCTGTCTCTAGTTCATTGGGAGGCAAAAAATGCCTGCAATTGATGGTTAACAGTAGGAAAGTGTATTGTGTCTGTGCCCCAATTCTACTGGTGGTCAGTATGCCATTATTCCACTGGTGGTCAGTGTGCCCTCAACCCATCCCATCCCATTAGTGTCCCTATTACACTGATGGTCAGCGTGTTGCCTTTTTTTGTGGGTGTTCAGTGGGAGCAGTGTGCCCTTTTACACTGGTGGTCAGTGTGCCCCCTTACATTGGTAGCCAGTGTGCCCAATTTCATTGGTGGTCAAAGTGCCCCCATCCTATTGGTAGTTAGTGTGTCGTAATAACATTGATTGCCAGTGTGAGACATGTGCCCTCCTATAATGGTGGTCTGTGTGCCCCCTCACATTGGTAGCCAGTGTGCCCCATTACATGGGTGGTCAGTGTACCCCCTTTTTATTGGTGGTCAGTGTACCCCCATTTCATCGGTGGTCAATGGGAGCAGTGTGCCCACTTACACTGGTGGCTAGTGTACCCCTTTACATTGGTGGCTAGTGTGCCCCCTTACATTGGTGGCCAGTGTGCCTCCTTACATTGGTGGCCAGTGTGCCCCCTTACATTGATGGCCAGTGTGCCCCCTTACATTGGTGGCCAGTGTGCCCCCTTACATTGGTGTCCAGTGTGCCCCATTACATTGGTCAGTGCACCCTTCACATTCGTGGTCAGTTTGTCAGCAAAAGGATGTGCGACAGAGGAGGAAGGGCGTGCGCCTAAATCTAAACACATGTTTTTTTAAAATTTGGGATTGCTTTGATCACGCAGATCACAAAGTACAGAGCCACCCTGACTGGCTCTGTGCCTTTACTCATGATTTGTGCTGTCTAGGAACAGCATAGATCATAAGGATTGTGCTCAATTGTGTGGGCAGTTGGAATACTCTGCAGGAGATACAGGGCACATGTCCAAGGTGTCCAATGCTTGTTATGCCCCTGGCCTTCACATATCACTTTTTATGCTGAATTTGTCATCTATCTTACCTTACAGAGAAGACACCAAGAGCAAAGACAGATAGGCCATATTGATCAAGTCCATGAGAGACACAGGAAGCTAGTCTACTAGCATACACCCTTGTAGGTGACATGATCATGTAAAGAACTCAAAATCTGACATGTATTTCCCTAATACATATTTATACATTTCAAAATCAATTTACTGTGAGATTTAGGTAATTAAAAAAAAATCTCCCAGCTTTTTCCCAGAATATGCGGTTTATAGTTTGTAAAAATGTAAAAATCTCGAGTACCAGTCATGATTACATTTATATAAGAATTTTAATATTAATGTTATATAATTCAGCTGGCCTATGTATGAATCAATGTTTTATGACTTTTTTATAATTCAGGTTTGTCTTTTTGTTTATTTGAATTACTCTTTGGTTTGTCAGCCTGAGATAATCTAACATTTGGCCACTGCTTCCCTATCAACTGCCTGACCACACACAGACACGCAGACAGCTTCTGAATGTACATAACATCATCAGATATCAAAACTTTTTAGTGGCGTATACTGTATTGCTATTAAAGAAGCTCTGTTACTTACACTGCTTTTCAAACTCAGAAGTTAGGAAACAATGTATGATCAGGCTGCTAACATGGCAGCAATCCGAGTGCAATACGAATGTAACAACCAAAGCAAGCAGAGCCTAATATGGGCAAATATACATTATTAATAGTTAATTCTGCACTGTTATAACAGAGTAAATATATGATCCTTACATACATCCAATTGTGATAGATGACCTTTAAGTGTATTCAATTTTTTAAAAAACTTTAAGTCTTGGAGAAGAGAAAACACCACAACATGCCTAATATTACCTATATCAGGCACTGTGTTCACATAATTCACTCTGGTTCCAGTCTCCTGATTTTTCCTGGTGTTCCGTGCATCCACAAGCAGGCAGTCCCATTCATGTCTATTGGGATACCGAGGTTGCGCGGACACAGCTACTGCTCCCAATTGGACATCCTTGTGGGTACAGGTGCGTGGGGGGAGCTTGTCGACAAACTCACACTGTCTGCACCCGTACCACATGAATATCCAGTTGGGAGCAGTGGTTGTTTCTGTGCAGCCACTGCATCCCAGTGCAGAGGAATGGGACTGCCTGCACGCGGATGCACAGAGCACATCTGCCTATTGTGTAGGCAAACATGACCCTTCGCACGAATGTACACTCAAGTACACCCCTGTGAACGAGGCCTTAGTGAGACTGCCTTTGTTGTTTGAAAAAAGTGACCAGTCAATAATATAAAGTCATACTACAAACTGAAAATGAGGAATTTCTACAAGTAAAACAAAGCAGGTAGCAACATTTTTCACAGAATTAAAGCTGAGCCTCAGGTAAGCTGGCTAAATAAAAAGATAAAATCTTTTACCTACCAAAAAAGATTTGTATTTCTGTCTATCCAGCAGTGGCGGCTGGTGCTAAAATTTTTTGGGGGGGCGCAAACAAACCTCTGCGGGTCCGCACTCACCAGAGGACGCTGTGACCCTCCAGGTCCGCACTCACCAGAGGACACCGTGAGACTTACCTACAAATGGAGCCCTCCAGTGCTGGGCTGTCACGGTTCCTCTGATACCCAGCGCCTTCTGTGTTAACCTGGTCTTCTTTCTGGGGTCCAAATCTTCAGCCTCCTGATTGGCCGGGATGAGAAGCTGAAAACGGAAGTGATGCGTTGGCAAATATTGATCCGCTAAGATGAAAAGTGGGAGGGTTTGGGGCGCAGTGCTCTGCGCCCCGAGGACAACCTAAGACAAGCCAATTAGTGCCTCAGGCTCAAATCACATGCTTGTCAAAAACGGACCTAATAGACACCCATTAGTCCGGTGCCCCGCACAGTGCACACACACACAGAACCATTTATTTTTAAATAAATGATCATATAAGTAACATTGTTTAACTTTAAGATTTTTTAAAAATGTTAGTCATATTACCATTTATTTAAAAATAAATCGTTCTATGATTAGCTTTCTTATTTGGCAAACTAGCATTGGGCACTTTGGGGGACGGCGCCCCTGTGCCCCTTAAGGACTTGCCACCACTGCTATCCAGTCCTAAAATTTCTCCGCTCCACTGTCAGGGCACAAGACCTGATTTTTCTCTACTGCAGTTAATAAACAATTACAGGTGTTGCCCTACCCAGCGTGCAACTGAATAATAAAAGGAAAACACTGATAATGTCATCTTCCTGCTCTCTCCTTCTATCAGCATACAAATTATCAGCATAGAATACATACTGTATTGGTAAAATATCTTGTGTATTTTTCTAGATAATTTTAAAATAATCTAGTTAAAATGTAGGCTGAATACAAATATACTTTGTATACTATACTATGTAAATATATTTATCTGCAAGTGCAATTTCTATATAAATGCAATGCTCGTTGTATAATATTATACTAAACTATCCAGTTTGGAACGCAAGATAAGCTAAAGCAATGACACACAGATTACAGCATCAAAATACAACATAAAGGAAGAGCAGACAATTCTCACAGAATAACAATGCAGGTTAGTGAAAAGAGGATGTGTAATTGCTGTCTGGTAGAATATACCTAACTCTGCCCCGAGGCTGCGGAGCTGCAGCAGCATCTAGAGACGGAAACAGCGGGCTGTAGAGTGAAGTGCTCTGCTCTCCTGTTAGCAAGAAGGAAAATTGTACACTAAAGCTATAGCAATTCGTTTTTTAAGCACAGGTTCCTCTGTATAGGGATGGCGCGCTGGTTATGGTCAATCTTATTTCAGTTATTCTCTATCCCTCGGTGGTAGTATAAAAAATTTGTGTAGGCTAATATAATGCAACTGTTTGATTATATTACAGACTTTGGATCTGCTTTAAGGGAAAAGAAGGAGCTCCTTGCACATTCGCTTACTTACAGTTCGCAGAGGAAAAAAGTCGCTAACACTATAAAGTAGGAATGTTTTATTTATACAGTAATAATATTACAAAAGCATTCTACAGGACTTTCAGGTACATTACAATTTAAATGTGCATTCACGGCTTTCTAATTTAACTCTTTCTATACTAGAACAACAAGCATTATATGATGAAGTATCAAGGTACAGGATCCTGAAACTGTAACAAATAATAAATATCTGCTGTCCAGAAACAAATCATTGATTGAATAACCTGCATCAGGCGATAGCACTCTGGCCATGCTAAGCATCTACCTTTAAGAGCGACTTACAGTGGTCTAAAAATGTAATATTAGGTGCCCATTCATGCTTCTGTTCCCAAAAGCACATGCATTTTTGCACCTCAACTTTTTTCGTATTCGTACAGTACAGGACACAGTATTTCCAGTCTTTAAAGTGGTTGTAAAGGCTGCAGGTTTTTTACCTTCATGCATTCTATGCATGAAGGTAAAAAACCTTCCGCGTGCTGCTCCCCCCCCCCCACAGATCGAGGAATGTGCACAGGAGCCTTGGCTGTCCGGGGTCTCTATCTCCCCATTGGTTTCCACTGCTGTCAATCACAGCCAGTGAGCCAATGAGGAGAGATTGGGGGGATGGCCTATGAGCTGCGGCTCTAAGTGTCTTATAGGCGCATAGAGCGGTGCTAGGGAGCAAGCATGCCCCAGTACCCCTATAGCAAGCGGCTTGCTATTGGGGGCACTGGTCAAGGGGGAGGAGCCAGGTGTGACAGCGAGAGTACCCAAGAAGAAGAGGATCAGGGTTTTTTTTTTTTAACAAACCTTTAGTATCACTTTAACCATGGGTTATTTGCAGGTATCTTCAGATGATTGGACACTGGCAAAAAAAGAAAGCAGCAGGGACATTCCCTATAAAACCCACCCCCAGCTAGTCTTTTTTTTTTGCTGGTGTTCTTAGGTGATGGACCTCTTCTCTCTATTGAGAGAAGCTTATGTCTTTCATGTGGAGGTTTTTGCTTCAAAAGGTTCTATTAGGTTTCTAGTATACACCATAGCCATTGTGGTTTCTTTCTGCAGCTTACGGATCGGTTGACTCCTTGGCTAAGACTTTGGCAATCGTGCCTGGACTCCACCTGGGGAAGGTGCAGGACCGGCCTGTAACATTTGCTTTTGGCTCTAGATACCACATGGTGCTAAATCCTGGCATGTGGAAAATAGTCTTGTGTTAGCTGCAGGGTGCTATACAGGTCCAATGCCGTTCTTTACCAACAGGCAAAGCCCTATCCCTGAAGACCCCTTTGAGGGTACACCAAACATGAAGAACGGAGCTAGGATTTGGTCTGGCCACGTAAATCCTGCTCAGAGTGTGAAGACATCTGCCGCAGTTAGTGCAGAGCTTGATCCTATATCAAGGCTATAGAGAGGTGCAGGCTGCAACATTTTCAGGTCTCATGTACCTGGATGTTTATGAGCTTAAAACTCCTCAAGCGTAAAATCCCCAAAGCTTTGCTGTGCTCAGGGAGCCATAGGTGCCACATACAGCTGCCAATAAAATGAATGGCTGTATGTGTCCATACTTGTGTAAACCCCAGCTGTTGCTACATCAACAGCTATCAGCGCATTAATGTACGGCATATTAGAGGTTGTATTCAGCACCGGTGGCTCCTCAGGCATGGAGCCAGGGATTTTCTGTTTTCGATTTTTTAAGCTAATAAACGTTTGTGTGCATGAGGCCTAAATGGTCAGTTGCAGCCATAGAGCTTGTCTCCAACAAGGGGTTCCTAAAATTGCCCACGCCTGCTAAGACCTTCTCAGTCCACTTTCTCTTACAGCCTGTCTTATAAGGTGACTGGCTCCATCCTAAAAAGCTATTTTTTTTCCTCCAAAATGTTTTGTTTAGCAATATCCGATTGAGGAGGGTTTTCTGCAAAAATAGTCAGTCCTAACAGTGAACCTTGCCATCTCTTTCAGCCCTTCAGAGGCTCCTCTTGATTTTACTTGTTGCTATTACCCTTGTGCAGAGAGTCTCTGAGTTAGCAGCCTTTTCCTGAAAAGAGCCTTTACTAGTGTTACACAAGAACAAGGTTGTCATGAGGCCTAAGGCCTCTTTTTTCCCTTAGATGTTTTCCTCCTTTCACCTTAACTAGGACATTATCACTCCCTACTTATGTTCTGCTCTGAAACATCCCAAGGATTTTTATCTCCACTGTTTTGACATAGTATGCGCTGTGAAAGTCTACATCTGCGCTACAGCCTCTTTTAGACAATCAGGCTCCCTTTTTGTTTTTCCTAAATGTTCATCATTGGAGCCTATTGTCTACAGTTAAGGTATAACCTGCCAAATCGGTTGTTTTATAGGCTTTTGAGCATCAGGTATCTGTTTCTCAGATTTGCGAGGCTGCCACCTGGTCCTCTGTTCAGACATTTGTCAAGTTTTACCAGGTGGATGTTCAGGCTTCTTTTGATGCCAGTTTTTGGGCATAAGGTGCTACAAGCTGTTTTCAGCCTAGCATGCCCTTCTTGATTTGTTGTTTTGTGGTCCTGTTGGTGTTTATTTTCAGTGTTGTCCACCCTTTGGTTAGACTGCTTTCGGATGTCCCATGGTTAAAGACTAATGCCCTGTACACACAGTCGGATTTTCTGACGGAAAATGTGCGATAGGACCTTGTTGTCGGAAATTCCGACCGTGTGTGGGCTCCATCACACATTTTCCATCGGAATTTCTGACACACAAAGTTTGAGAGCAGGCTATAAAATTTTCCAACAACAAAATCCGTTGTCGGAAATTCCGATCGCGTGTATACAAATCCGACGCACAAAGTGCCACGCATGCTCAGAATAAATTAAGAGACGAAAGCTATTGGCTACTGCCCCATTTATAGTCCCAACGTACGTGTTATATGTCACAGCGTTCAGAACGACCAGATTTTCCGACAACTTTGTGTGACCGTGTGTATGCAAGACAAGTTTGGGCCAACATCCGTTGGAAAAAATCCATGGATTTTGTTGTCGGAATGTCTGATCAATGTCCGACCGTGTGTACAGGCTACGTGTGTATAAGGCTACTGGGTACGTTACTGTATGACTAAGAAAACATGATTTTTGACTTACCAGTACACTTTACGTGATTGTAGCTGTATTAGTGCACATGGACAGTACTCACTTGATTTTGACTTACCAGTAAAATCCTTTTTTTTTTTTTTTTTTTTTTTTATGCAAAACAGGACACAGGTCCCTCCTCTCTTTCCTTTATGATCTCTCAAATGCTTGCAACAAAACTGAGGCTAGCTGGGAGAGGTAATAAAGGGAATGTCCAATCACCTGAAGGCAGCTGTATATAACCAACGATGCTGTGTTATGTACTGTAATTCAAAAAATGGATTTTACTGTTAAGTCAAGAATCCTATATTTTGTTAGCAAAAAGGAAAGGTTGGAATCTGTCAGGTTTCTATTGCTGTTTGTAACCCATTTATGAATTTTTATGTGTGGTCACCAGTATAGGAAATAAGAGAATCTCTCGAAGGTGGAAAACAGTAAAAGCACTTTTTTAGTAGAGTTGGAAAAGGTTAGAAGTTCTGCTTCTATTGCTCTGTTTGGCCCTGTTAAAGTAACTCTAATGTCCCGTACACACGATCGGACTTTCCGACAACAAAACCGTGGAATTTTGTTCGAAGGGTGTTGGCTCCAACTTGTCTTGCATACACACAGTCACACAAATTTTGGGCAACAATTACGAACGTGGTTACGTACAAGACGAACGTGGTATCTCCATTACGAACGCTAGTTTTACAAGACCGATCGCTTCCGGCTTGTACTTGATTCCGAGCATGCATGGACTTTTGTGCGAAGGACTTGTGTGCACACAATCAGACTTTCCGACAACAAACATTTGTTGGCGGAAAATTTGTGAACCTGCTAGCCAACATTTGTTGGCGGAACGTCCGACAACAAATGTTCGATGGAGCATACACACAGTCGGACTTTCCGCCAACAAGCTCACATCCAGCATTTGTTGTCGGAAAATCCGATCATGTGTACGGGGCATTACTTTGTATTTAGTTAAGCATGCAGGAAAAGAGGGGAACTCTTCCTAATGTGTATATAACAGTTTTAACCTGCCAAAGGTTCTAAACGTTCATCTCAATCCAAAACTGATTAAAGATTGTTTTGGCTGGTATTGAACTTTTTGCCCTTGCATTGTGTTGTGGTATGAGGAAACTATTCTCATATCAGCTCTGTTACCCCCCAAAACGCTGGGAACAACAGACAAAATGTCAAAAGGGAGGCATTTCTGGTAAGGATGAGGCTTCCTAGTGCTTCCACTGGAAGAGAAGGACCAGGGTTCCTCTGGTGACTAAAGCTGCACCATCCTGGTAGAAGCTACTCTAAGCATATTGTTCCCCTATGAGCCAATCTAATCATCTACCCTGCAGCCTGTCAGATTCAAGAATAGCCTCTGAAAGCCTTATTTCAGACGTCAGCATGTGACAACTTTATATAAATGACACATTGCAGGTAATTTGATGAATTACAATGATTTCACAGCTTCTAAAGTTTTACAATATGGAACTACAGGGTGTTTTGTCTATTTGCCTGTAGCAGTCTTTTAATAATAGCACTGTATATGAGTAGTGTCTGTCTCGGCTTTCCCTGGCACAGGCACTTTTACATTAATCCTTTGTTAAACCCTGTGCACTTTCCCTGTAGGAACATATGCATGGCTCTTTTGTGCAACAAGCGTGGCAGCTCTCCAGTATCTATATCCTTCACCGCTGGAAGCTGCCCGTTGGACTTAGACTTTTCCACTCTGGGTATGTGGGTCAGCTCAATGCCAGCATTCCTTGGTGAGTCACAAATGTAAAATGGACAGTGTATCCATGCATTAGCCTCATGTTGCCACCCATGTGTGGCCAAGTTTGCTTTTGTTAAGATCTCAAGCTGGGGCTGAGAAAAAAAAAAGCTTACAGAACGTGTGAGTGAAATCTGTCAACAATTAAAAATAATTGAGGTGGAATGCGGTTTTGACTTGTTGGGGTGGCACAGAAGGTGGCAGAAGTGACATAAGACAGAGCTGGGGAAATAAATCATTCTAATAACTGTGCCACAACAGCCTCAAAGGGTTAAAGCGAGCTGACATCATTATAATCCCCCCGCCCAAATGTCGTCTTATTTCAGTGATTAAGGCTAAGAGAAACTTTGAGCAACAAGTACAGGCAATCGGTAATGCCATTTGTTAAACCTGCAGCTGTGTTGAAGTCACAAATTCCACTTACATGACTTTTAAGGAGAACCTGCCCTGATAGGAATATGGGAGATGTCATTGTTGACTTAGTATTAAATTAATCCGGTATAGAAATTGACCCAACAAACATCCACCTGCTGTAAATGGCAATCAACTTCAGGTACCTATTGGTCACCTTCCATGGAGCATCTGGGACTTCAGGATAAATGCTAGGGTTGAAAAATTAGAGACATTCAGCAGGCAGGCCATTTAATTTAAATTAGAAATATTCACGTTTGCTGAAGAGTACCTTAGAAAAGATAACTTGGGAATTCAATGCATTTTGTAAAAATCAAATATATAAATTCGCTGTGACGTGGAATAAGGTCTAGTTCAGTTAGTGAAACAATTATGCATTTTGCAACCTGCCCTAATTTCTAGTGTATATATATGTGGTAACAATGCTAATGGACCCTTTGTTGAGGACCAAATCCAGAACCAGTATGAGACCCAAGATTTATAGCTTGTTTTGGGTGGTGTAGTAATGCCGTGGTCAGCATTCACACGCACACTACAAGGGTCTAATAAACGAATCGACATGGGTCTAAATGGACTGTACAAAAAAAGAAAAATAACTGGTGACAACGAAAACATATCAACCCAACATTTATATGTGACCTAGTGTTCATTACTATCATTATAGCACCAAATGCAATCAACTTTGCTTTTTTATTAAGAGCCCATTCACACCAGATGCAGCGGGACATCGCTCGGCAGCTATTTTAGTGCAGTCCCATTGCAAGACAAGGCAAAATGCCCCCTTCTCTAGCAGGTGGTGGTTGCCGTGGTGCGAGCTGAAAAAATATACATCAAGCGATACTTTTTTTTTTAGTGCAGTGTGACCGAATCCACTGCCTCGCACCAGGCTGCAGCCAATAGAACCACATGAAATGTCAACAAAGTCCATTACAAAAAAAAAGGAACCCGTGCAATGCACAATTGCCATCCCTTTATTCTAGCACAGATGCTTGTGTGAATGAGCCAAAGCAAACTAATGTGACTTGTGCACTACATGAAAGCTCACAAGAACTCTAATGCCCTGTACACACGATCAGACATTCTGACAAAATAATCCATCAGATTTTTTCCGACGGATGTTGGCTCAAACTTGTCTTGCATACACACGGTCAAACAAAGTTGGACGGAAATTCCGAACATCAAGAACGCGGTGACGTACAACACGTACCACGAGCCGAGAAAAATGAAGTTCAATAGCCAGTGCTGCTCTTCTGCTTGATTACGAGCATGCGTGGAACTTTGTGTGTCGGAATTGTGTACACACGATCGGAATTTACGCAAATGGATTTTGTTGGATAGTAGAGCCAGCTCTCAAACTTTGTGTGTCAGAAATTCCGATGGAAAAAGTCCGATGAAGCCCACACACGGTCGGAATTTCCGACAAGTTCCGATCGCACATTTTCCTTCGGAAAGTCCTATTGTGTGTACAGGGCATAACACAGACAATACATAAATTGCAAGCTTTCTATGACCATGTTCAGATTAGCAATGAGCAGATGTGGAATATAGACATTTTTGCTGTGCTCATATTAAGTCTTCTAATTACCCCCAAAAATGTCTAACTACCAGAAGCACCAGATGGTTTAACCAGTGATGCACAATAGTGGTGTCAGCTTACAGCCCAACTACAGTGCCTTGAAAAAAGTATTCATACCCCTTGAAATTTTCCACATTTTGTCATGTTACAACCAAAAACGTAAATGTATTTTATTGGGATTTAATGTGATAGACCAACACAAAGTGGCACATAATTGTGAAATGGAAGGAAAATGATAAATGAATTTCAATTTTTTTTACAAATAATACAAATTTTTTTACAAATAAATATCTGGAAAGTGTGGTGTGTATTTGTATTCAGCCCCCCTCAGTCAATACTTTGTAGAACCACCTTTCACTGCAATTACAGCTGCAAGTCTTTTTGGGGATGTCTCTACCAGCTTTGCACTTCTAAAGAGTGAAATTTTTGCCCATTCTTCTTTGCAAAATAGCTCAAGCTCTGTCAGCTTGGATGGAGAGCGTCTGGGAACAGCAATTTTCAAATCTTGCCACAGATTCTCAATTGGATTTAGGTCTGGACCCTGACTGGGCCATTCTAACGTATGAATATGGTTTGATCTAAGCCATTCCATTGTAGCTCTGGCTGTATGTTTAGGGTCATTGTCCTGCTGGAAGGTGAACCTCCGCCCCAGTCTCAAGTCTTTTGAAGACTAGCAGGTTTTCTTCTAAGATTGCCAAGTATTTGGCTCCATCCATCTTCCCATCAACTCTGATCAGCTTCAATGTCTCTGCTGAACAAAAGCATCCCCACAATATGATGCTGCCACCACCCTGTTTCACAGTGGGGTTGGTGTGTTCAGGGTGATGTGCAGTGTTTGTTTTCCGCCACGCATAGTGTTTTGCTTTTAGGCCAAAAAGTTTAATTTTGGTCTCATCTGTCCAGAGCACCTTCTTCCACATGTTTGCTGTGTCCCCCACAAGGCTTCTCGCAAACTTCAAACAGGACTTCTTATGGCTTTCTTCTTGCCACTCTTCCATAAAGGTCAGATTTGTGGAGTGCATGACTAATAGTTGTCCTGTGGACAGATTCTCCCACCTGAGCTGTGGATCTCTGCAGCTCCTCCAGAGTTACAATGGGTCTTTTGGCTGCTTCTCTGATGAATGCTCTCCTTGCCCAGCCTGTCAGTTCAGGTGAACGACCATGTCTTGGTAGGTTTGCAATCATGCCATACTCTTTCCATTTTCAGATGATGGATTGAACAATGCTCCATGAGATGTTCACAGTTGGGATAGTTTTTTACAACCTAACCCTGCTTTAAAGTTCTCCACATCTTTATCACTGATCTGTCTGGTGTGTTCATTGGCCCATATGACTATTTACTAATTAGGTGACTTCTGAAGGCAATTTTTTCCACTAGATTTTAGTTAGGGGTATCAGAGTAAAGGGGGCTGAATACAAATGCACGCCACACTTTCCAGATGTTTGTTTGTAAAAAATTTTGAAAACCATTTATCGTTTTCCTCCCACTTCACAATTATGTGCCACTTTGTGTTGGTTTATTGTCTAAAATCCCAATAAAATAAATTTAGGTTTTTGGTTGTAGCATGACAAAATGTGGAAAATTTCAAGGGGTATGAATACTTTTTCAAGGCACTGTAGATTTGGACATGTGCGTGGTTGGAACTCCCGTATTCTGTATAGTTCCTTCCAAGTGTAAAACAGGCGGCACAGAGATTTTTGCAAGATTTGATCTGTCAGGTCAAAAAATTCTATTAACAATGCAATATGCAGTCTTACCTCAATAATCCATTGACATTACAGTATATCCACCCAGTAGACGTTAACTCATCTTCTTGTGAATTCGATTGATTTGATTAATAAAAGCATGAATCAAAATTTGTTTGTGGCTTGCCTTGGGCCACTTTTTGGTACAAAGCTCTACAATATTCCACTGCAGATTTAAATGAGATAGCAAACTGGTGCCAAACAAATGGTTTTCACTTACTGGGTTGCTCCTCATGGCCCCTCCGACCGCTCTCATGGCTTTTGCATTACCTACAACTTCAGCCAGCCCTTTATAGGTAACAGTTTCTCCCATTTTCACATCCTTAAGAAGCGTCAGTAGCACAGTTTTTGTGAAGGAGTCTAAGATGAAACAAAAAATTCCATGTTTAAGCGACACTCAAAAATAAATCATACACATCAAGGATTTTTAATTATACTAGAATGAAGATCCTTACCCATGCCTGCTATGAAGATATTGAGGCAGCCCACTCCAGTATGCTTAGTGAAATCTTATTTAAAGGGTAAGTTCACCTTCTGAGAATGCTACATGTTACACCTATACTTGGGTGTAATGTGTAACATGCTCCAGGTGCCACCTGCTGACTATATTGGAAATACAAAATATTCATATGCAATATTCTATCTTTATCTGACAAAAATCCCTTTAAAGTATAACTAAAGGCTAAACTTTTTTTTAGTTTTGGAAAGAGTGTAGAGGAATTAGAACCCCTGCAAATTTTTATTGCTGTCAGTGCCCCCCGTTAGGGAGATTCACCCTCTCTACTTGTCCTGAAATGAAAAAAAAAAGTTTTGCCCATAGTTATACTTTAAAAGGTAACTCCACTTTTGTGGATAAAAAAAAATTGCAAATAAAAATAATAATAATATAGCGTATGCAATTGCAAAAAATCATATTGTAATTTAATATTATTAAAAACGACCTTTCCTTTTCACTCTGCAGCTCTGTAATTTTCTGCAAATGCAATATGGCTACCTGAAGGCATTCTGTACACAGATGGTGTACAGACCCCCCCTCCCCCCCAGATATGTAATTTCCTGGTTGTGTGATTGGCTTACTGATTTTCCCAGAAGTCTGCACTAAGATACAAATTCGATTTTGAGCATCCCCTGCAACAGTAATGTCATTTTTGGTGAGATACTCCCAAGGGTAAATTAGGTACAAAGGGATGCCAACCCTGCAATGTTCCTCATTAGTGCCTTGCAGGTGCAACAGCTGCTTGATAATTACAAAACCACTCCTATACAGATTCAATTTACACATGGACACGGAAAAACAGCTATATCTTCAGAGCAACAAAGGATGTTTTGTTTTTTTCCTCAACAAAAGTGGAGTTACTCTAAGTTACATCTGAATTCCAGGCAAATATATAAGGCCTAATTAGATCACGTTATGGATCTATCATATTATTAACTGTATCTTTAAAAACTGTTGCTAGCAGTACTTCAAAACTTTGTTTTTATCAGCTATAAAGTATAACTCCACTTTTCTTGAGAAATAAACATTCCCCTCTGGGTGATCTATGTACATTGCAGGGATTTTAACAAACTTTGCTGCAGATTAATACCTTTTGGTATTCTAAAGAAATCCCTGTATGTTTCTCTGTGTCCATGTGGGAAAGTGAGTCTAATGGGAGTGGTTTCATGAATATCAATCAGCTGCAGCACCTGCAGGGCACTAATGAGAAAAGCTGCTGGGCCTGCAACCCTTTAGACGTGATTTCCCATTGGGAGTATCTCGCCAAAAATTAAATTTTTGTTGCAGGGGATGCCAGAAATCTAACTTGTATCTTATTGCAGGCTTCTGGGAAAATCGGTAAACCAAGTAAGACAAGCAGGAAAGGATGTTTCTGGGGGGCATTTTGTGTACAGAACACCTCCAGGTAGCCGTATTGCATTTTCAGAAATTTACAGAGCTGCAGATTGAAAAGGAAAGGTAATTTTTAATAACATTCAATTAAAATATGACTTGTGTCCTAATTGTATACTCCAGGGGTAGTGAATTAAAATTTTTTTTCGGTAACGAAAAAAAAAATCCTGAAGAGGTTCGAATCACAAGTCTGTGCCATGAAAGATTGTACGCGTCTTCTTTCCTTTATTTGGCACAAGCTCTCTGTCGCTTTCCTTACTCTTTTCTCCACACACTCTGGTAATACTCTGTAAATGTAAATGTCCCCAATAGTGTTCCCCCTTACATCAGGTGGCCTTACCAGAGTAATTCATTACATTGGGTGCCCCCATCAGACTACCCCCATAAATCAGTTGCCACCATCAGAGTATTCCCTTATATCAGGTGTCCCCATCAGTGTGCCCACTTACATCAAGTAATCCCGACAGATTTCCCACTTACATCAGGTGTCCCCATCAGAGTGCCCCCTTAACATAATATGTGACCATCAGCGTGCCCCTACTAACATATGTGCCCATCAGTGTGCCCCCTTAACATAAAATGTGCCCATCAGCATGCCCCTTATTTTATGTTAAGGAGTACTCTGATGGGTACATTTATGTTAAGGGGCATGCTAATGAGCACATTTTGTTGTACGCATTAGAGTGCCCCTTAACATAAAATGTGCCCATCAGAGTGAACCTTAACATAAAATAAGGAGCATGCTGATGGGCACATTTTATGTTAAGGGGCACTCTGATGGGCACATCTTATGTTAAGGCGCATGCTGATGGGCACAACAAAACATGCCCATCTGCATGTCCCTTAACATAGAATGTGCCCATCAGTGTTGCTCTTAACATAAAATAAGCCCATCATAGTGCCCCTTAACATAAAGTATGCTCATCAGAGTGCCCCCTAACATAAAATGTGCCCATCAGTGTGACCCTTAACATAAAATAGGTAGCATGCTGATGGGCACATTTTATGTTAAGGGGCACCCTGATGGGCACAACAAAATGTGTACATTATCAATGGTTAATTGGCTCGGTCCGTGCTCAGACCGCATACCGCCATGTGATGACGGCTGTTATACGCTATATTATTTTTTCTTTGTTTGCTATTTTTTTCCCAGTAGATATTCCTCAGCACATATTGCTGTCACACTGGGACATTCACTACAGGAGATGACAAAGAAAAGGGAAAGCCTCATCAGTACAGTGATGCAGCCAACAGGCTGTGGGGTGAGGAGGCACTCGTTTTCTTTGTACTGTGATAGGGCCTTGTGAATCCAAGGAGAGCCAAACACAATTACAGATTTCTTGGCAGGTTAAATAGTTCAGATATTTGCATTTAAACTGTATAATTAAATATTTGGCCTAAATTGAGTTTTAAAGTGTAAAAAAAAATCCCATCTGAGTGATCTGTGCACATTGCAAGGATTTTAACAAACTTTGTAGCAAAGCCTTACCTTTTTCTGTTCTGAAGAAAAAGCAGTTGGTTACACTACGTCCTCACCAGACTGACTCTTAAATGGTAGGGTCTGGTACATTATAATCACCGGGTGTACTTTCAGTGCTCTAGTGAGGAAAGTTACAATGACTCCATCACTTTAAGTGTTTAACCCTTTGGAAGAATCTCACCAAAAAAGAAATTCCTATTGCAGAGGATGGCTAAAAATGTACTTGTATCTTAGTGCAGATGTCTGATAAAAACAGCGAGCCTATCACACAAGCAGGAAATTACATTCCTGGGGGTGTTTTTCAACAGGTCCTGAGAAACCTTTTGCAGGCATTTTTTTTTTCTTGTTCAGTATTTTTTATTAAAAGTAGATAACAAAGCATACAAAGTTATAAGTAACTCAAAGTTACAAAAAAACTGGGTTATTCATACATATCCATAAGAGGGGATAATTAAGTATTCCGTGGATCACAACAATATAGAAAAATTGGGATCTAACAATCAACTATAAGATATAAAAGATGGGGGAGTGATAAGCCCTCAAAAAGCAATCATAGTATAACTACGAATATGATACAAGGTAGTACAACATTTCGAACATCAGAAGAAGATTTACAAAACACTTGAGATGGAAATTTATAGATGGGCAACTCCTATCCTCATATTGATTAGTGGTTCCAAATTAATAATAACTACTGCAGTAGGGAACAGACACAAAAGATACGCTCAGCATCTTTCCAAATAACTGTTCTGCTTTATTATGACGCAATTATTTTTATACACATGATTACGTAGGTATCACATTAATATTACAATTGTACTTGTATGGTAACAAGGGGCGTAACATAGGCAGACTAATTCTAATCAGGACTCGAAAGAATGCAAACATGTACTGAAAACATTATTAGTGCCGTGTGCACAGTGAGGGCAGTGTGCAATACATACAAAATAGAATACAATTATATACAGAACTTACATATTTCCTTTACACACTCGTGGAAAACCACAGTCACCAGTCATTAAAGTGGAGTTCCACCCTATTTTTTATCTTCAGCCCCCATTGTTGCTGATCACTCTGTCATTAATGTTAGGGAGTTGTTTTTGTTTTTTCTTAAGGTTTAGTACCTGTAGGGTTAATGAATACCTCCACCTCATATCCTCCTGCCCCTTGGCTCCTGGGATATAAGTGTCATCAATCCCAGGAGTCAATGGGCAAACTGATTGACAGGTTGCCATACCAATGAGGCAGGAAGTTCCTCTGACGCCACCATTGTTATGGAAACCTGCAATACACCAAGTGCACCACGCTTAGTTCACACTGCGCAGGCGCGAGATCGGGAGGTGCATGCTGGGTAGGGTAGCCAGCTATACTGTATCCTGGAAGAATCTCTGAGCGGGCTTCAGATGCTCAACACACTCAACATGGGAGCTTACATGATACAGGGGAGCAGTGAGTACATTAGATTTACAAAGAACTAAAATTATGACATATACAGCATATGCCAGTTTGATTTACATAAGCTGTCACTATCACCGGGGGGGGGGGGTGTTTTTGAGAAAAAAAAAAAACTGATTAAGGAGCTCCGTTTTAAGCTCACCAGTGGAGAGGGAGAAATAAAAGAGAAAGGAAGGGAAGGAAAGGAAAGGTGGGAGGAGGCCGCTGGCTTCCAAAGGGGCAGCAGAGTATCTGTTTGGCAGTGCCGGAATCAGAGGAATCATGGTTCCAAGAGAGAAGGGTCAAAACTTGGTGGAAGAAAATGATCCTCTCAGGGCTGCCAAACTTTCAGCTGTTTCTGGATCTTATCTAGTATAGTTGCCTATTGCCAATCTCACTATGTATTATGGATGGAGCAACTCTGTTCTTGGTCTCCAAAAGACAGAGTGATGGGGTTTCCAAGCCTTTGCTATAGTTTGCTTAGAGGCCATCAAGATTTGTTTAGAGTTTTTATTACAAGCATTTTGCAGACCTGCAGTGCGGGATGTGTCTAATGCCGCGTACACACGAACGGACTGTCCGACAGAAAACGTCCGACGGAAGCTTTTCATCGTATATACCGATCGTGTGTAGCCCTTATCGCACTTTTCTTTTTCAAAAAATCTGACAGACCTAGAAATGGAACATGTTCTAAATCTTTCCGACGGACCCAATTCCTATCAGGAAAACCGATCATCTGTATGCTGGTCCGATGGACCAAAAAAGATGCATGCTCTGAAGCAAGTACGAGACGGAAACTATTGGCTACTGGCTATTGAACTTACTTTTTCTAGTCCCGTCGTAAGTGTTGTACGTCACATTCAGGACGGTCGGACTTTGGTCAGACTTTGGGTTGACCGTGTGTAGGCAAGACCGCTTGAATGGAATTCCGTCGGAGTTACGTCGGAGAAGCCGTTAGAGTTTATTGCGATGGCTAAACCGGTCGTGTGTACGCGACATAAGTGTTAAGTTTTCAAACAATTGGAATTTGCCTGTGGTTTCCCCTGTTTTGGAAATTCTCAGCACACTCTGTGGCAACTAATTACAGTTAGTATCTTGAGGTGCCTAGTTTTCGTGTGCTAGATTAGCTTTGTGGGTTATATCTACTCCTTTGTTTGGCATAGTATGGAGTGTGAGTGCACAGGTTGAAGGAGCAGTCAAAGGTGTGCTCCTGACCTCATGGGCCCCATAGCAGTTGCATCCTCTGCTCCCCTTGAAGTTAAACCCTAGAACAGGGATCTCCAAACTAGGGCCCTCCAGCTGTTGCGGAACTACACGCCCCATGAGGCATTGTAAAACTCTGACATTCACAGACATGACTTGACATGATGGGAATTGTAGTTCCTAAACAACTAGAGGGCCATAGTTTGGAGACACCTGCCCTATAAGAAGGTCTTTTTCTAAAGAAAGTTGCACAAAAGCAAACTATACAGAAAGCAGATTACAGTAAAACCTTGGATTGCGAGCATAATTCGTTCCAGAAACATGCTTGTAATCCAAAGCACTTGTATATCAAAGCAAATTCCCCTATAAGAACTTATGGAAACTCAAATGATTTGTTCCACAACCATTTATTCATAGGTCCTTCAGTTTATAGTCCATATAAAAAGATTATAGCAATGTGATAAGTTGTGTAACCATAAAATGTCCATTAACAAATGGAAGCCTCACAAGGGGATTAGAAGCAAAATCCAGCAGGAGCTACAGAGTTTAAAAGACAAGAGAGGCGCCTCTAAGTGTAGCAATATGATTACATTTAATGAAGGTACAACATTTAGCAACTCACACGGTTGATGATTAAAAGAGGCACATCTAAGTATGCAGGCATCCGGGGTACAGCTGTCCACATAGACCATCCCCAGCACGGCCAGCTCTCACCGCTGTCAGTCTGCAATCGTGACCGGGAAGACTACCCTGCAGTAGAGCGATCTGAAAGCGAGGCTTGAACCGCTTGTGGAGCGCAGTGTGGATGGGATGATGTTGATGGCAGTGAGGAGGACGGTCTATGTAAACAGCTTTACCCCGGATGCCTGCATACTTAGATGTGCCTGTTTTATTCATCAACCATGTGAGTTGCTAAATGTTGTACCTTCATTAAATGTAATCATATTGCTACACTTAGAGGCGCCTCTCTTCTCTTTTATACTCAGTTGTGACATGACGCTACTTGTATATCAAGACATCGCTTGTATATCAAGTCAACATTTTTATTTTTTATTTTGCTTGTCTTGCAAAACGCTCTCAAACCAAGTTACTCTCAAACCAAGGTTTTACTGTATCACCAAACATGTCATGGCTAATGGTTAGTTACTGCCAGTCCCAAACACTCCTATCTTTGGCAAGGGGACATGTCGCATGTAGACATCTAATGAGTATCTGTTTGTAGCAGCATCTGACACAGCAGACATTTTGATATGACCACATACATTGTGATGTGACTGTTATACGCTCAGTGTAAAGGCAGCTTGTTATACAATAGATGGGGTTTAAAGGCACTTCAAATGACTTTCCCTTTTATAGCTTGAGTAGACAAATCTTTACACACATCAAGAGCTGTGATTTGTGGGCTGCTCAGAATGATTTATGACAGCTGAAACATGTGTTTCCTCCCTTCCACTATATAAATCCAGGCAAGTCTTTGATAAAGCTGCACATGATACGCTTGGCTGCCAGTCAGCTTATTTCAATACTGTACATACATGACCGCATTCTCACAGCCTCAAAATACTTTTTACCTAAAAATATTCTGAATACAGAGACATTGCACATATCCCCACTTAACATCTATTACCAATAACAGCTTAATATTTAACACCATCACATTCTGTAGTACTTGACAGAAGAGGATAAAACATGTTCATCATTCCCATTTTAGGGGGGCCTTTAGGCTTGGTTCACACTACTAACCCAGCCTTAAAGTGAGTGCATGTGATTAGCGCAGGGCCAATCAGCACTGTCCATACAGAGGGTCAGGGGTCCTGCCGCCTCATAGGACAGTTAGAGGAGAATGAAAACTCCCCCTACAAGCTTTATCAGACACTCCTAGAAGTCACAAGACTGGTGATGAGAAAAGGTATTTAGCAGTTTATATTTACTAAAACAATTGCATTTCCATGTTCTGTGTAGTGTGGGAGACCAGATACAGTGAGTGCAGGGTCCTGGGTTTAGTAACACTTTAAGTAGGGTCCCAACTTCAAAAATGTAAAATGATATAATAATTTCCACATTGTGTTTCAATTATGTCTAGCTTACTCCTAATAATTTGAACGACCTTAAAGTTTGTGAAGATCCCAACACTTCTTTCAGTTCAGTGACACAAATTCACTATGCCCTTTGGAGTAGGAACTGCTGTGTCACAGAATTCACAGAGGCTGCCTCCTGAACTACAGAGGTGCTGAGGGGAGGAGATTCAGGAGGCGGAGTCAGTACAGGAATCACTGCTTGCAGGCAGGAAGGTAACATGGGATATGTAGTCCTTAAAAAATCGAGGATAAACAGCTGACAAGATGAAAAGCATGCAGGGAACCCAGGAAGTTGTGGAAAGAAATGGCCAGAAGACAGGCAGAACCATGAAAGGATTTTTTTAAGTAAGCTTAGATTGGATTGCAAAATTATTGTAACTATTGTATGTATTGCTTGTTACAATGTTGCTACAAAATGAAAGTGTATGCTGTGACCACAGAAATAGAAAGTGCTTTTTCAATTATTATATTCCTTTCCCTGTCAGCACACAGACTCAAAAAAATGCTACTGCTGTGAAAATATAGAGCAATAGCAGGTGATATCAGTCTACACACACTGCTAGGAAGGACACTTGCCTTCTCCAGCACAGGGAGGACCATAGGATCATCTGGCTTATACACGTAGCACCCTGTCTCAAACAGGGGCTATTGACTAAATGTAGTTTTTGGCTTGGTGGTAGTTAGCCCAGACTGATTGTATAGTTTCTTACTTGGTCTTTTTCTAAACTCAGTTGGGTGATTTCTCACTGTTGCCAGTGGGTGTCACTGGTACCACAGGCAATAGCATGAGCTTTCATAACATGAGTTATGAATATATATATACTTCCGGCAGCCAACGTGGTAGGAAGTTCAAGGCCACTGGTGCCTGCTAGGGGAGGATATTAATATTTGGGCCAGGCCTTGGGATCTCTCTCTTCCATCAAGCTGAGATCTGGGGATGTGCCGATGGACTGAGCTCTTCTAGGCCTCATAGCTGGCGTGGAGCCTACCATGTGCTGAATTTTGGAGCTAAGCCTTAAGTGGTCCCAAAGCTTTCCTGCCTGGTGATAGAGGAAACTGCACCAAGAAGGAGCCCAAGAGGAGGACTCTTGCTGTAGAAAGCCAGGAAGAAGGATGCTTTCTTGGTGAATTGCTTGGAGGAGGATGCACTGTGCCTAAGAAACAGAGAAAGAAGTCTGTGAACCAGCTAAGATACTGCCTACAGTGTTGCAAGGTGAGCTTAAGGGTTCTGGCACTGTGAAGCTGGACATGGATCGAGAGAATCTGTAAGTGATATGCATGGTATCTGGGACCCCTAACCCTCACCTCCTTAACCGTTCTGCAATAGATCTTTTCTGCAAGACAAAAGTGACTGACACCCAATGTTCTTTCTCAGTCCCCCATTTTAGACATGGACTCAGCCCTGGGTGAAATGTTGGCCCATCCCCTGCCTCTGGAGGTGCCCCCATGCTTCCAAGGTGTCAGAGGGGTGCTATATACAATTTTACACAAGATACAGAGAACAAGCATCCAGGCAGTGCTGGACTTATTTCTTAACACATTGATTCTTAACACTGCTCTCCGATTCCTCCATGCTCCCATTATTTGAGATGCAACTTCTTCAACTACAAGTAAAACAAAGGTAATTTTCACAGGATCAGAGAAGTTGTGCTCTCTTTTCTCTTCTCCATTGTTTCCCACAGTAGTTCCATGTGAATCCTTGTGGTCACTCACAAATTTGTCTCACACACCTCTCTATATGGGCGGCTACTCACACACTACTGACCTGTCAGGAGCCAGGGAGCGTCTCCGCTCGCCGGGCTCCGGTGCGCATGCGTGGGGGATTGGCACTTCGCCGCACACCCGTCCGCGGCCTGATGGTGGAAGCCCATGCCTCCGCGTGCCCCCAGCTTCCTGTACCCATTTCGGGGGTCTGGGTGCGCGTGGTCGTAAGGGCGAGCCGCTCTCGGCATCTCAGCCTCGGTGAGTATTAGTCCGTGACAGTACAAACCAGCCAGATGTCCAAGGCCGACAGAGCGCGCTCTCCTCTGGAGATCCTGTGCCAACAGGTATCTACCCTCGCTGACTCAGTACAGAAATTACAGGAAGGTTATACCCAAATTGATAACCGTCTTCAGCAGATCACAGGGTCGCTACCCTCCGCAGCCGCAGCTCCTGCACCCAGCAGTGGGGGTCCGCTCCCTCAGGCTTCTGCCAACCCCACCGTCATCATGGCACTTCCCGAACCCAGGGTCCCTGCACCAGAACGGTTCTCGGGGGACCGTAAGAAGTTTAGGGCCTTCAAAAACGCATGTTCCCTCTACTTCGCTCTCCAGCCGAGAACCTTTTCTTCAGAAATCGTCAAGGTGGGATTTGCGATTTCCTTACTATCCGAAGAACCCCAAGCTTGGGCCCACGGCTTGATGGAACAGAGCAGTCCTGTCCTGAACACCATTGAGGCCTTCTTTGAGAGCATGTCCCCGCTCTACGATGACCCACAGCGTATGGCTACAGCTGAGGCCATCCTGCACCATCTGTCCCAAGGAAGAAGACCTATTGAGGACTATACTGTGGAATTCCGTAAGTGGGCGGCTGATACAAATTGGAACGAGCCAGCCCTACGTTATCAGTACCGCCAAGGCTTGTCCGAGTTACTCAAGGACGAATTAGCTAGGATGGAAACCCCTGCTTCTTTGGAGGAACTCATTCAAGCAGCCACGAAGCTAGATAGGCGACTACGGGAGCGACGCTCAGAGCGGTTCCAGGGGCCACGCCCCACCTGGGCGTTGCCAAGACCCCACTCTGCACAAACCTCGACCTCAACTTCAGCTGCTGCTGCACCGGTCCCTGAGGTCGAACCAATGCAGCTCGGCCTGGTTCGAGGCCCGCTAACCTCCGAAGAGAAGCAACGCAGGCGACAGTCTAACCTATGTCTCTACTGCGGAGGAACCGGACATTTCCTGCACAGCTGTCCGATCAGGCCCAGTAAGTCTCCTCAGCCAAATGTATTGAACTATCCAAACAATAACATTCCCAAGACTTACGTGATGTTGTTTATTTCCCTACAGCTTCCGGAAGGGGAGACTCGCTTGCAGGCCATCATTGATTCCGGAGCATGCAGTTGCTTCATAGACGCTGCCTTGGCGCACAGTTTGAATATCCCTCTACAAACTAAAGAGCAGGATCTACGAATACATCTGGCCGACGGATCCCTTCCTTGCTCAGGTCCCATCACCCAGGAGACCCAACCTATTCCAGTAACCACTGATTCCGGCCACCGGGAGTTCTTACGGCTCGACTTGATTCATTCACCAATCTTTCCCGTCATACTAGGCTTACCCTGGTTACAGGCTCACGATCCACAGATTAAATGGAGCACTAAGGCAGTATCCTTCTCCTCTCAGTATTGCTCTCAGCACTGTTTGCTCCCGGCTCCCAAAGTTTGTGCCACAATGGCGGCGCCATCAGGCAATCTCCAACATGTTCCCTCCGAGTACCTTGAGTTTCAAGAGATCTTCAGCAAACAGATGGCTGACCACCTACCACCTCACCGGTCCTACGACTGTCCAATCGACCTCCTTCCTGGATCCGAGATTCCATTCGGCCGGATATTCCCTCTCTCAGAAACCGAGCTAGAAGCTCTTAAACAATACATAGACGACAACCTCAAGAAGGGCTTCATCCGTCCTTCATCTTCACCCGCCGGAGCGGGTATCTTTTTCGTTGGTAAAAAAGACGGTACCTTAAGACCCTGTGTAGATTATCGACAACTCAATAACATCACGCTTAAGAACCGGTACCCGCTACCACTCATCCCCGAGTTATTCCAGAGGTTCCGATCAGCTAAGGTGTTCTCTAAACTTGATCTCCGGGGGGCCTACAATCTCGTCAGGATCAGGGCTGGAGACGAATGGAAGACGGCTTTTAGGTCCAGATTCGGGCATTTCGAGTACTTAGTGATGCCATTCGGACTCTGCAATGCCCCAGCCACCTTTCAACACCTGGTGAATGACATATTTCGAGAATATTTAGATGACTTCCTTGTAGTATATCTGGACAATATTTTTATCTTCTCCCCTACTCTAGAGATACACAAGAGGCACGTAAAGAAGGTTCTTGCCATACTTCAACAGCACAAGCTATACCTGAAAGCTGAAAAGTGCGAATTTGAAAAATCAACCATACAGTTCCTGGGATTCATACTTTCAACCAATGGGGTCGCAATGGAGCCACAGAAGATTCAGGCAATTCAAGAGTGGCCGGCCCCATCTAACAAGAAAGGAGTACAGAGGTTCATAGGATTCTCCAACTTCTATCGGAAATTTACTGTTGGATTCTCAGCCATCGTGGCACCTATTACCCAATTAACTCGTCAGCACAGTTCTTTTCAGTGGTCCGCAGCCGCTCAAGAGGCTTTCCTAAAGTTAAAGAAGTTGTTCAGTTCCGCCCCAATTCTCTGCCATCCTGACCCGACTCAACCCTTCGTATTAGAGGTGGACGCATCTGAGATCGCAACTGGAGCAATTCTCTCCCAGAGACAGGGACCGAAGGCCATTCTACACCCGGTAGCTTTCGCCTCTAGGAAACTCAGTCCACCGGAACTCAACTACGATGTGGGTGACAGGGAGCTGCTGGCTATAAAGTTCGCTTTAGAGGAGTGGAGGTATTTGCTGGAAGGGGCAGTACACCCGGTCATGATCTTTACGGATCACAAGAATCTTGAGTACCTCCGAACAGCAAGATGACTAAAACCCCGTCAAGCCCGTTGGGCCCTCTTCTTTTCCCGTTTTAACTTTCATATAGCCTACAGACCTGGAGCAAAGAACGGGAAGGCCGATGCTCTTTTGCGGATGTTCTCCACAGACTCTCAAATGTCAACACCAAGCACGATCCTCTCTCTTCAAAATTTCCTCGGATTAACTCAGGCGGACTTAATGTCATCCATCAGATCCTCATCGGGCTCATGCACAGAACCAGTGGTGCACTCCTTGAAGAAATATGAGGACCTCTTCTGGATTAAAGGAAAAATATTTGTACCACAAGTGACTCGGCCCTTAGCTCTTAAGATGTGTCATGACCATAAGATGGCAGGACACTTCGGGAATAAGAAAACGGCTGAACTTCTTTCTCGTTCTTTATGGTGGCCAGGATGGAGAAGGGACTGTAAAGAATATGTGACGTCCTGTTCTCTGTGCCAGCGGAACAAGGGGGCAAACACCAAATCCTGGGGCCTGCTCAGACCTTTGCCCATCCCGGAACGGCCATGGGCTGATGTGTCCATGGATTTTATTGTTGACCTACCTACCTCAGAAAATTTTTCTACCATCCTTGTCATTGTCGACCGCCTCTCCAAGATGGCCCATTTTTTGCCCATGAGAGGTACTCCCTCTGCCGTAGACACAGCCAGTGTCTTCCTAAAAGAGGTTGTTAGGCTCCATGGGATACCAAGAAGCATCGTGTCAGATAGGGGCGTTCAATTTACGTCCAAATTCTGGAGGGAACTCTGCAAGGCCCTGGGCATCAACGTTTGTCTCTCTTCAGCCTATCACCCCCAAAGCAATGGCCAGACGGAGAGGACCAACCAAACGTTAGAGCAATACCTCCGCTGCTTCTGCTCGGGTTCTCAGGATGATTGGGCGAGTCTTCTTCCCTACGCTGAATTTGCGTACAACAATTCAATTCATGCCTCTACCAACCAGACTCCCTTCTGGGCCAATTGTGGGTTCCATCCCACGTCCTTTGCTAACATTCCCGAAATGGCAGTTCCTGCAGTCCAGGATAGGATAACCTCGTTGCAATCTAACTTTCAGAAGATTCAAGACATATTACACAAGGCACAGGAAGACTACAAGAAACAGTACGATCGGGGCAGAAAGGCAAACCCAAAGTTTGACTTAGGAGAGGAGGTCTGGTTGTCCACCATTAATCTTAGATTACCATTGCCATCTCGAAAACTTGGACCTAAGTTCATTGGTCCTTTTCAAGTCAAGAGGATCATTAACCCTGTGGCTGTCGAGCTAGCACTTCCCAAGACATATCGGATTCATCCTGTTTTCCACGTGTCACTATTGAAGCCTGTGGTGCCTAGCCCTTTTCCGGGAAGAAGAGAGCCTCCTCCTCCGCCAGTCAGAATCGATGGCGAGAATGAATTCGAAGTGGAATCCATTCTGAGTTGTAGGAAGAAGGGCAGGCAGCTACAGTATCTGATTCAATGGAAGGGTTATCCACCTGAAGATAATTCTTGGGAGCCCGCTAGGAATCTGCACGCTCCACGGTTAATCCAAACTTTTCACCAAGATCATCCAGAATTGATGGCTAGCCTTGGCGTCCAGTGTCCGCCCTTAGGAGGGGGGCACTGTCAGGAGCCAGGGAGCGTCTCCGCTCGCCGGGCTCCGGTGCGCATGCGCGGGGGATTGGCGCTTCGCCGCACACCCGTCCGCGGCCTGATGGTGCGGCGCGGGTGCACGGCGGACCTCGTGTGCGCGCCGTCGCCCGAGCGGGTGCCCGGTAGCGCGTCACAGTGACGCGCTCGCCAAGCAGGGAGACTATTTCTGACGGCTCCAGCGCCCAGTTGGGTTGCTGGTTTGTCGTCAGCTCTCCCTGTTCCCTGTGCCTGTTTGAGCTTCTGTAATCTGCCTGCCTGTGTACTGAACCTTGGCTTGTCTAAATAACTACTCTTCCGGATTGCCCTAATTACCTGTCTGCTCTGTGTACCGAACCCTGGCCTGTTTAACCACTACTCTGCTGGACTGTCCTAGTTACCTGCCTGCTCTGTGTACTGAACCCTGGCCTGTTTAACCACTACTCTGCTGGATTGTCCCATTACCTGCTTGCTCTGTGTACTGAACCCTGGCTTGTTAAAACACTACTCTTCTGGACTGTCCAATATCTTGCCTGCTCTGTGTACCGAACCTTGGCCTGTTTAACCATTACATTACTGGACTACCTGATACCCTGATTACTACCTGCTATACATCTGACCTCTGCTTATTATTCCAGTCCTGCCTCTGCCTTACTCCGCCCTGATCTCTGGTCTCTCCTGCAGCCCCCAGAGCACCCGCTTCCCATCTTGGAACCTCCTATCTACCGGAAGCCCGTGCCTCCGCGTGCCCCCAGCTTCCTGTACCCATTTTGGGGGTCTGGGTGCGCGTGGTCGTAAGGGCGAGCCGCTCTCGGCATCTCGGCCTCGGTGAGTATTAGTCCGTGACATGACCCGTCTGTAACAACCTATTTGGACACCACAGGCACAGTGACATTAGGTATGTGACCTGTAAACCACTGTCCCTTTATAGATATAATGAGATATATATATATATATATATATATATATATATATATATATATATATATACATATACATACATATACAGTATCTCATGAAAGTGAAGACACCCCTCACATTCTTGTAAATACGTATCGGCCTAAACTGAGGAAAAAAAATGTTTTTTGATATATTTTTTGGGGATATTTATTATAGCAAAAAGTAAAAAATAATGCGTTTTTTTCAAAATTGTCGCTCTATTTTTGTTTATAGCGCAAAAAATAAAAACCGCAGAGGTGATCAAATACCACCAAAAGAAAGCTCTATATGTGGGGAAAAAAGGACGTCAATTTTGTTTGGGAGTCACGTCGCACAACCGAATCGCAAAAAGTGCTCTGGTCTTTGGCCAGCAAAATGGTCCGGGGCTTAAGTGGTTAAAGTGTTTGTTAACCTAAAAGAAAAAAAATTGGATCCTGTTCCCTTAGAGCATTTTCCACAGCACAGTGCTTGTGCTGTGTCATTTGGCCCCCTTTAACACCTGAAATACCTGGCTGATCCTGCCTGCCTATGGCCTCCCCTCTATAAACTGACCACGGTATATCATGGCTGCTGAGCCCTGACACCGTGGTCAGTTTATGTGCCTCCATCATCCGCAGCCCTGCTCTCTGCTCCTGTGTCCTTCTCCCCTCCCTGCCTGTCAGCTCGTACCAATGCCCGCCCCCCCCACCTGCTGTTATCATAACTTTCTGTTGTTACTACAATCCCCTCTGTTATAATAAATGCTGTGCCCCACTGTATATGTTTTCTAAAAAATCTGCAGATAAATACCTTGTTTTATGGGGGCGCTCGATGGTCACATGACAGGCCGTCTCTCTCCATCTACTGGCTGACGTTAGCGGGGGTTTCTCGGGCTCCACCAGCTTTGCTGTCAGACCTGGTGAGGAGAGAGACGGCCGGTGACGTGAGCGCCAATTGGAGCTAAAAAAATAAGGTATTTATCGGTGGATTTTTTAGAAAACATATACAGTGGGGCACAGCATTTATTATAACAGAAGGGATTGTAGTAACAACAATAAGTGAGTTAACAACCACTTTAATGTTTGGACACAAATTATCCCCTTTCCAATCCGCTTGTACTAATTGCCACTTCAAACCCAGGTGCCACAGGTTATATGAGCTGCCTCCACTTACAGACTGAGTGCTAAGAAGAAAGCCACCTCACACCACAGGGATCAGTGGTGTCCACATTTATAAGAAAGATATTAACAAGCTTGACATTGATTGCCCTCTTTTAGGTCTAACCCTTTAATGCGCTTCACCCAGAAGGCTTAGTCAGAGCGGTGGACAAGACAAGGGCTGTCAATGTTGAGCTTGTGGATATCCTTGCTAAATGGACATCAGTGATCCCTGGTGTGTGTTGGCTTTCTCCTTAGCACTGTGTAGTAGTTGTCTGCCTGTACCTCAAATGCCAGGCAGTTACTGAATGACAGAAGCATCAATGAACTACCTAGAGTTCTCATCAGCACCATGGTAATTCATTGAGAACTACAAGCCATCAGCTGCAATGGTTGATGGTAGTTGTAGTTCTCCCATTCACAGAACTCTATGAATGAGTGATGTGGTGGGGTGGGTGGAGCTTGTGTAGCTTTAGGGCAGTCTATGTCAAGGAAAGGAATTTGTGTCTTAAAGTATAACTTAAGGCACACTTTTGTTTTAGTTTTTTTTTAGTTTTGGATAGAGTGGAGAAGGATTAGAACACCTGTCAGATTGTATTGCTGTCTTTGCCCCTGTTAGGGAGATTCACCCTCTCTATTAGTCATGTTTACCTTTATCAACAAAAGTGAAAGTTAAAGAAAATCCCAGATTTTGGGTCGTCCCCAGAACTGGGGATGCTAGTTTTTGTGACATTCGTGACAACTAGGGATTCCCTCACTAGGTGGATTTTGTTTCGCTTTCTGTTTTGGCTATGGGACAGGAAGTGAAGGGAAATCTGCTCAATGGGACACACATGGTAAAAATAAACCTTACAGGGGTTTTAACCATCCCTCACTCAATCCTCAATCAAAAGTTAATTAAAACAATTTGTCTTTAGTTCTACTTTAAAACATTACCTGGTGATCCTGCCTTATTCAGGCACTTCTAATAAAAGGGTGTCAACTGTGCTGTTGCAGTGCCACCCTGTTACATGCACCCCTGGTGCAGACTAAAAGTGCCCTTGTTGACCAACATTTTGCATGCATGGTTCAACAATGTAACAATCAGTAAAGCAGTCCGGAGAGATTGGTAGCTGACACTGGAGGGAGTGCATGTAGACAGGAAGTGGCTGAAAGAGACTGGAGGAAATTAGCAGTACTGAAAAGAAAAATGCAAGCATGCAAAAAAACTGTATAAAAAAGTGGCAATTGTTTATGATGCACGGTGCATTAGCAAAATAAATATTATCTAATTCGGGTTTATTCTCTACTTTAAAGGGGCTTAGCAAGTATACAAGTATAGGTGCACACATAGGTTATATATATATATATATATATATTTTATACTGTGTATATAGATATATATATATATATAGATATATACATACATGCCGCATATGTATGTAGATACATGTACAAAATAGTCATTGAACTCTCATACTTTCAAAGTTACAGAAGTTTGCCGGAAGGGAAGAGTGCACTTTTCATATGGGTTAAGTGAGTGCAAAAATGACTTGAGACTGCAGGGAATGATAATCACTTTGTTAGGGAGAAAAATATGTTTAGTCTTTTAATATTATAACATTAAGCAAATTAAACATAAGCATAATCCAGGTGATACCAGAAGAAGGTCACCAAAGAAATTAACTTTTTTGTTCATTAATTTACATGGATTAGCAGAGGGCAAAAAGATAGCAAATCTGCTCTAGTTTTTCCCTATGATAGAATTTCAAACCTTGTGCCGTACTGTGGCGGTGAGTTGATGGTGGGGTTAATCAGTCTGATTTGTCCTTTTAATTGCTTTCTATTCAAAGAAAATTCATTAGGTAATGTTCTCTTCAAAATTCATGAATCAATTTAACTGGAGAAACCACATTAACAGATTTGGGATCATTAGCACAAGTATCCACGTTCTTGACTGCTGGAAGAATTTCCTTAGGCAAACACGGCTCTTCCTTACTGTGATTTTACTTAAAGAGGAACTCTGTTCTACTTTAAATTGAAGTGCTATTGAAATGACCAAATATCACCAGTTGCTATTTGCACATACTTTAATAGAAAAGGTAAAAAAAGTTGATATGCTGTCCACCCAACCACATGATGTTGGATCATGAAAGTAGAATTTATTCCTGGTTCAGATATGATCAATTATGACATGATGGAGAGTGGTTGAAATTAGGTTCTATTTTTTTTTCTTCCACAAGTGCCTTACTTTATTTCCTGAAGATACATTGGGGTTAAAATAAGTGGTCATTTTTTCTGCAAACTATGCTTGGAAGACTTTATCTTTGCGGTTAGATTCACAGTGTTGCGGCAAGTGCCAGTGCTCACATTTATTCGTTGGGGTGTGCTACAGCACAAGTACATTGTAATTTCAGATTTAGCATTTTATGTATTACAGGTATATACCAGTACTGGAAAAAGGTTTTTAGGCAGGTGTTAAGAAATGCTGTACAGTAAAAATGCTTTCAAAATTATATATTTTAATTGTTTATTTTTAATAATTTACAAAATGCAAAGTGAGAGAACAGAAAAAAAATCAAAGTCAAATCAATACTTGGTGTGACTACACTTTGGCTTCAAAATAGTATCAATTCTTCTAGGTACACTTGCACAAAGAAGATGTCCAGCAGCGCATTCAGCACAGGACTGGCAGACACTAGTGGGACACAGGTACACCTATCTACTGTCTGGAGAGGTCTGACCAGAAGTGGTCTTCATGGAAGGATTGTGGCCAAAAATCCATACCTCCGACGTGGAAACAAGGCTAAGCGACTCAACTTTGAGCGAAAACATAGAAACTGGGGTTCAGAAAAATGGCAGCAGGTGCTCTGGAACTGATAAGTCAAAGTTTGAAATATTTGACTGTAGCAGGAGGCAGTTCGTTTGATGAAGGGCTGGAGAGTGGTTCAATAATGAGTGTCTCTATGAGGCAACAGTGAAGCATGGTGGAGATTCCTTGCTAGTTTTGGGATGCATATAAGCACATTTAGTTGGAGATTTGGTCAGGAATAGTGTCAGGAATAGTGTCCTCAATGCTGACAAATACAGGCTGTGGTTCAGTGAATTTTGGCTCATCAGTCCAGAGCATCTGCTGCAATTTTTGTGCACCTCAGTTACTATGTTGTCATGCATAGTCAAGTCACTTAGCCTTATTTCCTCATCGGAGGAATTACTTATTGGCTGCCATTCTTTAGACTGGGTTCACACCATATGTGGCCGTGGGGCACAGCAGGAGGTCTGTTCACTGTTCACTGTTTAAGGTCCGAATAAGGTCCAAATTCTTGGCTGAGAGCCAGTCACACTCTCCTGCAATGCGAATTGGATGTGGGGAAACCCGCATCCAATTCGCAATAGTGTGAACCCAGCCTCAATGAAGACCACTTTTGGCCAAACCTCTTTTGACAGTAGATGGGTGTACCTGGATCCCACTGATTCTGGAAGTAAGCATGATGTGTCTTTCATCTGCTGAATTAAGTTTCCTTGACTGCGTCTACTGGCCTTAACGTTGCCCAATCAATGGTCTAATAAATACACAAAAACTCATTTAAAAATAAGGAGTGGCTAAAAGAGTAGATGTCGAACTCTTTTAAGGGGTGCAGCTTTATGATTGCTTTTTTGTCTGTTTTATTGTTTTTCATTTTTTCAGCTTGAAAAGTGTATACATAAATGCATTTCTTATTGTTGATTTTATTTACTTCATTCAGTGTATTCATCAAGCTTTCCTTGAAGAAGCCATATACGGCGGAACATGTTGGAATTATAAGCGTGGTGTCAAATTACTGTAAGTTACACTCGGAGTATGATGTTATATGGTTGTACCACTGTTATTTAATCATATATTTGTTCAAATAAATATTATTGCTTTTAAAGGATATCTAAAGGTTAGTTTAACCGCTTCAATACCGGGCCAATTCTGACACTTTGCTCCTACATGTAAAAATCATCATTTTTTTGCTAGAAAATTACATAGAACCCCCAAACATTATATATGTTTTTTTAGCAAAGACCCTAGAGAATACAATGGCGGTTGTTGTAACTTTTTATCTCACACAGTATTTGCGCAGGAATTTTTCGAACGCTTTTTTTTGGGAAAAAAAACTGTTTTGTGTTAAAAAAAAAACAAAACAGTAAAGTTAGCCCAATGTTTTTTGCATTTTGTGAAAGATGAAGTTACGTTGAGTAAATAGATACCTAACATGTCACGCTTCAAAATTGCACACGCTCGTGGAATGGTGCCAATGTTCGGTATTTAAAAATCCCCATAGGCGACGCTTGAAATTTTTTTACTGGTTACATGTTTTGAGTTACAGAAGAGGTCTAGGGCCAAAATTATTGCTCTCGCTCCAACGTTCGCGGCGATACCTCACATGTATGGTTTGAACACCGTTTTCATATGTGGGCGGGACTTACGTATGCGTTCGTTTCTGTGTGCGAGCACACGGGGACAGCGGTGCTTTAAAATTTTTTTTTTTTTTTATTGTTAATTATATATTTTTTTTATTTTGACACTTTTTTGAAAAAAAAAAAAAATTGATCACTTTTATTCCTATTACAAGGAATGTAAACATCCTTGTAATAGCAATATGACATGACAGGTCCTCTTAATAGTGAGATATGGGGTCAATAAGACCCCATATCTCACCACTAGGCTGGGAAGCCTGAAATAAAAAAAAAAATAAAACGATCGCCACTTCCAAGCCGAAGCGGCGCCGTTTTTTTTAATGGAGAGGCCGCGCGTGACGTCATAACATCGCTCCCGGCCTCCGACGATCATAGAGACTCCGGGGACCATCTGGTCCGCCGGAAATCTCTATGATCTACATCCGGCGCCGGCGGATCCACTCTCCGCCTCACCGATCGTAACGGTGAGTCGGAGCAGGCACCGGAGGGCGGCGGGAGGGGGGGACGTCCCCTCTCGCCTCCCATAGGAACGATCAAGCGGCGGAACGGCCGCTATGGTGTAGAGCTGAAACCGGCAATATCTGAATGATATCTGTAACTACAGGCATCATTCAGATATACCTGCTCAAAGCCAAGGACGTCATATGACGTCCTTGGTATTGAAGTGGTTAAAAAAAAAAAAAAAAAATGTCATACTTACCTCCTCTGTGCAGTTGGTTTTGCAGATTGGCCCATTTCCTCCTTATCTGGGGTCCCTCAGCTGCGCTCCTGGCTCCTCCTCTTCTCGAGTGCCCCATTGGAAAGCCGCTCTCCCTCATGGCACCCGTGCTGGCATGCTTCCATGTCCTGCTGCTGCGTCTATTGACACAGACAGCAGGACTTGGCCCGCCCCCCCCGCATCATCATTGGATTTGACTGACAGCAGCGGGAGCCAATGGCTGCGCTGCTATCAATCTATCCAATCAGGACCCGAGACACTGGCTGGAGCTGGTGTGCTCGTCCCCGTCGCTGGAAAGACTGGGTTCAGGTAAGTAAAAGGGGGGCAGCTGCATCAGAGGAGGTTTTTCACCTTAATGCATAGAATGCATTAGGGTGAAAAATCTCGAAGGGTTTACAACCCCTTTAAATGGTTTTCTGTGCATTAACTTAAAGGCACCTACAAGTCCTGCATTCCCACTTCATTTTTCAAATATTCTATAACAAATAGGATGTTGGTGCCATGACTATTGATGCGTTTGGTCATGTCCACATAAACTTTTTTGAACTTATTACATTAAACTTTATATCAGATTAAAGCGGTAGTAAAGTCTGCTTTTTCGGTTGTGCCTAAAATAAGGCTTACCTGTAGGTGTACTGAATATCTCCTAAACCGTGCATCGTTTATGAGATATTCAGATCTGTAGCGGCTGGTGACGTCACCGCCGCATGCGCACTGCCCTCTGAATGCATGAGATTTTTGAGTGTGCCGTCCATTCAGAGTGCTGTGAAGGATCTGTTTCAAAGGTAAGTCTTTCACAACATGCGATGCATACTTTCACATTATGCCATTAACTTGCAGGGGGACTTTTTTTTTTTTTTAATGACTTTACTACCTCTTTAAGAAAGGCTTGTGAATGAGCTTTAGATAAACAGTGCTCAACTGAGATCTTAAAGGAAATGGTTTACTTGCATGTAAATTCAATTAACACAAATATCACCTATTTCAAGGCAAGTATTTTTATATAGCAATTAGTGGGATTATTTAGATGCTAACAATTTGTTTTTCCCCATGCTCTTTTAGCGGTGTATAGAAGTAATTTAACACAGGCTGGATAGGCAACTGTTTTTTTTTGTTTTTTTTTTGCAGGGGGACTGAAAAGGGAGGCTGAACTCAGCAGGGTAGCTGGAATTAGACTTTAGAAAACCTGTAAGAATAAAATGAGAAGTCTGTGCAAACTTAACTGGAGCATGTAACAGTTACAGGAAGCAGGGGACTGGTTCCAAAAACATCATTCAAGAGGAGAGTTACCAGCAGCAGAAAGTAAGGCCTGTGTCGCAGAATCTCATTTACATAGCAATAGGGCAGACTTAAAGAGTAAGCAGCTCGAGGAAAGAACATTATTGAAAAAAAATGGGGCCAGCGACAAGGCAACTCTGGCATAATGTAATCATATGCTGAACAGAAAGCAAATATCTGTCCGTGACCCATAATATTATCATATGAGAAATTCTGTGAGATATATTGTATATACATCTATGTCTATATCACAATATATGAAGAGCACACGGTACACTAGAACTTCTATGTACTAATAAACTTTGAGTCTATTATGAATCATACTGTATTAAAAGGAAATGAAAAGGCTACAAATAATTGTAAACATGAAGACAATATGTAGGTTACAGATACAATTTCCATACAATATACAATATGTTATTGTTTTAGAAGACAGAAATGAAATGTAAATGCAATAGGATGTTTTTTGTTTTTTTATACTCTTTTATTATTTAAGTAGAACTCCAATCAGTGGACTTAACTCCTGAGGAGCTTCAACTCTCCAGACAGGCTGGCCTTGGGTGGCACCTGGCCACGCAAATACTATGCAGGCCCAACTTACCTTAGTCAGCTAGGTAACCAGTGTCAAAAAGGTTGTCCCTGCTAAAGTACAAGGCTGCAGAGGACCAACACATGACCACAGATGTATGGTTGCCAACTGTCTCGATTTGGCCGGGACAGTTATTTATTTTAAACAGAAACAAACTTTTTCAGGTCATGCTCGTTCCATCACAGTAGCTGTAGGTTTATACCCATGAGACACCCTATAGGTAAAGTATTAATACTATATTATATCCTTATCTCTCAGTTGGAGAGTAAAATGTACCTAATACTAGATCTTGGTCCATCTACTTATTTATTCATTATTCTATTTATTGATAGCATCCTACTCCTGATGATTGGCTTTAAACGCCATGAAACGCGTTGAGTCCACACTTAAGGGTGCCAGGTTATAGCTTGTATCATCATGAATCAATTCTACCATTATTTATGGTTTTTATGTTTAATTATTCCTTTTTATATTATGTACTGCCTAGTATGACAATCATGTATTATATCCTTGCTATTATTGTTCTATGTACCTATCATGTCATCTTCATGTTTAAATAATAAATATGTGACTATTTGCATTGAATATGGTTATATCGTGCAACATATTGTACACAATAATTATTTATCTAATTTATGCATTATAGAGACTATCCGATGGGGATCGGTTACAATTAATTTTCGTTATGAATATAATTAATTTACATACCTACTCTTTCCAACAGAGACACACCTCATTTAAAGTCCTGCATCCATTTCTACTGTCTTTTTATTTATTTTAAACAGGAGTCCCGGCACAACCTTGTCCCGGGATGCATCCTGGAATCCCTGACCCCCTCCTTCAATGACCTGCGAACCCCATCCTCTATATAAGAAAAAGCGTAAATAACCAGTACCACTGCTTCCCAGAGTTCTGGTTGGAGGCACAATAAGGGTACCTGCAGCAGAAGTTGTCCAGGGAGCCCAGGCCTGCATGCACACTAAACCAAGACATTGTTCAGGGCAGAACACCATAAGAAAGTTACTAGTGTCCTCTTGTAAAATAGTGCTGAAGGTAGTAGATCACCTGTTACTAATAAATAAAAATTGTATCCACAATTAGTAAAAGAGAACATGAGTCCACTCATACACAGCCAGATAGGATCTGCCAGATATCCACTGCAGTTGTTCAGACAAAGGAGCAAACCTGGTGTGCAGTCACTTCCATTCCAGATGCCACTGATATAACAAAAGAAAATGTAATCAAAGGAAACCTACCACCTCCAGTCAATATATTTATCGCTACGAAAGGTTGCCCTAGGGCTCACACGGGTGCAACAAACTTGATTTTTTTATCCACTCAGCATAGTAACAATGGTTGAAAAAATCCATTTGTATAAAATTATATATGTGCATTTCAGCATTTTAAAAATTAAGTGTTACCAATAGTATGTAAAGAACTGCATAAATTGCAGTCACTATATATATCCCTGCAACAAATAAATGAATACGTTAATGATATGCTTATTGTAGAACCACGCCCATTTTAAATGAATGCCCTGCCCCTGAAGTACATGCTCCACCTACAATGGCTTTCTGGACACAGAAAAAAAAGGTGTCCCCAAAAAACTTTTTGAAAATGTTGGTAAACTATGCAGTCTGCCCTCTCAGCTTTAGTGTCTGGTACTATCTAGAACCACACTTCTAGTAATAGAGTGGAGAGACTCTTCAACATTTGCAAACAAGGTGTGCTAATACAACAGGCACCCCATGCTATACTCTATCATTTCTGGGCAGCACAAAACACTAAAACAGAGTAAAATGTAGGTGCTGCTGTGACACTGGCTCTGGAAAGTGGCCCCTGTCCAAAAGCCTAATGAGTGGAACATGCCCACCCAATAAGATGCCCAATTGTGTGCTGGTGTCATAGTAGAAGACACTAGTTGCAGAGATGGAGCCTAGAAGCTAGGAAAAAAGCAAATTCACTTGGAATAAGTGGGCCTGGAGCCTGATAAAAAAACACTCTGAAACTCATTTTAAAATGTGCACCGTTAAAATCCCTTGCCTTCTTCCATCTTGACTTATTTCCTTTTTGGGGATGTGGTGCCATTTTTAGTGGGTGTTTCACCACTAATCGGACCAAATCTATTTAATTTTAAAATGTGTTTTATCACCAAATAATACATATTTATTAAGAATACCTAAATATATAATATGTTTATAAGCAGTTTAAGTCTAATAACCTCCAGCAGGCATGCAAATTGTCCTAAAAATGATTGTTCTCTGCCTTTTAAACTCATCTTCCAGTACGCATGGGCTCTCAATCATGTAGGTGTATGCTGATCACCAATTAATGTGATTAGTCACCCACTCCAGCTGTATTTCCCATGTGTGAATATCGGCTAATTTGCATAGATATACATCTGTGCATAAAAGTGTGCCCAGCTATGCCTCTATACATTTTTTTTTTTTGCAATCCTAACATCATGGGACTTACAGAAGCACGTGTAGGGAAGAGGGAAGTGACCATTGTTTTGACAATGTTGATTTCATATGTCACCCGTTACAATCTGAGGTTACGGTGTGAGTTCAAGACATTTATCTAGTAGGCATGCAATATAACCCTGGCACTGAGTGCAACTATCCTTGCTTGCTGAATGACTCTAAACAGAAGCCTGCAAAAGCTCAGCCAAGTGTCCTCAGGTTGCCAGCATCTCCCCTGTAGTTCTTAGAAGGTCCACAACACAGTATCATCTGACAAGATGCTGCAGTTTAATTTAAAAATCATGGTTAAGGACCGCCAAATGTGGCTGCAATGGATAGGATTCAAACACTTTTTTTTTTTTAAGTCAAATTAACTGCATATTGCATGGAATGTTTTGACTTTATCATAGTGGAATGTTTTGACTTCATCATCAAGTGTTAGCCAGATTTCATTAGCAGATAACTGATTGGTTTCATCTGCTGTCTAAAATCACTATTTAATACAGAAATAAACAAGAAATGTGTCCTCTCCTAAACAGGACCAGATGGCCGGTTAGGCGAAGATGTTCTGCGTGGTCTCTGGGATGGTCTGCAAATTGTTGCTGAACATACAGAGGCTTCGTGGGACCCTCAACTATGGACACTTCCATCTGAATAACAAGTGCAGCCACCTTTAGTCTTTTTTTTTTTTTTTTGCTAAAGGGCAAGTTACATACCCAATTTCAGGGCCAAAATAGTATGACCACCATTAATGAACTACTATGGAAATGCTTTCTAATGTGTAAGCCATTTACAATCAATGATGTTACACATCTACACAGTAGTCAACCACAAAAAGGGGCAAGGTAATCAAATTCTCTTTTTTGGTAGGGTTATGACAAATGCTTCTGCCCAAACAGGTAATGCGCTAAACCTGTAGGTAAATGGGAGAACCAGAACCTGCACTAAGTGGAAGAGTGAGATTGATAATAAAGTTGGCAGTGCCTCCACCCAGGACAGCGCCTCTGTGAACAGAGGGGAGTCCCTTCCTGAGTAAATAATTGGTAATCTAATCAAAGTATTTGGGAGCATAAGAACTACTCTAACCAGCATATAACCCTAACCATAAGTATATAGAAGCACACCAGCATGGGAATAATAAAGCTTTATGTAAGAAAAGATTAATAACAGTACATACATCCAATGTACAAACAGGTACTACCAGCAAAGGGCCCAATAAGAGCTCTGGTGGAATTGTGCACAGCCAGGTATATATAGTTATTAATAGAGGTACCTCCAGATGAATGTTGCCGCAAAGTTCAGTTGCAGGGGCCACTGAGGATAATCGTGATACCACATCCTTCTTTGTGTTGGAGACCTGAAGACAAGATTTGTTGGCAATGGGGAGATCCTCCAACTGTTGTCCAACCAGCCTGGAATGCAGCTTTTCACACGCAGAAACTGTGGTGTGGCACTGGAACTGAGAGTCACTCATCAACTTTGCACTTTAGTCCCTAGTAGTTTTTAATCGGTCATGCAACCAGACCTCTAACTACCAGAAGTGGCCATCGGATGCCTAACCTGGCTCTAGCCTATGCTGGTTATTGAATTCCAAGATAAAACTAGCTATACAATCTCAGACCAGAAGGGACAGGGTTAATTACTTGACCTCTGCAAGATTTACCCCCCCTTCATGACCAGGCCATTTTATGCAATATGGCACGGTGTTACTTTACGTTACTTTGACAATTTCGTGGTAAAGCGACACTGTACCAAAATAACATTTATGTATGCTTCTCACAGATAGAGCTTCCGTTTGGTGGTATTTGATCACCACTGCGTTTTTTTATTTTTTTAACTAAAAATGAAAAAAGAAACAATTTTGAAAACAAAAAAAACCCAATATTTTTTACTTTCTGCTGCAAAACATATCCAATAAAAAAAAAAATACAAATCAAATGTCTTCATAAATTGAGGCCAATAAGTATTCTGCTACATATTTTTGGTAAATAAAAATCCCAATAAGCTTATATCGATTGGTTTAAACATTGGGGGTGATCAAAGGGTTAACCGTGTGCCTAACCAGTGTTTTTGTGTACTGTGTCAGGTGCTTTAACCACTTCAGCCCCGGAAGGATTTGCCCCCTTAATGACCAGACCATATTTTGCGATACGGCACTGTGTAACTTTAACTGACAATTGCGGGGTCGTGCGGTGCTGTACCCAAACAAAATTGATGTCCTTTTTTTCCCCTACAAATAGAGCTTTTTTTAGTAGTATTTGATCACCTCTGCGGTTTTTATTTTTTGTGCTATAAACAAAAAAGAGCGACAATTCTGAAAAAAAAACCAAAACTTTTTACTTTTTGCTATAACAAATATCCCCCAATTTAAAAAAAAAAACGAATTTTTAGGCCAATCTGTATTCTTCTACATATTTTTAGTAAAACAAAAAAAAAAAAAACGCAATAAGCGTATATATGGACTGGTTATAGCGTCTACAAAATAGGGTATAGATTTATGGCATTTTTTTTACTAGTAATAGCAGCCATCAGCAATTTTTATCAGGACTGCGACATTGCGGTGGACAAATCGGACACTTTTGACACCTTTTTTGGACCACTGACATTTATACAGCGATCAGTGCTATAAAAATACACTGATTACTGTGTAAATGTCACTGGCAGGAAAGGGGTTAACACTAGGGAGCGATCAAGGGGTTAAATGTGTTCCCTCATGTGTGTTTCTAACTGTGGGGGGATGGGAGACACATCGCTGTTCCTAATAACTAGGAACAGACGATCTGTCTATCCTCCCCTGACAGAATCAAGATTTGTGTGTTCACACACACAGATGCCTGTTCTGGCTCTCATGCCCGCGATCGCGGGTGGCCGGCGGACATCACGACCGCTGGCCACACACATCGAGTCCCCCACCATGCAGCGGGCGCCTCCGGCAGCGTATGCGTGCCTGCGAAGGCTCTTAGAGGAGTCAACGTACCTGTATGGCAGTTTGCGCAGGGCTGCCAACCTGCTGCAGTATATGTATGTGAGCCGGTTGGGAAGTGGTTAACTAGGGGACGAGATGGATTTTATTAGCTGCTTTGCAGGAACACAAAATCCATCCGTTCCCCCCTGTCAGAATGGAGATCTGCCTCTACAAAGGCAGATCTCCTTTCTGTGCGTTTTACAGACGATCGGCGGGTGCCGGCGGACATCCAAAGCTCGGCACCCGCAGATCAGCTTCTGCTGTGATTAATCACAGCAGAAGCGGCCCGCTGGCAGCGCACGCATGCCCTCTGCAGACAGAAGTGCAGAGTCACATATTTTTTATGTGATCCTGCACAGGATCTGCTATGGGGCAGTCCTGAAGCGGTTAACTAAAATAAACTCTATTTCAATAAACATTCACCTACTAATATACTGGAAGGTGACCACCACATACATATGGTAGCACAGACCTAGTTCTCTGGCCCCGTGCATATGAGATAATAACAATAAAATAGAGACGTGTCTTGCACTAGGATTCAGATCAAAAAGTTTTGGACAGCTACAGGTAAACAGCCAGAACACAGGAACAATTACATATAATGTTTCAATTTCTGGGCTGGATAAAATACTGCATTGCAGTAATGCAGCTCCTGCATGTGAACATGTGGTGTCAGCTCCTCTCTCTACTTCCTTCCTGTGTTTTTATTTTTTTAAAGGCAGCCAGCTGGGGACAGAAAGTGCTAATACATAATTATACATAAAACTGTGATATTAGCTGCTAACAGTAGAGGGCAGCAGATCCCCTACAGTAATTTATGCCAATGCCCTGTACACACGATAGGATTTTCCGACAACAAAATCGGAACAACATCCATGTTTTTTTTTCCAACGGATGTTGGCTCAAACTTGCCTTGCATACAAACGGTCACACAAAGTTGGTCGGAAATTCCGAACGTCAAGAACGCGGTGACGTACAACACGTACGACGAGCCGAGAAAAATTAAGTTCAATAGCCAGTGCTGCTCTTCCGCTTGATTCCGAGTATGCGTGGCACTTTGTGCGTCGGAATTTCCGACAAGGGATTTTGTTGTCGGAAAATTTGAGAACCAGTTCTCAAATTTTGTGTGACGGAAATTCCGATGGAAAATGTCGGATGGAGCCTACACACGGTTGGAATTTCCGACAACAAGCTCCTATCAAACATTTTCCGTTGGAAAATCCTATCGTGTGTACGGGGCATTAGGGTGTGCACCTCTTTGGCTCAAGTAACCATGACTGGCTTTGCTCTTTGAGACCGTAGTAGAAGTAGAGGTACATCTGAAATCTGACATCCTGTAGCTAAGTGGTTCACATAAAGATCTCCCTTACAACCCTTAGCATGAGGATCCAAGGTGGTACTCAGACATGTCAAAAGTTGCAAAAGTGGTACAAGACTAATGAATGTTTGAAAAACACCAACAAAGTGCATCAGGAATGGTGGACAGAAAATTATAGTTAAATACCAAATCCATAGAAGAAAAGCCATTTAATATTTTTGGGTAGGCACAACCAAGTTGAATCAGAAAAGGCAAGGTAGAAGCTGCTTCCACCTCTTTCATAGGACCATAATGAAAATGTTACTGGGCTCCTCGTTCATCTTATGTTACTAGGAATACATCAGGGGTGTTTACTTTCTGCAGCTATGAGCAAAATCAGGAACTACTTTGGTGAAATACCACCAATTGAGACACCAAAGGGCAGAGGTATCATTGAAGGTGCCAGCAACAACACCTGAAAAACATTTTGGTTTTTGGCAGAGCTGGCCTTTAAAGGAACCATCAGAGTATTGAGAACAGAGGAGTGAAAAGATTGATTCGCTTCTCTTGTTTTTTATCTGCTCAATCACCACTCTGTTGACAGATGCAATGTTTGCTTGGAGCTGGATATGTTTGGATGTTTCAGGGTTCTGGGAAATGTACTGAAGCTTCGCCCTATTGGAAGTTAAACTGGTAGATGCTGACTCGGAATTTACACTGAAGTCTGGCACTTTTCTTTTGGCAGGTAGTGTAAGCAAACAAAGAAAGTGAGTCTAGATCAAAAGGAAACACATCCAGCACCCTTAGCCTGGCCATTCTCGAATCCCTTCTGATCTCAAAAGAATACCTTCGCAGGGACCTGCCATCTAGCGTGTGAGTTTTACTTTGGCAACAGTGATGTTTGTTTTCAGAGTGTTATAACATCTTAAGAGAGGATTTACAGAGATTGGCAAACTTACCTTCTTGACTTGTTATTTTACAGCTGGCATATTTTGGGCAGCTCCAGGTAAGTGCACAATGGCCAGTTATTGTCAATGTGGGCAAAAAAACAATGGTACAGTGGTACAACAGCATATCTGAAACCTGATTTGTACAGTTCACAATGCATTACACTTAACAAGAGCTTAGAGCTTGAGGGTTCCATGATCCAAGGCAAGGAGGATCTGGTAATAATTGGGTCAAATGGGGCTTTTATAGGGGACAACAAAGGGCTTAATCAAGCATCAGAAGTGCTAATAATTAGAGTGGACCAAATCTTCCCTTTTGAAATGAAAGCCACAGCTAAAAAAAATTTTTTAGTCCACAGCGGCTATATTGACAAGTATACACAGTATCTCAAAATCTGTTGTTTTAAAATATATCTGTCCATCTAGGGCCCATTTTTAGCCGGTTCATGGATTTAAAAATGCTGTTTCTCATGACAAATGTCTTGAGTACCAGACTATCTGTCCGGACATGTTTAACTAATTTGGGTTAATCTCTAAAGCAGTGCCTTTGCTTTGAAAGTCCATAGGCATTGGGTGCCTAAATCTTCTTGAGATTTGACTATCCATGGTAATTCCAAAATGTTACTGATATGGGCATTTGGCATGCTTGTGCAGATGTCAACACAAACAGGTACACCACTATCCCAAACATTAGATACAGTATCTTATTAAGAGCAGTCTACTTTGTTGGTGAAGACCACATAGGTTGATTTTTGGCAGCAGGGCTGACAGCCTGTACTGTTAAACAGGGACTGTAAGGGGTGAGAGGCTGTTAGCCCTGTAGGAAGACCCCAGGATCAGTGTGGTTGGGGAGAAGGGGGGCAAAATGTACAGTTGCCCAGGGCCTCTGAATGCCTTCTACCTGCAGAGTGATAGCAGGGTATGTAAGGGATACTGGAACCTGGAGTGTTCCAGCACCCAGTAATAGATCTAAGCAACTACTGTCCAACAGGGTGATTTCCATCCCAACATAGCTTGCACAGTTCTGGCAATTATATCACCTAGAAGAGGCTGTTAGTTGTGTGGGAAGAGGAGTGGCTCTCTGGTAAGTAATCATCGACACCAAAGTAAGGCAAGGTTTGCTCTGTATTGTAAGTGATATCAAAGAGATTCTACAGGAAATATATATATTTTTAAAGTAACAATGTTATACTTGCCTGCTCTGTGCAATGGTGTTGCACAGAGCAGCCCCAATCCTCTCCTATTTGTGTCCCCCACCGGCAGTCCTGGATCTTCCCTCCTGCAGAGCGCTCCAATAGCAAGACTCTTGCTATGGGGGCCACGCTCTGTGTGTCCATTCACACACAAAGAGTAACTCGCCCCCCCCCGCCTGCTGTGTGATCCAATGAGAAGAAAGAGACACGGGGGAGTTGCTGCTCTTATGCACATCGCTCGATCGAGATGGGGCTCAGGTAAGTATAAGGGCGGAGGGGGGGCTGCACCCAGAATGTATGCATTATAGTAAAAAACCTTGAGCCTTTGTAACAATGTAAGGGACTGTATGCCTCCCAGTGACGCCAATATAAGGGATGGTAAACCCCTACTGAATACATTAAAAGGAACAGTATGCACCCCATTGACAATAATGTAAGGGACAGTCTGCCTCCCACTGACACCAATATAAGGTATAGATTAAAGTTTATTGACTTAGTGGACTTTGTTCAATGAACACCATGGAGCATTCTGCCTCTCACTGACCAATAACGCCAAGTCATTTATTCCTCTGACATCCAAAACCAGGACGTTTCACCCTCAATGACCGCTGTTAAATAGGAATTACTCCTCCTACTGACCGCTTATAACCAGGTCTTCTTTTCTTCCACTGCTCACCCACAGTTATTTTTGCTCCCACTAACCTGGGACATTTTTTTCTCTATTCACAATCACAGATTATTTTTCCTTCCACTGACCATCACCACCAGGGTTTTTTTTTTTCTTTCCTTTCACTGCCCACAGACACAAGGGTATTCTTCCTTCCCTAGCAAACCAGTGTTGGGGTATATTTTTCTTTCCACTGATCAACAATGTACAGTAAGGGACACTGAGTTTCTTGTTACTGCCCACTGCACTCTACATGCTGTGCATACTCACAACCACTGCACTTTATTTGCTATGTTGTAAGTTACGCAGTCTTGACCCTTGCATTTTATATCCTACATTGTACAGTACATACTCCCAACCCATGCACTATATACAGTATCTCACAAAAGTGAGTACACCCCTCACATTTTTGTAAATATTTTATTATATCTTTTCATGTGACAACACTGAAGAAATGTATGTAAAAATCTTGTAAACCATGCGCTTACTCCAAATAAATCATAAACATAAGCAGCTATCACAACAAATAGAAAATTTGCAATAAATCATATAAAACCAGGTATAGCGCTAAAAAATGAGAAAAATTATTGCTGTACCACATGTACAATAAATTGTGAAAAAAATGGTGTTCTGTATGTTTTGTGAAAATTCATACATAAAAGTCACTCATATAATAAACCCTTAGGGTCACCAAACATGATGGCCAGATGCAATAATAGCAATAAAGTCCAAAACAAAATATGCAGGTGCAGTGAACATAAATGTTGCAATGGTGATGAATTCCAAAACCGTATACTCGTGAAAATTTCTGATATATTCCAACGTGTGCTGATAACCACTCGTGCACAACCACCACCTGAGATGACTGGAGGCTTACCAGAACGTAGGGACCCACCGAGCATACGCTATATGGGTCAAACAGGCTTAGGTTGCTCACTGGCAAAGGAGGTAGGATACCAAGGGCTGGTAAATGGTGAAGTTGTGACGTTGCTATCCCGAGACCGTCTTCTCCATATGGAAGCTCGGACATCAACGGACATTACCCACATGAAATGAAGAAGGGGCTAATAGTGTAATTCCGTAAACCATGTAAAATTTATTAAAAGGAAAGACACTTACATCTCAAAGTAAAAAAGCGCTTGCAAATAAAAATGTCCGTTGATGTCCGAGCTTCCATATGGAGAAGACGGTATGCAAGTTTGAGCCAACATCCGTCGGAGAAAAAAAATGGATTTTGTTGTCGGAAAATCCTGTCGTGTGCACAGGGCATAAGTGTTACAAGATCTCAGGTGTGAATGGGGAGCAGGTGTGTTAAATTTGGTGTTATCGCTCTCACTCTCTAATACTGGTCACTGGAAGTTTAACATGAGAAGGAAGTATCACCAGCACACCAGGATGTTCAAAATTGGGCCTGATGGAGGGGTCCTGCGCGGCTCCGAAACGTCGCTTCTATTTATTTTTTTGATACTATGTGATTAAAGTTTTGGACCCGAATTTGGACATTCTGGTGTGCTGATGACACTTCCTTCTCATGATTGCAGTCCGTTCCAGCTGTTGGTCATTTCAGCACCTAATCTAAGATACAGCCATTTGTGCAGGAACGTGTTCGTTGGGAGTACTGCATTGGAAGTTCAACATGGCACCTCAGGGCAAAGAACTCTCTGAGGATCTGAAAAAAAGAATTGTTGCTCTACATAAAGATGGCCTAGGCTATAAGAAGATTGCCAAGACCAATGAAACTGAGCTGCAGCACGGTTGCCAAGACCATACAGCGGTTTAACAGGACAGGCTCCACTCAGAACAGGCCTCGCTATGGTCGACCAAAGGGGTTGAGTGCACATGCTCAGCGTCATATCCAGAGGTTGTCTTTGGGAAATAGACGTATGAGTGCTGCCAGCATTGCTGCAGAGGTTGAAGGGGTGAGGGGTCAGCCTGTCAGTGCTCAAACCATACGCTGCACACTGCATCTTCTAAAGATGATGCACAAGAAAGCCAAACAGTTTACTGAAGACAAGCAGACTAAGGACATGGATTACTGGAACCATGTCCTGTGGTCAGATGAGACCAATATAAACTTATTTGGTTCAGATGGTGTCAAGCGTGTGTGGCAGCGGTTAGGAGTACAAGGACAAGTGTGTCTTGCCTACAGTCAAGCATGGTGGTGGGAGTGTCATGGTCTGGCACTGCATGAGTGCTGCCGGCACTGGGGAGCTACAGTTTACTTTACATTGTAGCAAAGTGTCATTTCTTCAGTTTTGTCACATGAAAAGATATAATAAAATATTCTCAAAAATGTGAGGGGTGTACTCACTTTTGTGAGATACTGTACAGTATATTATGTTATACATTACATACTACAGACCCGTGCATTGTATCATATTGTGTATTACATACTCCTGACAGAAGTGCTCTGTAAGCTGTGCATTGCAATACTCCTGATCACAGTATTGACTCAACAGCTGCTAATTGCTAAGTAGTTCCCAACTATTGTATTATTGTTGGGCAGCGTTTACATGCATTTTTCAGCTGGAAGCCTGTGCGACAACAGGTTCTATAGAGATAAATGGGAGAACCGCATGCTCCTTAAAGCTATGTAGCCAAGACCATTTTTTGTCATGGTATGCTGTGCTGACCACGCATCTTCTCCATGTTGTGTCCTCCATATGTGTCCTCCATGCTAAAGTGCTCCTCTTTCCAAAATTCCACAGTTAGGAGGTTTGTGTAGGCAATATATGTTTGTGGTACGTGGAAGAACATGCGCTGTGGTTCTGGTGGAGCCAGAGATACATTTCAAACAGTACCATTTATCCAAGGCTGATCCTGATTGGTAGAGAACAAATGCACTCATTAATGGGAAGGATGAGAGTGCCCAGCCTGCATTTTCACACAGCTCATTGGCTGGTGTTCCCTGAGCAACATATTACCAGCTTCAAGGGGGATTTAAATCTTGGTATAGTCTGGTTCACATCATCTGCCAAGATGAATATTTGACTGCGGGGTATCTTTAACTGAATATGGCATAGAAATCATCATTTCTTTCTGTGAATGCTTGAGTTGTGCTAGCAAGCATACAAAAAAAGAAAAAGAAAAAGCCGTTTGCTAGCTAAACAACATGGCTTTTCTGCTGTCTGCTCATGAAGCCTCTGGTGATTTGAGAAACCCCTCTCTTCATGAGTGAGCTGTGCAGATAAAAACATAATCCCACTTCTGCCCATTAGGTACACCTTTTTATAACAAAGAGGTTAAAATAGCGGTTGGAATGCGGGAATAAATGACTAAAAGAAGGAACGCGCTCTTAGCAATTATGATGTACCATTGCTTAAATGGCTTATCCGCAGATTACCTGACAGAAATTTTCCACCTCTTACATGTTTTTCTCTCCCAACATACCAGAAGCAGCCAAATAGCTCAGTAAATCTTCCTGTTAAAATTAGTCTTGGACAGCGGAGTGAGATATGTATGCACATACTTTTTCCATGATATTCCGTACAGCTCCTAATGCTTTGCTGGGCCGTGTTTCACCTGCTGCTTTTGTGCTCAGTCTAAGTATAGTTTTCTGCAGAGATACAGACAGCACCGGCACAAATAAAGAGATGTATAAGTAAATACTAATTATTTCTCCCTTGCAGCCACTCCAGTCCCTTGTGTAACTGTCTCATGCAAGTCCCCTTTCTCCATCTGCTTAGTCCTCTGAGTAATGGCCTTAGACAACAATACCAAAGTCTTATTTGTGTATGGGCTATCGGTAAGGTTTTGTACTCCCTCAGGGCCAGTCACCAGCGTTGTCCCAACATAAACCTTTACAAATTCATCAGTAGCTTCCAACATGGTTTACTTGTCATTGGTTGAACTCCTGCAAAGCAAGAAACTTCCTCTTCGTGTCGTTTTAAGATACATCGTTTATTATCTGTGAGGGTATACGTGTGCATTTAGAAAGAGAGGGGTGCAGATATTACGTCTTTCTGTAAACACTTATTTGTCTTAACCACTTCAGCCCCGGAAAAATTTACCCCCTTCCTGACCAGAGCACTTTTTGCGATTCGGCACTGCGTCGCTTTAACTGACAATTGCGTTGTCATGCGACATAGCTCCCAAACAAAATTGATGTCCTTTTTCTCCCACAAATAGAGCTTTCTTTTGGTGGTATTTGATCACCCCGGTGGTTTTTATTTTTTGCGCTATAAACAAAAAAAGAGCAACAATTTTGAAAAAAACGCATTATTTTTTACATTTTGCTATAATAAATACCCCCAAAAATATATATATATAAACATTTTTTTCCTCAGTTTAGGCCGATGCGTATTCTTCTACATATTTTTGGTAAAAAAAATCGCAATAAGCGATTATTGATTGGTTTGCACAAAAGTTATAGCGTTTACAAAATAAGGGATAGTTTTTAGGCATTTTAATTAATAATTTTTTTAAACTAGTAATGGCGGCGATCAGCGATTTTTATCGTGACTGCGACATTATGGCAGACACATCGCACATTTCTGACACATTTATATACATATACAGCAATCAGTGCTATACAAATGCACTGAATCCTGTGTAAATGACACTGGCAGTGAAGGGGTTAACCACTAGGGGGCAGTGTAAGGGTTAAGCATGTCCTGGGGAGTGATTCTAACTGTGGGGGGGGCGTGGCTACATGTGACACGTCACTGATCTCTGCTCCTGATCACAGGGAGCAGAGATCAGCGACACTGTCACTAGGAAGAACGGGGAGATGCTTGTTTACATTAGCATCTCCCCATTCTTCCTCTCCGTGTGACGATCGCGGGTATCTCCGCAGCGATCGAGTCCGCTGGACCCGCGACCCGACTCACGGAGCTTGCCGCGCGCGCCGTAGGCCGCCTCTTAAAGGGCAGCGTACAGGTATGTGGCTCCTGTAGGAGCCCTTCTGCCGCAGTATATCTGCGTGAAGCGGTCGGCAAGCGGTTAAAAAGGTTCATCACTCTGGAAAAAAAATAAAAGTCAGCAGCTACAAATCCTGTAGCTGCCGGCTTTTAATAACAGGAGACTTGCCTGTCTGGGGATCCAGCGCTGTCCTCACACAGACTAGTTCTTCACGAGCCTTCGGGTTCCTGGTGCCGGCATCTCAACTGTGGGCAGCCGGCTATGCTACTTGCGGCTTCACAACCAGCTGCCCACTGGGCATGCGCGAGCTGTGCTGCACTTTGTAAACGGTCCACCAGTCATCTGGGACCTGTGATGTATCCTAGAAGACTGTGGGGAGGGGGAGGCAGAGGTGATCTAAGTAGAAGTGGGAGTGGGTACCTGTCAAAACTAGGTACCCCCTAAACAAAAATGACATGCCAAATGTGGTGGGGGAGGGGGAGGCTATTTTCCTTTATTTTCTCTTGTTGATTCTGCCAGGAAGTCTGGTATTTCAAATTTCTTTAACAGACAAACCTGTCCAGCAAATGTGTGAGTTACAGCCTTGAAACAAACCATTTAACCCAGGTAGAGGTGCTTATAATGGTAGGATTTTATTCATTTAGTCCAGGGGTCTCAAACTGGCAGCCCTCCAGATGTTGCAAAACTACAAGTCCCATCATGGCTTTGCCTGTGAGAATCATGCTTGTAACTGTCAGCCCTGCAATGCCTCATGGGACTTGTAGTTTCGCAACAGCTGGAGGGTTGCCAGTTTGAGACCCATGATTTAGTCAAAAGCTTTAACCTGGAAGGAAAAAAATACTCCTGTTGTTTTAACTGTTTAAAAAGTTTTGGAGTTAGGCTTACATATTTTTAGTCGCTTATTTAAAATCCTCCAAAATCTACTAGTGTATCTAACCCTACCCTCTTTACAGGTAGACAATGTAGCTGTGCAAGAATGGCTACATTGCTCCTCCACAGATACAGTGGAGGAGTAAGTGTAGCCACCCTAATGCCACGTACACGCGGGCGGACTTTTCGACCGGACTAGTCCGACAGACTTTCCGGCGGACTTTCGACTGACTTTTTAACGAATGGACTTGCCTACACACAATCACACCAAAGTCCGACAGATTCGTACATGATGACGTACACCGGACTAAAATAAGGAAGTTGATAGCCAGTAGCCAATAGCTGCTCTAGCGTCGGTTTTTGTCCGTTGGACTAGCACACAGACGAGCGGATTTCTGGGTCCGGCGGAGTTACGATGTAAAGATTTGAAGCATGTTCCAAATCTAAAGTCCGTCAGAGTTTCGACTGGAAAAGTCCGCTGAAGGTCCGATGAAGCCCACACACGATCGGATTGTCAGGTCCGGTCGAAAGATCTGCTCGTGTGTACGCTGCATAAGGCTTCATGCATACAGACCAGGGTCTGGTTGTGAACAGTTTCCCTTGGGTGGCAAAATCTAAATAATTTGACCATGTGAAGAGATTTTTATAGATTTTGACCTGTTGTAAAATTATGTGACAAAATGCTGTAAAATGTGTGACAGTTGGCAAACAATTTTTTTTGTTTTAGAATAAAGGAAAGTAAGTATTGATTGCCCGGGTCCACTAAACAACATCAACCAAGTCATACAGAGGATCGAGGCAAGTTCCAGAGGATGTGAGAGCCTCAGTGTCCAACATTCTAACTAAAACACCTGTCTGTCTAATGCCCTGTACACATGGTCGGACATTGATCGGACATTCCGACAACAAAATCCATGGATTTTTTCCAACGGATGTTGGCTCAAACTTGTCTTGCATACACACGGTCGCACAAAGTTGTCGGAAAATCCGATCGTTCTGAACGCGGTGACGTACAACATGTACGACGGGACTATAAATGGGGCAGTAGCCAATAGCTTTCATCTCTTTATTTATTCTGAGCATGCGTAGCACTTTGTGCGTCGGATTTGTGTACACACGATCGGAAATTCCGACAAAATGTTATAGCCTGCTCTCAAAATTTGTGCGCCGGAAATTCCGACGAAAAAAGTCCGATGGAGCCCACACACAATCGGAATTTCCGACAACACAATCCGATCGCACTTTTTCCATCGGAAAATCCGACCGTGTGTACAGGGCATAAAAGTCCAGTCATACTGAGCTGGACAGGGAAACCCTTTAGAGAAAACCTGTGAGCAAAAGAAACACATAAAACAGCCACTCATTTTGCATAGTAGTCAGTTTCACTATTCTGTAGAGCACCTTGGAAGAACTAAGCAATTGAGGAAAGTAGAAAATAGTGCTGGATTTGTATGATTATCGCACTGGTTTTGCTATCTTACAGTAGAACTATAGGCAAAACGTTTTTTTTTTTTTTTTTTCCATTTTGGTTAGAACAAGGGAAGGTTATATAGCTCCTGTCAGATTTTTTTTTTTCGCCTTCTGTGTCCCATTGCGGATATTTCCCTTCACTTCCTTTCCCATAGCCAAACAGAAAAATAGAAGAAATCCCTGCAATTTAAGGGAATTCCTTGGGGCCTCCAGGTCACCAAAACTAGTATCCTGATTGGAAGATTTCCTCTGTACTACTTTTCTGGGGACAACCCATAAATTGGGATTTTCTTTTACTTTCACTTTCAATGATAATGGTAAACAGGACAAATAGAGGGGGTGAATCTCCATAACAGGGACACAGACAGCAATAAAAACTGACTAGTGTTCTAATCCCTCTGTACTCTATCCAAAACGAAAAAGAAACATTTTGCATTTAGTTACACTTTAAGGCAGGGCTCTCCAAACTATTTGTTCAGTTTGTTTCATTCAGTTGTTCAGGAACTACAATTCCCATCATTCCCAGCCATGTCTGTGAATGTCAGAGTTTTACAATGCTTCATAGGACGTGTAGTTCCACAACAGCTGAAGGGCCGCAGTCTGGAGACCCCTGCTTTAACCTCCTCGCGCCCGCACTATAGCCAAAAGACGGCTAAAGCGCGGGCCTAAATTGCCGGTAGGGCATCCATGTATGTCCTCCCATGCATGAGTAGCCTGCGCACCCCCTGAGGGGCGCTCTGTGATCAGCAAGTCAATGAGACTCGGCTGATCACAGATCAGAGAAAGGGGCACTTTACCACGTGATCAGTTGTCAGCCAATGACAGATGATCAGGTGATGTTAACAGAAACCGTAATCGGCTTTTTTCTCCTATCGCTGAAAGTGTGAGGAGAAAAAAAAAGCCGATTACCAGCTTGTGTAAATGGGATATCGGTCCCCCACACAGAGAGCCACTGCCACCTCATCAATGCCCATCAGTGCCACCTATCAGTGCTGTCTATAATTGTCACCTACCTGTGCCTATCAGTTCCCATCAGTGCCACCTATCAGTGCCCTTCAGTGCCGCCTATCAGTGCCCTTTAGTGCCACCTATCGGTGCCCTTCAGTGCCACCTATCAGTGCCTCCTAATCAGTGCCCACCAGTGCCGCCTCATCAGTGCCACCTATCAGTGCCGCCTTATAAGTGCCTATCGGTGCCACCTATCAGTGCCCATCAGTGCAGCCTCATCAGCGCACATTAATGAAGGAGAAAAATTACCTGTTTGCAACATTTTTAAAAAAACAATGAAATTCTTTTTTTTTTTTTTTTTTTTTGTTTAGCAAAAAATAAAACCCTCAGTAGTGATTAAATACCACCACAAGAAAGCTCTATTTGTGTGAATAAAAATGTCACATGGGTACAGTGTAGCATGACTGCGCAATTGTCATTCAAAGAGTGACAGCACTGCAAGCTTAAAATTGGCCTGGGCAGGAAGGGGGTTTAAGTGCCCAATAAGCAAGTGGTAAGGTATTGATGTTGACATAAACATGATGTTCTTGGCCAGGCAGCTTCTACTCCCAAGAGGATCTCCACAGTCTCATTGGCTTGTAGTGTAACAAAAATTGAAACTGATGTGGCACACCACTGCCAAGAGGTCCAGATACAACTTTTTTGCAATAAAAATCAGGGGGACAATCCAAAATGTATTCAAAGCGTTTTCGGGGTCTCCTTCTTCAGGGCTAGAAAGAATAAGCAAGTGCCTGGAGGCAAGTGGTAGTTTTATATGTTTATTATGCCAATAGTTTGCTACAAGTGACACAACAGATTCAGGCAAAGCTTTTGATAATTGGAAGATAATTGGGATATACTGTATACTACTGTATATAATATAATATATAATACTGTATACTGTAAATATCACCCAAATCGTCCTCTCCACTCTTCTCAAGACCTCCTACTCTCAAGCTCTCTCGTCTCCTCCTCCCATGCTCGTCTCCAGGATTTCTCCAGAGCCTCTCCCATCCTCTGGAACTCGCTACCTCCACCTGTCCGGCTATCCCCTACTCTTGCTACCTTCAGGCGATCCCTGAAAACTTATCTCTTCAGGAAAGCCTATCACGTCTCTAACTAATCTTTTGCCACTTCCATCAATCAGCTCATTCCCCACAGTTACAACCTTTTGTACCACCTGCCCCACCCTATTAGATTGTAAGCTCTTCTGAGCAGGGCCCTCTTAATCCTCTTGTATTTTATTGTATCATAACTGTATTGTCTCCCTTTTATATTGTAAAGCGTTGCGTAAACTGTTGGCGCTATATAAATCCTGTATAATAATAACAATAATAATATGGGTTAAACTAAAGGTTAACAATGAGTACACAGTACAAGTGTTAATGTCTGCATGACCTAATGCAAATCCTGCCCTTGTTTGCAGAGAGAAAGGATTGCAGTTTTCACTGCACATGGGACACGTCATATTGCATGAGGCAAGGGGAAGATTACAGCAGGATGAGTAGGGATGGACTGATATTTCATTTGTTGGTTGGTCCTGAAACTCCTATCTAGAGCCAGCCTAAGACCTACCATTTTTTTTTCAAATATATATATATATATATACACTGCTTTGCATTTTTTCCTTATCACAAACCTTGGACGCAAGAAAATACTGATATGACTTCTGTGAAATGTAATGCTGTTTGAGCAGTTCCTTCTAAAGTTATAAAATAGAATTCTGCACTCCATTCTCCAGAGTCTCAGGGTTCCCAAATACAATGAACTAAAAGCACATAAGGCCCTGCTAGCACTAGTGAGGTTGATCGGGTCACTGACCCACATATGGGCCCAGTCAGCTGTGAAAGTGGCATATGCCATTGGTAAAAGTTGTGACATCCCATAATGCACTGCAGACAAATAGGCTACGCTTGTAATAACTGACCAATATCATCAGAAGGTAATTGTTTTACTACAATTCGGTTGCAACCAAGAATCTGAAATCTATTTCTTTTTCTCTCCAGTAGAATCTTTGGCCATGACTGAAGTAAGAAGGAGCATTGTGTTAACATAACATCCTTTTTATTTAAAGGAATCAGGAAGCCTACTTAGGCTAAAAACATGATTTCACTCTCATGAATATAAATGCCTTGACAATCTCGGTCTAGATCTCCGTGCTGTGGAACCTAATCCCACACCTCCCATTGCCAGGAAGTATTGTAGTATCAACCTTTTAGAAATGAATAGCTTGTCTCAGAGAGGAGAAGAGCAATTATGATAAACTCACCATGTGTAGCTCAGCTGTATTAACAAGAAGGAAAGTCTGTAAAAGGTAAAAAAAAAATGAAATAACGTAACTCATTTCAGGGGCAGGTCACTTACCCAGAGCCCTAACCACTATAAAAGTCGATGGAAGGAAAACACTGGTCAGCTGTTTTGGGAAAGAAAAAGCTTTCTCTGGGAGGGAAAGAAAAGTGAGGAGAGAAATGTTTCACTAATGAAAACCAAATGACACCTACAATATTCATTTCAAACATGGACATTTTAGGTAATGAAGCATTCGGTGTCAATCACTCAGACACTTTTAGAAATACATTTTGAAATGAAGCCACGTGAATCACAGCTATTGAATCCATGGTATTTACAGAGGGTTAGCAATAAACCCTCCTAAATCCTCACATCTATGGGATGTAGCAGCAACAGGCTAGTCTCCTGGACAAGTGTTGGTTTCAAAAAGGCCTCTAAAGCCAAATTGTTACAGGATGTCTCGTGGATGAGTAGAGAAACGTTTGTATGATCAAATTAAAGGAGTCCTCCACTTTTAGCAACAAAGTGGAAAATCAATCTGCTTCTGGACTGTTGATCAGCAGGGGTTGCTCTGTACATCTATTCTCTATCATTTAGAAAACATCTCCAAGGCAACAGGTAAACGGACGATTGCTCAGCTTTTTTTTTTCTTAAAGCCATTTCAAGTAATGGTTTTCCCAGGCTCAATGTGTATTTCATTGAGACCTGAACATCACTAATCTTTACATTTTTTTGAGAACAGCTCTTTAGTATAAAGCTAAACTGGTAAAACTTTAGTGATCTCATTTCCCACTTATTATACCGCGTACACACGAGCGGACTATTCGACCGGACTGGTCTCATGGACCGAGTCCGGCGGACAATTCGACCGTGTGTGGGATCGAAAATCTGATGGACTTTAGATTTGGTACATGTTTCAAATCTTTACGTCGGAACTCCGCCGGACCCAGTTCCTATCGAAAAGTCCGCTCGTCTGTATGCTAGTCCGACGGACAAAAACCAACGCTAGGGCAGCTATTGGCTACTGGCTATCAACTTCCTTATTTTAGTCCGGTCGTACGTCATCATGTACGAATCTGTCAGACTTTGGTGTGATCGTGTGTAGGCAAGTCCGTTCGTTGGGAAAGTCCGTTGGAAGTCCGCCGAAAGTCGTTTGGATAGTCCGTCGGACCAGTCCGGTTGAAAAGTCCGGTCGAAAAGTCCGCTCGTCTGTACCCGGCATAAGATGACTAATTGCCCAAATTTTCTCCGAAGACAAAAAAATCTACTTTACCTATACAAAGCATCAGTAACACTGCAGTTCAGTCTTGGGCACCAATTCACAAAAAAATTATATTGTAGAGTAAAGAACAGTACAGAGCGATTCTGGATCAGAGCCCATAACTTAATATACTCTGTGATCATGGTGGATGTTGTCAAATACCCCAAAACAGCTCTACTTGATGAACTTGTGGAGGGGATACCCAGGCTCTAATCTACGTCATGTTTCTGGCAGCCAAAATTGCAATTGCCACTGCCTGGAAGAAACCTGTAGTTTAGCTGGCGGGAATGAAGCGTAAGCTTACTTAGATAATGATTATTATTATTTATTATTATTCAGGATTTATATAGCGCCAACAGTTTACGCAGCGCTTTACAATATAAAAAGGGAGACAATACAGTTATAATACAATACAATACAATAGGATTAAGAGGGCCCTGCTCAGAAGAGCTTACAATCTAATAGGGTGGGGCAGGTGGTACAAAAGGTTGTAACTGTGGGGAATGAGCTGGTGGAAGTGGTAGGAGATTAGTTGGAGACGTGATAGGCTTTCCTGAAGAGATGAGTTTTCAGAGGATGGGAGAGGTTCTGGAGAAATCCTGGAGACGAGCATGGGAGGAGGAGATGAGAGAGCTTGAAAGCAGGAGGTCTTGAGAAGAGCGGAGAGGTCGATTTGGGTGATATTTGGAGACAAGATTAGTGATGTAGCTCGGGGCAGAGTTGTGAATGGCTTTGTATGTTGTGGTTAGAATTTTGAATTTAATTCGCTGGGTGATTGGGAGCCAGTGTAGGGATTGAAGTAGAGGGTTGGCAGACACTGAGCGGTTGGTAAGGTGGATAAGTCTGGCAGCAGCATTCATGATAGACTGAAGAGGGGATAGCCTATGGAGAGGTAAGCCAATGAGAAGGGAGTTGCAATAGTCAAGGCGAGAGATAACAAGGGAGTGAATGAGGAGCTTGGTGGTTTCATTTGTTAAAAAAGGGCGAATTTTAGAGATGTTACGGAGGTGAATTCTACAAACTTTTGACAGCGATTGGATTTGAGGCTGAAATGACAAGTCAGAGTCTAGGATTACACCTAGTACCCTGGCGTGAGGGGAGGAACTGATGGTTGCATTGTTAATTTTGATGGAAAAGTCATGGAGGGGGGCACAGGCGGGGGGGAATATTAATATTAATGATTACTGAAAAGTTGGTCAGCACACTTCATGACACTGCTGCCTTGGTTTGAAAGGGTATGGAAACCTTGGATTTAATATCTTCAGACTCCTGAATAGGATGTACTTGTTTCTCTCTGCTTTCTCTAGTTTTTTTCTTCTTTATTTTTTCTTCTACTTTTATTTCTTCTTTATCGCTTTTCCCTCTTCCTTTTCCCCCCTTCTTTCTGGCTCTACCTGCCCTATTCCTTGAGGATGGTTGGACATGTCAGTGCTTTTCAATTAATGTGTGGTTTGGGAACCATGTATTGTGTTTGTTGGAATTCGTTATTCTCTCCCAGGCCCAACAGGCAGGGCGAGAGGAGGAGGGGTCTCTCTCTGAGGGATGCTCGATTCTCCTCCTACTGCATAGCCTATAATTATACTCTCAACTCGGGTTCTCCCCCCCCCCTTTTCTTTTACGTTTGTGACAATAACACAAATTTCTACTGGTGATCTTGTGACTATCAGTATGCATTCCCACGGTTTACTATTGTTGTGATCTCCAAGTTAACCCTTTGGTGTCCGTTTATGAAGCAGTGAACAGCGGTGATCCCGAGGATCGCCACTGATCACAGTCCATAAACGGTTTATGAAACAAAGATAATTGGGGGAGAACATGTTTGAACATGTTCTGCCGATGATCTCCGCACACTGAGAATTCTCATTGACTGACAAAGAAACGGCCAGTTTATGAAGCTGTGATTTGAAAACTTCACTGGCGATCTGTGTCAGCATTCACCCTCCCAGATTCACCAGCTCAGAGGTGGAGAATTTGGGAGTGAAGAGAGAATTCTGGGGAATCTGAGGAGAAAATAGGAAGATTATTAACTTCCTTATACCAGATCAGACCCCCCAAGACAGTAACCATGCCCCTCTGTCATACTTATGTGTGTGTGTATATATATATATATATATATATATATTTATGTGTGTATGTGTATATGTATATATATAGATTTAGATGCTCTAAGGAGCAGGGCCCTCTGATTTCTACTGTATTAAAGTGTATTGTATTTGTACTGTCTAGCCTCAAGTTGTAAAGTGCTACGTAAACTGTTGGCGCTATATAAATCCTGTATAATAATATAATATATATATATATATATATATATATATATATATATATATATATATATATATATATATATATATATATACACAATGGGGACGGAAAGTATTCAGACCCCCTATTTGCTAAAATCATTTAAGTTCATTTTTTTCCTCACTAATGTATACACAGCACCCCATAGTGACAGAAAAACACAGAATTGTTGACATTTGCAGATTTATTAAAAAAGAAAAACTGAAATATCACATGGTCCTAAGTATTCAGTCATTTTTAGGTCTCTCCAGAGAGCCTCAATTGGGTTTAAGTCAGGGCTCTGGCTGGGCCATTCAAGAACAGTCACGGAGTTGTTGTGAAGCTACTCCTTCATTATTTTAGCTGTGTGCTTAGGGTCATTGTCTTGTTGGAAGGTAAACCTTCGGCCCAGTCTGAGGTCTTGAGCACTCTGGAGAAGGTTTTCGTCCAAGATATCCCTGTACTTGGCCGCATTCATCTTTCCCTCGATTGCAACCAGTTGTCCTGTCCCTGCAGCTGAAAAACACCCCCACAGCATGATGCTGCCACCACCATGCTTCACTGTTGGGACTGTATTGGACAGGTGATGAGCAGTGCCTGGTTTTCTCCACACATACCGCTTAGAATTAAGGCCAAAAAGTTCTATCTTGGTCTCATCAGACCAGAGAATCTTATTTCTCACCATCTTGGAGTCCTTCAGGTGTTTTTTTTAGCAAACTCCATGCGGGCTTTCATGTGTCTTGCACTGAGGAGAGGCTTCCATCGGGCCACTCTGCCATAAAGCCCCGACTGGTGGAGAGCTGTAGTGATGGTTGAATTTCTACAGTGATGGTTGACTTTCTACAACTTTCTCTAATTTCCCAACTGCATCTCTGGAGTTCAGCCACGGTGATCTTTGGGTTCTTCTTTACCTCTCTCACCAAGGCTCTTCTCCCCCGATAGCTCAGTTTGGCCGGACGGCCAGCTCTAGGAAGGGTTCTGGTCGTCCCAAACGTCTTTCATTTAAGGATTATGGAGGCCACTGTGCTCTTAGGAACCGTAAGTGCAGCAGAAATGTTTCTGTAACCTTGGCCAGATCTTTGCCTTGCCACAATTCTGTCTCTGAGCTCTTCAGGCAGTTCCTTTGACCTCATGATTCTCATTTGCTCTGACATGCACTGTGAGCTGTAAGGTCTTATATAGACAGGTGTGTGGCTTTCCTAATCAAGTCCAATCAGTATAATCAAACACAGCTGGACTCAAATGAAGGTGTAGAACCATCTGAAGGATGATCAGAAGAAATGGACAGCACCTGAGTTAAATATATGAGTGTCACAGCAAAGGCTCTGAATACTTAGGACCATGTGATATTTCAGTTTTCTTTTTTAATAAATCTGTAAAAATGTCAACAATTCTGTGTTTTTCTGTCAATATGGGGTGCTGTGTGTACATTAATGAGGAAAATAAATGAACTTAAATGATTTTAGCAAATGGCTGCAATATAAAAAAAGAGTGAAAAATTTAAGGGGGTCTGAATACTTTCCGTCCCCACTGTATATGTATATATTATGTAGGGGGGCTCTTTATTTTATTAGCATTAACCACGCTGTCTGTCCGTGTACTAAGTAGTGATAATATATTACTGCTTAATAACCTTACATCTCTGTGTTTCAATGAATTTCTGGTACTGGAATCTCGTAAAGTCTCACGAGATTCCAGCATCAGGGGCCGTTCACCACTGTTTGAAGCGTTTGTAGATCACTTCACTTCTCCAAAGGAGAAGCGATCTACAAAGCTCCATAAACTGGCATACAGAGGAGAACGATCCCCTCTGAGAATGCCAGAGAATGAAGCAGTGACATTTTTTCACTGCTTCATAAACAGACACCATAATGCCTTGCACTTTGTTCATCATGTTTGGTTGATTCAAGCAAGGCCGATTGTAGGCCTTATTTTTGTATGTTTATGTCTACCTTTCTAACCTTTAGAAAAAAACTTTCAATAAATACTATTGAAACAGAAAGAGCAGTGCAGAGAAGGTCAGATAAATTAATTAAGGGCATGGATGACATATAAGGAGAGAATAGCTAAACTGAATTTATTCACCTTTGAGATAAGGCAATTAAGAGGGATACAATTCCTCCCACTTTGCGGTCACTACGAGAGACAAGAGGGCAATCTTGGCCAATAAAAGAACAAAGCTTTAACCTTTACATACAGAAACAGTTCGTTTACTGTCAAAGCTATGAAAGTATGGAATAGTCTTTTACATACCCATGGGATGGTCTATCTGTTGTACTACATAAAGACACTTCTAGACGGGGATTATTAATTTTCCTCATTTTCTGTCTGCATTTTGGTACTCTGGAAAACATATCTTGGGAGGAGTTAGACAGTATATGAGACAAAGATATTTGGTTATAACTTTTTGTACCAACCATTTTGGATACTAATATTTAAGCTCATGCACTGATGAAGCGGATGCTGTTCTGTGATTTGCGTTGGTATTTAACATCAGCTCTTCCAGCAATACCATATAGTGAAAAACAAAAATGTGATTGCAAATGCATTTTAACTATCAAAATTGAAAATGAAGTCTTCAGATGTGTGCATCGAATACATCCTTACTACATTTATCTTTTGTCCAGGTTTTGCTGTTCTGTATTCCACCTGTCTACCCAAATCTCGTTTGTCAGTAATGTGGTATTTCTGGAATGTGCTTGCTTCTAATGCTGGAAAACTACAGGCTAACTCTGAAGATTCAAGCACAAAGCTTGGAAGCATAAATGTGGATTTTGATACCATAAGCAGAGACAAAGTTACACAGCTAAGGCTCCAGAGGTATTCTACTGGCCTTCTAGTTACTCTGTAAGATGGTCTGTGAAAATGTGGTTGTAAGGGAATACAAAAAGCTCAGATTAATATACACTAAGTGAGCTTTCTGATTTTGAGTTCCATTATTTACTTGACACCTGTCATAGCTTGCAGACTGCTTCCACATGTTGTAAGGAATGGGTCTTTAAATATGGTAGCTGTCTTTATCTGTGTAGCAACACTTTTTATCCTATTCAGTTGCCTCTTGCATACACCTAGCACCTTGATGGGCATGTTCTTTGACATTATTTCAAATGAATTCCTGTGGTAATTACTGGCACTCAAGGGTATAATGATTATTGGCTTAATAAAAAACCTAGGGGCACCTTAATTCCTGGCAAAGACTGGAAAAGATATGCTAGCGACAGAAAGATAGGGAGTTTCTCATCTCCTCAGAGCATACCAGTGTTCTAAAAGACACACAAAAAAAACTTAGTTAAGGGGAACCTGCAACATCTGGGCATATATGCAGGATTCAGAATGTTCAGTTCTGGAGTTACCAAAACAGAAAGGGAAGGGGCATCTTCCAATGGGGACAACTGTCCTCAGAGGGATTTTCCCACATTTTACAGAGATATCTTATTTTTTGCTATATCTACAGCAGACACATTGTAGCCAAGAAAGCTGAGGTCCAGAAAATTCTTTATCCCCCACTGCCAACCTCATGCCATCCTAGACTCTTCCATTGGCATGATTACATGGTCAGACCATGCTTCTTTTGTTCTGACCTATGCACTCTTCGACACCCCTTCTTCTAAAATGCGGGCATGGAAACTGAATGAGAGCCTCCTCCAAGACCCGGAGATATTAGCAGACATAGTCAGAGAATTAGGTTTCTATTTTCAAACAATTGACACTACAGAAGGTGATCCTGGGATTACTTGGGAAGCCCAAAAGGTGGTTATTAGGGGGGTGCTAATTAAGCATGGCTCACGAGTCAAATGGGAATGTGAGGAGAAACTTATGTCACTTTTAACGGAGACTGATGCCTTAGAATCTAGACACAAGCATGCTCCATCCCCAACACTGGAAAGAGACCTCTTGTCCCTGTGGAGACAAATCACCGATCTCTTGCACTATAAGGCCAAAGCTCTCCCTACAAACAGGTAGGAAGATAGGTTATAAATCGGGTGATAAATGTGGCTGCCCTTTAGCCAAATCTGTCTGGGAACATAAACTAGCAACATATATTCCTCAAATCTCTTCTTCGATCGTTCAAAAGGCTACTCTCCCTAACCATATTGCACAAGAATTTTGAGGATTTTATTCCTCTCTCTATAACCTCTCAGTGCCTTTCCCCTACCAATGTCAGTTGGAGGAATATCTTACCTCGTTTCAACTCCCTACTTTACCTTCCGAAGTACGTGAGGAATTGGAAGCCCCCATTACACTGGAGGAACTCCAATGGGTGGTGGGCTCAACCAAGGCGAGTAAAGCCCCGGGACACAATGGCTTTACATTACAATATTTCAAACTCCTCCTGCCTAATCTTGGCCCTCATATGGTTAAATTCTTTAACGCGCTGGGGTCAGGGATAATTTTCACTCGGGAAATCTTAAAAAGCACATACTGTATATCTGTTATCCCCAAAGAAGGCAAAGACCCGACATTTCGTGTGGCAGCTATAGGCCAATATCCTCTCTGAATGCTGACCTTAAACTGTTTACCAGGATCTTAGCCTCCCGACCTCAACCTCATTTAGCATAATTAGTTCATTTAGATCAGGTTGGGTGTATCCCAACCCAGGAAGCCTGGGATAATACGGTTAAAGTCCTTAATCTGATACATGTAGCTAATACCACCCACACTCCACGTGTATTTCAAGGCATCGACGCTGAAAAAGCATTTGACCGAGTGAACTGGGGATTTATGTTCTCAGTCTTAGGGCATATTGGACTCGGGGATACTATGCTGAACTGGATCAACAAAATATACTTAAATCCGACGGCACAAGTTAAGGCCAATGGCATTCTCTCTGACCCTTTACCAATGGGACGAGGCAGGGTCACCCCCTATCCCCCCTCCTCTTCACCCTATCTCGAGCCCTTCTTGTGTAAGATTCGAGTAAACCTAGATATCACCGGTTTGGAGATTGGAAACGTTCAAAACAAGGTATCGGCATACACCCTGACGAATCGCTCTGTATGGCTCATTGTCTAACCTAAAAATTAACTTTGGTAAATCTGAAGCAATGGGAGTGGAGATTCCTCCACCCATTCTTCCCAACTTGAAATTGAGCTTTAAGTTCGGGTGGATGAATTCTGTCTTGAAATACCTAGGCACGTTGGCCCCCTCCAAGTAGTCCCCTTTCTTTTTGAGTTAAAGGGGTTGTAAAGCTTCGTGTTTTTTCACCTTAATGCAGCCTATGCATTAAGGTGAAAAAACACCTTGCACTCTCCGGCCCCCCTGAGGCCCCATTTTACTTACCTGAGCCCCGAATCTCCGTGGGCACAATCCCGCGTTGCTTTCCCCCAGCCCGCAAGCTAACCCCCTTGGGAGAGCGCTTCCCAGAGGGGGGTTAGCTATTGCGGGGAGGAGCCGAGATATCCACCGATGGACTCCAGAAGACAAGGATCGGGGCCACTCTGTGCAAAAGGAACTGCACAGTGGAGGTAAGTATAATTTATATATGTTTGTTATTTAAAAAAAAAATTAAATCTTTACAACCCCTTTAATTTCTCCCTGCTCTTAAGCAAAACTCATACATTGTTGGAGGCCTGAGGTTGTGGATTTCATTCGTGGTTTGGACGTTCTAACCTTATAAAAATTAGTTTACTACAGAAACTTCTATAGTTCTTTCAGGCTTTGCCTATAGCGATACCCCACTGGTATTTCAAACCGGTCCACTCTCTGTTTATTGATTTCATTTGGGCCCGTAAATGCCCTGGACTCCCACAACGGCAACTCTCACTTCTTAAGCAATATGGAGGTCTGGCAGTCCCAGATATCCATAAATATTATCAAGCAACTCATTTAGGAAGATTGGTCGACTGGTGCCGCCATCAAGACACCAAACTTTGGTCCCAAATTGAGTAATATACCACTGCAAGAGGCAACATGGTGCTACGTGGCATTGCCACGCGCTTTGAAGTCACACCCTCTGATAGGGCCTACCACATGAATATACTCCCACTTGATTACCCAGATCTCCCTTTCTTCTCGGATTCTCCATTGTTCCCAATACTAGGGAACACGCAGTTCCCCAAGGCCTTCAGGACGCGACCTTTGGATCCCTGCATAAATCCGGTCGCTATCAGGCTAGACACTTTCTAGTAGCGGATGCCTGGCCCTCAATTTCTTCTTGAATGGACTCCTTAGGTCTATTCCGCTTAGACTTTTGGAGAGTACTCCAGTTACACCATTTCCTAAACTCACTACTAGCTCCACAGAGCTTTGGCCGATGTCTAACTACCTTGGAGAAATATTGCTCAGATGATAGGGTCTTGCCTCAAGTACTCTGTAAAACATACAGTCTCCCCTCCGGAAGATCATCGACTGGCCTGTTGATTGAAATGTGAAACTGATCTAAACTGTACTTTTACATCAGATCAACAGAATAACATATTCATATACTCCCTTAAATCCTCGATTTGTACAAAGATTCAGGAAACCAGTTTTAAACTGCTGACGAGGTGGTATCACACACCGTTCGTCCTTATTACACAAATTCATTCCAGCCACTACTGACCGATGTTGGCGATGCCAGGTGGAGAGGGGAACGATACTCCACATCTTTTGGTCATCGATCGTTTCTGGAAGGAGATCTGAAGAATTATTCAAAAATTCACTGACTACAACCGACGACCCAGCCTTTTTTCTTTTTCATGTCTCGACCATTTCAGCAAAAATCTACAAATGATCGATTATTCAACATCTTTTGAACGCTTCCAAATCCTGCATTTCCTCTAATTGGAAGTATCCACAGCCACCAATCATTGGTCTCTGGCTCAATAAAGTAGAAGAAATAAACAAAATGGAGGATTTGATTCTTATGTCAGAGCATAAGCATGAAAAGTACACTTAAACTTGGACACTGTGGAATCTGTCTACTCTGAGGAGGGAAAAGCTCTCTTTGAGTTATAACTTGCTGATCGGCGGTTGCCCTTGAGTCTCACCTTCGGGCTGCCCCTCCTTTTTTTTTCTCTCAAGCCCCCCACATCTCCCTCCTTCCTTTGCCCCCTTTTTCCTATCTCTGCCTTTTCTCTTTCTTTACTCCTCTTCTTACTTCTCATCCTCTTCCTAGGCCAGTGATTGCGAACCTTCGCACCCCAGATGTTTTGGAACTACATTTCCCATGATGCTTAACTACACTGCAGAGTGCATGAGCATTATGGGAAATGTAGTTCAAAAACATCTGGGGTGCCAATGTTCGCCATCACTGTCCTAGGCTCTGTTCTTTAAAAAAGGAAGAAAAAAATGGTGAAGGTACTCCTTCGACTTATCCCATGGCGTCCAGTTTATAAGAGATCTTCCTCTTTTTCTTTAAGTCTCTGGAAAGTAATGTTGAACGCATATTTGACATGTACATTATGAAGCCCTTTTAGCGCTTAACGTTGTTCAATATCCATTGAATAGTTCACTTTATATCTACACTGTGTACACTGGCGTACTGCTATGGTTTGTACTATGTTTGTACTACTGTTTAACTATGCTGGACATACCTTTTCCGATAAAAATAAAATATTTGAAAAAATAAAATAAAATCTTTGACGGATGCAAGAAATCTGGGCAGCCACATGGGCGGTGTAATTTTTCTTGGCCCCACTTCAACTCCACCCACAAGAGAAAGGCCATGCATGCCTACATAATTTGTTAGCTGCAAGGGTAGCTAGGACAAGTAGTCCAGGAAACTGCAGTGATATCCCATGTTGGAGTTGTTTGCTATCTTGTAATACACTTCCAAAAACATTTGATACATTTTGCAGGTGCCCCTTCATGTGACCCAAACTGTAAGATGCCAAATTATTCACTCGACTACGCAATTTATTTCTACACTTTTTTCTATTACTAGCTAACTATAGGAAGCCTGATGTTCATCATATAATTTGGTATAATTGTGCAAAGATCATATTTTCTGGACACTAGAAAAAAAATGCCTGAATGCTCCAACCGCTATTTGGGCATTCCTTTTTTCTTTTATAAGGACAGAGCAAAGCTCGGGCCAGTCAAAACAAAGGGCAGGGAATATCACAGATAATGCAGATAATGAGCTTTGCGAAAGTGTTGTGTTATAGACCAGCCCCCCCCCCCAAAAGGAAAGAGAATGCAAATGGCTACAGAGCTATGTTAATTAATGCGGTTAAGCATACAGCGCCCAATGCAAGAAATTAGATTGTAAGCTTAGCTACTTGACAAGCAAGCAACTGTCAGACTTCAGGCGATCTCTGAGTGGTGACTCTCAAGTTAAAGAGTTTTATTTCAAGTAATGCTACAGTTAAGACTGAATAATCTGATTCTTGCATAAACCCAGTTGTGATTGGTTCTCTTTAAAATTATGCCATGTAATTCACGCTCAGCTATAACTTTTATTGTTTTTTCACTGTATCATGACTGCAACTGACAGGTCACTGTACCACGATTCCATTAAAACGATCCTAATTATCAAAGTAGGGAAAATCTGTGGCTGAGATACAAATGACATTCCTGTCATATTTTCTGTATGGTAAATATGCTAACAGCTATAAATTGTATTCTCGTATTAGAAATACATACTGAACTACAATCACTCATCGGAACAGCAACAAACTGCCTTATTACTTATCACAGTAATCATATTATGCTGATACAAAGCTCCTAAAATGACATTTTCTTCATTCAGCAAGGACAGTGTCTCGCATTTACACCAAAACTGCATGTAGAGGAACCACATAATCAACATAATTTGACTTAACGTCAGGGAATATTTACTAAATCTAAAGGGGATACGTTTGATTGATATCCATCCATGTGACTTATTAGGCTTTGTCTCAAAGAGCCCCAAGGTACTGTTAAATAATTTTTCATTGATAATCACGCTGTCTGCGCTATCAGATAACTTTTGAAGACCAACCAGACAGAGAGGAGCTAAGCCCCTTAATTTCTTAATAAATTATTCTTTACCACAGGATGGGGATTATGCCATGCAAAAGGAATATCATTACTGACAGAGCTGTCAGAAGGACAGGTGATAGGGGAAACTGGCAAGCTTTAATTTCTCTGCTGAGAAATGAGGGGCTCTTTTGGGATTAATCTCAGTATCAACACTGAGCCTTTGCCTCAGGGCAGCCAAGGAATTCAAAGGGAATGGTGACTGAATTTTGAGTGATGGAATCTAGCTCAAATTGTGCCATTGACTTTGGTTTCTCACCTATTGAAATGAGGAAGAAGGGGCACAGGTAAGGAGAAAAGCATGACAATGCTTAGCTGTCCAAAAATTCCAGTAATGAACACTTGTAAATCAGAAGATAGACCTAGGAGACATTCAGAAGACATGTACAATTCAATGTTCCATTTGGAATATCCCAGACATTATGCCTGTGTGAATGTGCATTTAAAGTAAACCTAGTTACATAGTTACATAGTAGGTGAGGTTGAAAAAAGACACAAGTCCATCAAGTCCAACCTATGTGTGTGATTATGTGTCAGTATTACATTACATATCCCTGTATATTGCGGTCATTCAGGTGATTATCTAATAGTTTCTTGAAGCTATCAATGCTCCCCGCTGAGACCACCGCCTGTGGAAGGGAATTCCACATCCTTGCCGCTCTTACAGTAAAGAACCCTCTACGTAGTTTAAGGTTAAACCTCTTTTCTTCTAATTGTAATGAGTGGCCACGAGTCTTATTAAACTCTCTTCTGCGAAAAAGTTTTATCCCTATTGTGGGGTCACCAGTACAGTATTTGTAAATTGAAATCATATCCCCTCTCAAGCGTCTCTTCTCCAGAGAGAATAAGTTCAGTGCTCGCAACCTTTCCTCATAACTAAGATCCTCCAGACCCTTTATTAGCTTTGTTGCCCTTCTTTGTACTCGCTCCATTTCCAGTACGTCCCTCCTGAGGACTGGTGCCCAGAACTGGACAGCATACTCCAGGTGCGGCCGGACCAGAGTCTTGTAGAGCGGGAGAATTATCGTTTTATCCCTGCAGTTGATCCCCCTTTTAATGCATGCCAATATTCTGTTTGCTTTATTAGCAGCAGCTTGGCATTGCATGCCATTGCTGAGCCTATCATCCACTAGGACCCCCAAGTCCTTTTCCATCCTAGATTCCCCCAGAGGTTCTCCCCCCAGTGTATAGATTGCATTCATATTTTTGCCACCCAAATGCATTATTTTACATTTTTCTACATTGAACCTCATTTGCCATGTAGTCGCCCACCCCATTAATTTGTTCAGGTCTTTTTGCAAGATTTCCACATCTTGCGAATAAGTTATTGCCCTGCTTAGCTTAGTATCGTCTGCAAATACAGAGATTGAACTGTTTATCCCATCCTCCAGGTCGTTTATGAACAAATTAAATAGGATTGGTCCCAGCACAGAACCCTGGGGAACCACACTACCCACCCCTGACCATTCTGAGTACTCCCCATTTATCACCACCCTCTGAACACGCCCTTGTAGCCAGTTTTCAATCCATGTACTCACCCTATGGTCCATGCCAACGCACCTTATTTTGTACAGTAAACGTTTATGGGGAACTGTGTCAAATGCTTTTGCAAAATCCAGATACACCACGTCTACGGGCCTTCCTTTATCTAGATGGCAACTCACCTCCTCATAGAAGGTTAATAGATTGGTTTGGCAAGAACGATTCTTCATGAATCCATGCTGATTACTGCTAATGATATCATTCTTATTACTAAAATCTTGTATATAGTCCCTTATCATCCCCTCCAAGAGTTTACATACTATTGATGTTAGGCTAACTGGTCTGTAATTCCCAGGGATGTTTTTTGGGCCCTTTTTAAATATTGGTGCTACATTGGCTTTTCTCCAATCAGCTGGTACCATTCCAGTCAATAGACTGTCTGTAAAAATTAGGAACAACGGTCTGGCAATCACCTGACTGAGTTCCCTAAGTACCCTCGGATGCAAGCCATCTGGTCCCGGTGATTTATTAATGTTAAGTTTCTCAAGTCTAATTTTAATTCCGTCCTCTGTTAACCATGTAGGTGCTTCCTGTGTTGTGTCATGAGGATAAACACTGCAGTTTTGGTTACTGAAGCCCCCCGATTCACTCGTGAAGACTGAGGAGAAGAATAAATTCAATACCTTTGCCATCTCCCCATCCTTTGTAACCAGATGTCCTTCCTCATTCTTTATGGGGCCAATATGGTCTGTCCTCCCTTTTTTACTGTTTACATACTTAAAGAATTTCTTGGAATTTTTTTTGCTCTCCTCCGCTATGTGTCTTTCATGTTCCATCTTAGCCATCCTAATTGCACCCTTACATTTCTTATTGCATTCTTTATAAATTCTGAATGCTGTGGATGATCCCTCAACCATGTATTTTTTGAAGGCCTTCTCCTTTGCTTTTATATGCATTTTTACATTGGAGTTAAGCCATCCAGGATGTTTGTTCGCTCTTTTAAATTTATTACCCAATGGGATACATTGGCTAATGCCCTTATTTAATATGCTCTTAAAGCAAACCCATCTCTCCTCCGTATTCTTTGTTCCTAATATTTTATCCCAATTTATGCCTTTTAGCAAGGTTTGTAGTTTAGGGAAGTTGGCTCTTTTGAAATTCAGTGTCTTTGTGTTCCCTTCATGTCTCCTATTTGTGTGATTTATACTGAAACTAATTGACCTGTGATCGCTGTTACCTAAATTGCCCTGTATTTCCACATCTGTTATCAGGTCTGTATTGTTGGTAATCAGTAGATCTAGTAATGTTTTATTTCTAGTTGGTGCGTCTACCATCTGACCCATAAAATTGTCCTGCAAGACACTAAGGAACTGGCGAGCCTTAAATGAATGCGCGGTTCCCTCCGCCCAGTCTATGTCTGGATAATTAAAATCCCCCATTATGATAACACTTCCCATCCTTGCTGCTAATCCAATTTGTGATAGGAGATCCGTCTCCACTTCCTCCCTCAGGTTAGGGGGCCTATAGCATACTCCCAGTATTATTTTCCCCTTAGCTTCATCCCTTTGGAGCTCTACCCATAAAGATTCCACCTCCTCCCTAGCCCCTTCAGTGATGTCATCTCTCACATTCACTTGTACATTATTCTTGATATATAGGCATACCCCTCCCCCTTTTTTACCCTCTCTATCCTTGCGGTATAGGGTATACCCTTAAATGTTTGCCAGCCAATCATGAGAGCTGTTGAACCAGGTCTCTGAAATTCCCACAAAATCCAAATCCTCCTTGTACAACAGTATCTCTAGTTCACCCATCTTGTCCGCCAGGCTCCTGGCATTGGTGAACATGCCACATAGTTTAGACCGGTCGCATATTGTCCTCGTATTGGGTGTTTCAAGATTGCAACTTGGACTTGCTACTATACTCACCTTGTGTTTTTGTGCTTTGGTTAACCTACCACTAATGCCCCCAATACTACCCTCTGGAATATCTTCCGCGCTGGCTATCACTGTCTCTGGACCCTCCCCCCCATCGCCTAGTTTAAAAACCCCTCTAACTTTTTGGCCATCTTCATTACCAGAAGATCTGCACCCTCCTCATTTAGGTGCAGTCCGTCCCTTCTATAGTACCGGTTACCGACTGAGAAGTCGGCCCAGTCCTCCAGGAACCCAAACCCCTCCTTACTACACCAGCTCTTCAGCCACTTGTTTACTTCCCTAATCTCCCTCTGCCTCTCTGGTGTGGCTCGATGTACCGGTAGTATTCCTGAGAACACTACCTTGGAGGTCCTTTTCCTCAATTTAGCTCCTAAGTCCCTAAAATCGTTCTTTAGGACACTCCATCTGCCTCTGACTTTGTCATTGGTGCCAACGTGCACCATGACAGCCGGGTCTTCCCCAGCCCCTCCCAGTAATCTGTCCACAAGATCCGTGATGTGCCGAACCCGAGCGCCCGGTAGACAACATACTGTTCGGCGCTTCAGGTCTTGGTTACAGATTGCCCTCTCTGTCCTTCTAAGAATTGAGTCCCCTACCACCAGAATCTGTCTTTCCTTTCCCTTTGCTGCCCCCCCACTCTCACTGGAGGAGTTCTTCCCCTGGCAGCTAGGAGAGTCCCTCATCTCCAGCAGTGCTGGTCCCTGACTGGTTACACCAATGTCACTCAATGGAGCGTACTTATTGGGATGCTCCAGTCCTGGATCGGCCTCCCTGGCACTTCCCCCTCTACCCCTCCTGACTGTCACCCATCTACTCTTTGCTAGTGCCTGCACCTCTTTGTCTCCACCCGCCTCTGTGCTGGCCCCTGCCGGCACCTGCCGTGTACGTTCCTGGCTCACCTTTAGTATGGAGGGACTTCTCAGTGCTGACAGTTGCTTCCCCAGATTCAGAACCTGGGCTTCCAGGGAAACAATGTGCTTACATTTTGCACAGCAGTATTCGACCTCGATCGGATGATCAAGGAACGCATACATGCGGCAAGATGTACAAAGAGTCGCCTCTCCACACCCGCCGGGCATCGTACCTATTAAATTTAGTGAGGATTTGGGGATTTTACCCTGTCCAAATTACCTAACAACTAGCTTCCTGGCACTAATACTCAAGACAATACACAGGTACATGACAAGACAATACACAGGTACACAATACACAAGTACTAACGATCCACACACGCTACTCAGAGAACACTCAGATACTCATACTACACAGGTACTATGACCCCTGTTATAACCTCCTGTTTTAAACTCTTGTTTTTAACTCCCACTTAATCCAGCTCCACTTACACCAAGCTCCACAGCTTCAAACTGAGCACGCTCAGACTGAGTCCTACAACAAGTTAAATAGGCACCTGTGAGCAATTAACCACACCCCTTAATTGATAGACTGATGAAACAAGAAAAAAAAAAAAAAGCTATTTAAAAAGTGACAGCAAAAGGCAAATTAAAAACTAAAAGGAAAAGTCCCCAAAATGCAACCCAGCAAACACCAACAGACAGCAAACACACACCAACAGACAGCAAACAAACACCAACAGACAGCAAACAAACACCAACAGACAGCAAACAAACACCAACAGACAGCAAACACCAACAGACAGCAAGACTTGTATACTCTAACACTTGTTTTTAACTCCCACTTAATCCAGCTCCACTTACACCAAGCTCCACAGCTTCAAACTGAGCACGCTCAGACTGAGTCCTACAACAAGTTAAATAGGCACCTGTGAGCAATTAACCACACCCCTTAATTGATAGACTGATGAAACAAGAAAAAAAAAAAAAAAAAAAAAAAAAGCTATTTAAAAAACCTGAGCTGGTCTAATACATTTCTATGGTAAATACAAGGCTAAAGTGCTAACACCTTGTCCAGGTTTCGAGTGTCTGGGTTAAACCTTTAAATCGATTCCTTTGTTTATTAGGAACCACACTGAAACCCAAACCCAGGCTGCATGCCTTTTTCAACCAAGATTAAGGCCTGCACTTCCAATCACCTGTTGTTCAACTCTAGCATTTGACAGTCGCATGGCATGGGTAGGTCCTAATCTGGACTTGGGTAGAAGTCAAGACAACATGTACAGTCTATGAGTCTATTCAGCTATGAGTAAGCGCTCGATTTAGAGTGCGAAACGCGTCAGCTGTGTCTGTACTATCTGCCTGATTGTCCTGTATTTTTGATGATCCAAGTTTTACAATAAAGAAGATTTTACAACTTTATCCGGTGGGCGGCATCCATATTTTCCTGTTCCACACCTAACATGTACAGTCTAGGCCTAGGATCCAAGGGGTCTGTGCAGGAACTGATTTGAAGACTGAACAGATACTTGCAGGCAACACAAGGTCTTATACTTTAACACCATTGCAACCTTCAAAGGATTTTAAGTAAAGTCAGATTCACTTTAAATGGCCCACAAAGCCAAAATACTTTGTTTTCAAGAAATCCACACATATTCAAATACATCATTCTATTGCCTGTGACTGGAATTCATTTGTTCAGTAATTACTGCATCAAGGATGATTCCTACAGATAACCATGTGTCTATCAAATCAGAAAGCAATGTTGATCAGGCAGGATAGAAATCATTATTACAGACAAGTATGTAAACATTCCAAGAGACTATATCTGAGCCCGAATACACTAAAAACAAATGCTAAGCTGCTCATAGACACACAGATCAGACTGTCCAATACTTCTATCAGCAACAGGCTTTCATGATAAAGGCATGTATCTGACTATGCAGGGCTTCCAAAGAAGTGGTATTGAAGAATATGCTTTTCACAGATCGAAATGCTGATATTTTTTTTACAGGTAAAAGAGGGAAGACAGTTGTGTCCACAGTTATCCTTTGACAACAAGTAAAATATAACCATGTTCAAGGTAAGTGGATACTAGAGAATGTACACTAGAGAAGCAATACACACTATTCACAAATTGTATTATATTTATCTACATTATAGCATTCACTTCCTCTACAGGAGTTCTGATCTACTTCCAGTACGCAAGAAAAATATCTGATGCTTCAAGATGTAGGGGGAACATATGACACTTTTCCCACCCTCCTACAAGGCACTGATGTTTGAGTGGCCAATCACAAGACCCAAGCACTGTCACGTGTGGGCAGGATTGTGTGCACAGGTCATGTGTATTGTAGGTTGAAATCTACCCAGGCTAGTAATGGGAACAGGCAGTGATGGGAAATAGAGTGGAAGGTACTGATAGGGTGCCATTCAGAGCAAAGGTGGGCATGGGCTGAGAAAGAGACGTCAGAACAAAGATGTGCATGTGCTGAGAAGACGACCTGGCATTATTGCCAATACTTTACATGGCCATGCTCATTTGCTCAGGAATGTACGCAGGTGCATCCGGATTGTGGCGACGCATGCATACATGCACGTTGGCGCAGGTCAATGCAGTGGCGCATGTTCACGCACACTTGCTGCTGGAACTGGCGACAAACTCCCCATATAAGGACAGTGCCAGTGGCCAGAGATTGCTGTATGGTCTTCAGCTACCAATACTTCTTGCTTCTGTGTACCCTGCATTCCTTGGGCCTCCCATTACTGATCCAACTTGCCTCTGGACCTTCCTACTGTCTAACTCGTGGTTTGGCCCCTGGCTTGCTCAAAGGACTCTCATGACTAACCGTGTATGACTCTGGCTTGCTCCTCTGACTACTCCACTGCTTGCTCCGCCTGATTCCTGTGTATGACCTTGGCACTGTTCCTGACCATGCTTCTGACTACCCCCTTGCTTGTCCCTTTGTGTATGACCTTAGCTTCCATCCTGACTACACTTCTTAAGTCTGGTTCTGCCTGGTAGGCACTGACACTGAGGAGGATTGCTGTATACAGGACCCCTATATTCACAGGACACATTAAACCAGGAACTTTTGGATGATATCCGCCCGCTATGCAGCCTACATTTAAAGCTCTAGCATTACTCTGTCCCAAGCACCCTTCATAAGCACTCACTGATTTTGGAAACGCATTGCATTTTAAGCCTTCTGGCACCCCGGTCTGGTGTCCATCTGACACTTCTTTTCGCTTAATTGCCTCTTTTGTTCTTTGAACATGGAATCATCCCAATTGGAATTAATACATATGTAAATATACTCAACTCTCAACCCCTGATGAAGGTATCAAAATACTGGAAATGCATCGGGAATAAGGGTACACCACCCTTTGGAGAGTATATATGTCAATTTGTATTTCATTCTTGTGTAGGTGTTCTGTTTTTTATTTGACGCATTTATGTAATATGTAGACATTACACGTCTTTTTATTCTAGACCATATTCTAAATAATAAAAAGATACTTTTTTATACCTCAGAGTTGGTGGTCTTTCAAAGTCCCATTTAGGGGGTATTTCCTTTTGGTTCTGCCAGCCTGATCTCTTTTCTGACTCAGGTGCCATCTCGCTTGTGGTAACTGCTTTGGTCCTGCTACATCTCCAAGCGCAACAGAGGTCTTGCCATCAGTCCTGACAGACAGGCTGACTGCTATTCAATGGGCTCCTCTGCAAGATACCTCCAACAGATTTACCTAGACGGCACCCATACTCCTTTGAGCCTTGTACTCCCTTTTCTCACCTACAGAGGTGTTCGGTGCTCAGCTGCAAGGGAAGCCATCTCGTCAATTCGGCCACCGACCAGGTACTTTCACATATTATATATAATATACGCTGCCAGAATTAAAGGTGCACTTCAAGTTACTACCAGGTATGCATGTTTATGTTTCAGTAGAAGCAAATGTACAATATGCTGAAGGCAGACCCACACTAGAAAGAATTGCATGACAATAATAGCCATTCTATTGAATTCTTTTTTCACTGTGAAGCCTTTCATTGGTTGGTGGCCAGGTATAAAGGGCTTCTGGTGTTAAGGCTAATGCTTGCAAGGAGAATATATATTCCCCTTGTGTTTGACCTGGTGAGCAGTGATTTCTTTCCTGAAAATGTTATATGAGAATTCCTTGCAAAATATATTGTTTTACATTCCATAGGGTACAGGCTCACCTCTCATAAACACGCATTGAACAAAACGTATGTGGAATGATTACGTCTCCTCTCGGCTATTTGCAAAAACAAATTAAATGGCTAAATCTAGAGAATGGAGCTGTTTCTGAAAAAGAGCCGTTATTAAGATGTCGGAATACATATGTAGAAAGGTTAAGACATTTTATATTTATGAAGGTATGAAAGACAGAGCTCATGCATAGGGGAATAGAATGACCTGCTATCAGCGGATGGTTATTGTTGGTCAAAGAAGACCCTTCTGTCAGTCAGCAAAGATAACAGCCTACATATATACAGATTAGGGGCTGCAGGGGGGCAAATTCATATGATGACTTTAGTCTAAAAGCTTCATTTGAATTGCAGCAAGAGCACACTTAGATTAGCAAGTTTGGCAGGTCTCTATAGAGAATCATTATTAAAATCAATGATTTTCCTGCTGAAAATGGCAACTGTTTCGTGATGGCGTATGCAATACTGACAATGTTATAAATAAGATAAATGTTACAGCAACCTGGATTTCCTACTGAAGGCCGGAATAATTTACATGTTATCAAATTTTCAAATACTCAAGCAAATCTGTAGGGCGATTGCGTTTTAAAAATTCGATATATTATATGATGGCAAGAACACGGCGAATGATTACTTTTGTAAGCATGACCTTCTGCCACTCTGCACATGCAAGCCCAAAGAACATTAATTACAGGGTTCTTCCAATGTACATAAGTTGCCCAGTCAATAGTCTCAGTCGGGCTGTGGGTCTTAAGCCCCATGCACATTGGGTCCACCCAGATGCCTGGGCCGCCACCTGGCTCAGCCTCTCAGCGATCCAAGAGCCTTAGCCAGCCACTCTCACCTCCTCCACAGCCCAGCGCTTCAGTGAGCACCGGAGGGGAAGAGCAGCGAGGCGCTGACTGACAGCCACCAGCTCTGTGCTCAGTACGGAGTGGGAGAACTGAGCGATCAGCGGTGTTTGATCGCTCAGCTCTCACTGCAAAGATGGCGGGGAAGAGATGCAGCATCAAATCTGTGCAATATAACAAAGAGTGAAAAATGTAAGGGGGTCTAAATAATTTCCGTCCCCACTGTGTATATATATATATATATATATATATATATATATATATATATATATATATACACCGTATCTCACAAAAGTGAGTACACCCCTCACATTTTTGTAAATTTTTTATTATATTTTTTCATGTGACAACACTGAAGAAATGATACTTTGCTACAATGTAAAGTAGTGAGTGTACAGCTTGTATAACAGTGTGAATTTGCTGTCCCCTCAAAATACCTCAACACACAGCCATTAATGTCTAAACCGCTGGCAGCAAAATTAAGTACACCCCTAAGTGAAAATGTCCAAATTGGGCCCAATTAGCCATTTTCCCTCCCCGGTGTCATGTGACTCGTTAGTGTTACAAGGTCTCAGGTGTGAATGGGGAGCAGGTGTGTTAAATTTGGTGTTATCGCTCTCATACTGGTCACTGGAAGTTCAACATGGCACCTCATGACAAAGAACTCTCTGAGGATCTGAAGAAAAGAATTGTTGCTCTACATAAAGATGGCCTAGGCTATAAGAAGATTGCACAGGTCAGGACAGGACAGGTTCCACTCAGAACAGGCCTTGCCATGGTCGACCAAAGAAGCTGAGTGCACATGCTCCGTGTCATATCCAGAGGTTGTCTTTGGGAAAAAGACGTATGAGTGCTGCCAGCATTGCTGCAGAGGTTGGAGGGGTGGGAGGGGTCAGCCTGTCAGTGCTCAGACCATACACCGCATACTGCATCAAATTGGTCTGCATGGCTGTCATCCTAAAAGGAAGACTTTTCTAAAGATGATGCACAAGAAAGCCCGCAAACAGTTTGCTGAAGACAAGCAGACTAAAGACATGGATTACTGGAACCATGTCCTGTGGTCTGATGAGACCAAGATAAACTTGGTTCAGATGGTGTCAAGCGTGTGGGGTGGCAACCAGGTGAGGAGTACAGTCAAGTGTATCTTGCCTACAGTCAAGCATGGTGGTGGGAGTGTCATGGTCTGGGGCTGCATGAGGAGTACTGCCAAGACTGGGGAGCTACAGTTCATTGAGGGAACCATGAATGCAACATCTATTGTGACATACTGAAGCAGAGCATGATCCCCTCCCTTCGGAGACTGGGCCGCAGGGCAGTATTCCAACATCATAATGACCCCAAACACACCTCCAAGATGACCATTGCCTTGCTAAAGAAGCTGAGGATAAAGGTGATGGACTGGCCAAGCATGTCTCCAGACCTAAACCCTATTGAGTATCTGTGGGGCATCCTCAAACGGAAGGTGAAGGAGCGCAAGGTCTCTAACATCCACCAGCTCTGTGATATTGACATGGAGGAGTGGAAGAGGACTCCAGTGGCAAACTGTAAAACTCTAGTGAACTCCATGCCCAAGAGGGTTTAGGCAGTTCTGGAAAATAATGGGGGCCACATAAAATATTGACACTTTGGGCTCTATTTGGACATTTTCACTTAGGGGTGTACTCACTTTTGTTGCCAGCGGTTTAGACATTAATGGCTGTGTGTTGAGTTATTTTGAGGGGACAGAAAATGTACACTGTTATACAAGTTGTACACTCACTACTTTACATTGTAGCAAAGTGTCATTTCTTCAGTGTTGTCACATGAAAAGATATAATAAAATATTTACAAAAACGTGAGGGGTGTACTCACTTTTGTGAGATACTGTATATGTATCACATTGTATCTTGAATAGGTACTATAGTATTTTTTTTCCTTTTAGACATACATGCAAATGGGGTCAGCTTAATAAAGTATATTAGGGTTTTAAAAAATATTATTTCTGTGTAAAGTTTGTGTATATATTAAATAGGAATGTTCACATTTGCTCATTTGAAATGCAGGCTGTGCTTCCTGCTTAGTACTATGATTTCTCTAGTCAATGTATGTTTATACAGTATGCGTTCAGTCGTATCCGACTCTCCATTTTTTTGCAGGCCAACTCTATGGGCCACCATGTCTGCTACACTTGAAAGCTTTTTCCATAAAATTTTCTAGGCAGTTTTTTGCACAGTAAGTTGTCAGATCTTTCCTCATGTTTGTCCAATTGCTAAAGCTTGGTAATGCCATGCAGAATGTGATAACACATGTCCATAACCATACTGCACACATTTACTAGGGACAATTTAGACAAGAGCCAATTAACTTACCAGCATGTCTTTGGTGTGTGGGAGGAAACAGGAATACCTAGAGGAAACCCACATGAACACAGGGAACTCCGTACAGATATGTCCAGATCGAAATTCAAACTAAGGACCCCATTGCTACATGGCATAAGTACTAACCACTATGCTACCAGGATCCCCCTTGCTAGCTTATACGAACGGTTTAACATGATGAAAAACAATAGATAAACAGCTGACTGTGCCTATCTCGACAGTTTGTTTTCCCATCTTTGTATGAATAAAAATATGAAACCAAAAACAAGCAAAAATGTAACATGAAATGTCAAAAATGACTTCAAAGAAAATGTTGCAGCAATATCTCAAAATATGTACTTACTGCAAGTTTACCATCAGGTAAAACCTCCCTACACTAAATTGCAACCACATCCAAAATCTGAAATGTGTCTATTTGAAAAATGAAGTACATCTTGCCTAAGGCCTCATTCACACTGGTACTATTAAACCATTTCTAACTGCATATACAGTGGAACCTCGGATTGTGAGTAACGCGGTTAACGAGCGTTTCGCAATACGAGCACTGTATTTTTAAAAATCGTAAGTCGGTTTGCAAGTGTTGTCTCGGCAAAACGAGCACGATTCAGGCCAAAGCGGTGTGCAGTACCGCTTTTGGCCTGAGATGGGGGGGGCAGCGGAGCCGAACGTCGCCGATCGTCTGGAAATGCACAAAAAGGCCCGAAGACAGCACGGCTGACCTCGGGATATCTCGGGTAGGAAGTATTTCCGAGGTTTGCCAATGTCAGACGAAGTGTCCTTGGGCCGTTTCCGAGGTTCTCCGGTACCCTCCGCCTCTGTCCATTGAAGTCAATGCCATTGAAGTCAATGCGGAACAAATTATTTTCTTTTCCATTGACTTCAATGAGAAAACTCGCTTTGATATGCGAGTACTTTGGATTACGAGCATTCTCCTGGAACGGATTATTATTAATCTGAGGTTCCACTGTAAATACATGATAAGAAGAGGTGTGATTCACACTGTGCGTTTATCTGCAGTTGATGCAATCAGTTTAGCTGCATTTGGAGAAAAAAAGAATTATTTGCATTCAGGATATGATTAGGCACTAGACATGTGCCTGTAAATGTGTCTTAAAAGAGAAGTTTAGAATTTAGAAAAAAATAAGCATTTATACTCACCTAGGTGGATGATTTGCTAAAATCATTTAAGTTAATTTTTTTCCTCATTAATGTACACACAGCACCCCATATTGACAGAAAAACACAGAATTGTTGACATTTTTGCAGATTTATTAAAAAAGAAAAACTGAACTATCACATGGTCCTAAGTATTCAGACCCTTTGCTCGGTATTTAGTAGAAGCCCACTTTTGATCTAATACAGCCATGAGTCTTTTTCGGAAAGATGCAACAAGTTTTTCACACCTGGATTTGGGGATCCTCTGCCATTCCTCCTTGCAGATCCTCTCCAGTTCTGTCAGGTTGGATGGTAAACGTTGGTGGACAGCCATTTTTAGGTCTCTCCAGAGATGTTTAATTGGGTTTAAGTCAGGGCTCTGGCTGGGCCATTTAAGAACAGTCCCGGAGTTGTTGTGAAGCCACTCCTTCGTTATTTTAGCTGTGTGCTTAGGGTCATTGTCTTGTTGGAAGGTAAACCTTCAGCCCAGTCTGAGGTCCTGAGCACTCTGGAGAAGGTTTTCGTCCAGGATATCCCTGTACTTGACCGCATTCATTTTTCCCTCGATTGCATCTGTCCCTGCAGCTGAAAAACACCCCCACAGCATGATGCTGCCACCACCATGCTTCACTGTTGGGACTGTATTGGACAGGTGATGAGCAGTGCCTGGTTTTCTCCATACATACTGCTTAGAATTAACTCCATGCGGGCTTTCATGTGTCTTGCACTGAGGAGAGGCTTCCGTCGGGCCACTCTGCCATAAAGCCCTAACTGGTGGAGGGCTGCAGTGATGGTTGACTTTCTACAACTTTCTCCCATCTCCCGACTGCATCTCTGGAGCTCAGCCACAGTGATCTTTGGGTTCTTCTTTACCTCTCTCACCAAGGCTCTTCTCCCCCGATAACTCAGTCTGGCCGGACGACCAGGCAGGGTTCTGGTCATTCCAAACGTCTTCCATTTAAGGATTATGGAGGCCACTGTGCTCTTAAGAACCTTAAGTGCAGCAGAATTTTTTTGTAACCTTGACCAGATCTGTGCCTTGCCACAATTCTGTCTCCGAGCTCTTCAGGCAGTTCCTTTGACCTCGTGATTCTCATTTGCTCTGACATGCACTGTGAGCTGTAAGGTCTTATATAGACAGGTGTGTGGCTTTCCTAATCAAGTCCAATTAGTATAATCAAACACAGCTGGACTCAAATGAAGGTGTAGAACCATCTCAAGGATGATCAGAAGAAATGGACAGCACCTGAGTTAAATATATGAGTGTCACAACAAAGGGTCTGAATACTTAGGACCATGTGATATTTCAGTTTTTCTTTTTTAATAAATCTGCAAAAATGTCAACAATTCTGTGTTTTTCTGTCAATATGGGGTGCTGTGTGTACATTAATGAGGAAAAAAAATTAACTGAAAGTGGAGTTCCACACAAAAATGGAACTTCTGCTTTTCGGAACCCTCCCCCCCTCCGGTGTCACATTTGGCACCTTTTAGGGGGGAGGGGGGTGCAGATACCTGTCTAAGACAGGTATTTGCACCCACTTCTGGCATAGACTCCCACTGGAGTCTATGCCTCTTCCTGTCCCTCCGCGCTGTCTCCTGGGAAACACACAGGTCCCTGGAGATAGCGGGGACCAGTTACGACGCGCAGCGCGACTCGCGCATGCGCAGTAGGGAACCGGGAAGTGAAGCCGCAACGCTTCACTTCCTGATTCCCTCATCTAGGATGGCGGCGGCAGCTGCCGAGAGTCGAGCGAGTGATTGGCATCGCTGGACCCTGGGACAGGTAAGTGGCCATTTATTAAAAGTCAGCAGCTGCAGTATTTGTAGCTGCTGGCTTTTAATATTTTTTTTTAGGTGGACTCCCTCTTTAAAAGATTTTAGCAAATGGCTGCAATATAACAAAGAGTGAAAAATTTAAGGGGGTCTGAATACTTTCCGTCCCCACTGTATATATATATATATATATATATATATATATATATATATATATATATATATATATATACATATATATATATATATATATATCCCCTTCCCCTCCAGAAGGTTTACCCCCCTTTCTGACCAGGCCATTTTTTGCGATACGACACTGCATTACTTTAACTGACAATTGCACTGTCGTGCAAAGCTGTACCCAAATAAAATTTATGTTTTTCTTTCCCACAAAGTTTTTTTTTGGTGATATTTAATCACCTCTGCATTTTTTATTTTTTGCGCTATAAACAAAGAATGACCGACAATTTTGAAAAAAATAAATAAATAAATATTTTTTACTTTCTGCTCTAAAACACATCCAATAAAAAAAATGTAAAAAATCAAACGTCTTCATCAATTTAGGCCAATTTGTATTCTACTACATATTTTGGGTAAAAAAAAAATCCCAATAAGCTTATATTGATTGTTTTGCGCAAAAGTTATAGCATCTAAAAACTATGGGATATTTTTATTCATTTATTTTTACTAGTAATTGCAGCGATCAGCGACTTATAGTGGGACAAATCGGACACCTAACGGACACTATTTTGAGGACCAGTGACATTATTACGGTAATCAGTGCTAAAAATATGCTGTACTAATGACATTGGCAAGGAAGGGGTTAACATCAGGGGCGATCAAAGGGTCAAATGTTTGCTAGCTAATGTTTCAGTGCAGTGGGGGAGGTACTTTTACTAGTGGAAAGCATGGATTGGTGTTTCTGCTTTACTGAAACACAGGATGCATGCCTTCTGTACTGACAGAATGGCAATCTGCCTTGATTACATAGGCAGACTGCCATTCAGGGGGTGCCAGTGGGCATCGGATCCATAGGACGCGCTGTGCAAAATCACAGCAGGAGCCTCCGGAGTTCGCATCCGCGCCCAAAACCTGGAGGTGCAGAATCACGTATATACGTGATTCTGCGCATCGCGGCCACCCTGTAGCAGTAATGGGGCAGTCGGCAAGTGGTTTTATATATATATATATATATATATATATATATATATAATATTTTACATACAGTATATCCACACTCTAATCATCTAGATCTAACTACGCACACAGATTATATTATGAAAATAAACACGCATGCTTATTTGTCCTCACCCATATATGGAAGTATACATAACACATGTACTGTACATGCCACATAGCCAAGTTTTAAAACCTATAACCAAAGAATCCTCTTCTTCAGAAATCAGTGGCCATGTGCTTGGCAGTCAGCTATAGGAGGCCACAATCCTGTCTGCACAATGGTTCCTGTGGCCCAGTCTGAGAGATGCACCATCCATCACTTTTAGTCACGCTTGATTGCAGATGCTGGTGCTAATTACTGCTATGGAGACCTTCTGTGGTTCCATTCTTTCCTGCCAAGCACTAACAAAATAGGAGTGTGAAGTATTCCGGAGTAAAGTAGATGAGATATATTGATAAGATTTGTGAAATGAATGCAATCAAATTGTATCAATTATAGGGGCAGCCGACACAAAATCATAAAAAAAAATAAATCATTTAGTAAACAATTTAGGATGTAATTGGCTTCCTTGAACAGGTGTAATCATGCATAACACAAACATTTGTTCATCTCTGTTTTTCATAGAAATTAAGGAGGCTGTTTTTCCTTTTTCCTTTTGGGACTTTAATTGGGGCCACCTGTCAATCACTTAGTTCTGCCACCCACTTCTTACGGGAAAACAGAAGAAATCTTGTTAATTCATGCACAGCCTCATCAATGGGGGACATCACACAAGGGCCACATTTCAGGGGGATCGAAGAGCTCCCTTTATGGAGAATATTAGTTTAGAAGCACCCTCTTCACAAGGTCCGTACTGACAGGCCTGTTCAGTAAGACATGGAGGAGAGAAAAATGACATAGATCTCGGCACTCACACTGTGTTGTGATCCCATTGTGCTGCCTACCTCCTCATAACTCTCTTCCTCCCAATTTTATTTTATTCCTTTTATTACTGTCAGGGCTGGGCTCAGCCCTTCCTTCTCTGAGCTGGCCGCTCAGCTGTTGGCTAATTGCCAGCTCCTATCTCTCCACAGTGACTCACCTGTTGGTGATATCCTGCTCATCAGTCCTGCCTACTCAAGCTGTCCAGTCCAGATGATCTCTTCCTTCGCCTTAGTCACATCTCTGTGTTCCTGTTAAAGACTTGCTTGGCTGACATTCCTTCTGGATCCTGCTTGCTGTTCAGGAACTCTGGCTATGTTTTGACTACGTTTACTCGGTTTACTTTTTTTTTATTATTATTAAACAAGCGTGATTTAACTGTACTTCTGTCTCAGTCTGATTCATGGCTTCTGACAATTAAGTTATTTTATTATGACTTCATTATGAATTCAATACTATATTGAGAACTGATCCTTCCATTTAAAACAGAATTCTGTTGTCTCCGGGTAATCTTGTAAGTCTGGAAATCAAGAGGATTCAAGAAGATTCCCTGCCTACTCGTCATTGCTCTCCTCTTCTGTGGCAGTAAGGATATCCAGTGGTCTGGTGGCTGTATCTTCAGTTTACCCTGAGTTTTCTCTGTTCAGCATACAGTGCATCCGGAAAGTATTCACAGCACTTCACTGTTTCCACATTTTGTTACAGCCTTATTCCAAAATGGATTCAATTAATTATTTTCCTCAAAATTCTACAAACAACACCCCATAATGACAACGTGAAAGAAGTTTGTTTGAAATCTTTTCAAATTTACTAAAAATGACATGTACATAAGTATTCAAAGCCTTTGCCATGACACTGAAAATTGAGCTCAGGTGCATCCTGTTTCCATTGATCATCCTTGAGTTTCTACAACTTGATTGGAGTCAACCTGTGGTAAATTCAGCTGATTGGACATGATTTGGAAAGGCACACACCTGTCTATATAAGGTCCCACAGTTGACAGTGCATGTCAGAGCACAAACCAAGCCATGAAGTCCAAGGGATTGTCTGTAGACCTCAGAGACAGGATTCTTTCAATGCACAGACGTGGGGAAGGGTACAGAAAAAAAAATCTGCAGCATTGAAGGTCCTAATGAGCACAGTGGCCTCCATCATCCATAAATAGAAAAAGTTTAAAACCACCAGAACTCTACCTAGAACAGGCCGCCTGGCTAAACTGAGCAATCTGGCGAAAAGGGCCTTAGTCAGGAATCAAGAACCAGATGGTCATTCAGACAGAGCTCCAGCTTTTCTCTGTGGAGAGTGGAGAACCTTCCAGAAGAACAACCATCTCTGCAGCACTCCACCAATAAGGCCTGTATGGTAGAGTGGTCAGACGGAAGCCACTCCTCAGTAAAAGGCATATGACAGCCCACCTGAAGTTTGCCAAAAGGGCACCTGAAGAACTCTCAGACCATGAGAAACAAAATTCTCTGGTCTGATGTGACTAAATTGTGTGAGTGAATAGAGAAGCAGCACACTGATTAGCTCATCACTGTCACCCTGTTCCATCTTCTAATAAGCATGCCCCTAGTACTGCAGCACAACTAAGTGGCTCCTTGCGCTGCTTCTCTCTCCTGGAGACTAATCCCTGCTGTACAAGGACTTCAAGTGGAACTTCACTCTCTCAATCAACACTATCTGCTAGCATTAGTAAATAGATAAGAAAGTATATCATATTTAGTTGTTTCCAATAAAAGAACATCACATTTCTGTAGTTGCTTCCTGATTTGCAGGTCTAGGCAATCCCTGTCATACATTCCAGGAGTCTTCAAGGGGGGGGGGGAGGGGTTCTCAACTAAGCACACGTGCTGTAAATGTGTCTTAAAAGAGAAGTTTAGAATTTAGAAAAAAATAAGCATTTATACTCACCTAGGTGGATGATTTGCTAAAATCATTTAAGTTAATTTTTTCCTCATTAATGAACACACAGCACCCCATATTGACAGAAAAAAACAGAATTGTTGACATTTTTGCAGATTTATTAAAAAAGAAAAACTGAAATATCAAATGGTCCTAAGTATTCATACCCTTTGCTCAGTATTTAGTAGAAGCCCCTTTTGATCTAATACAGCCATGAGTCTTTTTGGGGAAGATGCAACAAGTTTTTCACACCTGGATTTGGGGATCCTCTGCCATTCCTCCTTGTAGATCCTCTCCAGTTCTGTCAGGTTGGATGGTAAACGTTGGTGGACAGTCATTTTTAGGTCTCTCCAGAGATGCTCAATTGGGTTTAAGTCAGGGCTGTGGCTGGGCCATTCAAGAACAGTCACAGAGTTGTTGTGAAGCCACTCCTTCATTATTTTAGCTGTGTGCTTAGGTTCATTGTCTTGTTGTAAGGTAAACCTTCGGCCCAGTCTGAGGTCCTGAGCACTCTGGAGAAGGTTTTCGTCCAGGATATACCTGTACTTGGTCGCATTCATCTTTCCCTCGATTGCAACCAGTCATGCTGTCTCTGCAGCTGAAAAACACCCCCACAGCATGATGCTGCCACCACCATGCTTCACTGTTGGGACTGTATTGGACAGGTGACGAGCAGTGCCCGGTTTCCTCCACACATACTGCTTAGAATTAAGGCCAAAAAGTTCTATCTTGGTCTCATCAGACCAAAGAATCTTATTTCTCACCATCTTGGAGTCCTTCAGGTGTTTTTTAGCAAACTCCATGCGGGCTTTCACGTGTCTTACACTGAGGAGAGGCTTCCGTTGGGCCACTCTGCCATAAAGCCCCAACTGGTGGAGGGCTGCAGTGATGGTTGACTTTCTACAACTTTCTCCCTTCTTCCGACTGCATCTCTGGAGCTCAGCCACAGTGATCTTTGGGTTCTTCTTTACCTGTCTCACCAGACGGCCAGCTCTAGAAAGGATTCTGGTCATCCCAAACATCTTCCATTTAAGGAATATGGAGGCCACTGTGCTCTTAGGAACCTTAAGTGCAGCAGAAATTTTTTTGTAACCTTGGTCAGATCTGTGCCTTGCCACAATTCTGTCTCTGAGCTCTTCAGGCAGTTTCTTTGACCTCATGATTCTCATTTGCTCTGACATGCACTGTGAGCTGTAAGGTCTTATATAGACAGGTGTGTGGCTTTCCTAATCAAGTCCAATCAGTATAATCAAACACAGCTGGACTCAAATGAAGGCGTAGAACCATCTCAAGGATGATCAGAAGAAATGGACAGCACCTGATTTAAATATCTGAGTGTCACAGCAAAGGGTCTGAATACTTAGGATCATGTGATATTTCAGTTTTTCTTTTTTAATAAATCTGCAGAAATGTCAACAATTCTGTGTTTTTCTGTCAATATGGGGTGCTGTGTGTACAATATGGGGTGCTGTGTGTACATTAATGAGGAAAAAAATGAACTTAAATGATTTTAGCAAATGGCTGCAATATAACAAAGAGTGAAAAATTTAAGGGGGTCTGAATACTTTCTGTCCCCACTGTATATATACACACAGTGAGAGAAAAAAGTATTTGATCCCCTGCTGATTGTGTATGTTTGCCCACTGACAAAGAAATGATCAATCTATAATTATAATGGTAGGTTTATTTTAACATTGAGAGACAGAATAACAACAAAGAAATCCAGAAAAACACATTTCAAAAAAGTTATAAATTGATTTGCATTTTAATGAGTGAAATAAGTATTTGACCCATTCACAAATCATAGCTTAGTACTTAGTGGCAAAGCCCTTGTTGGCAATCACAGAAGTCAGATGTTTCTTGTAGTTGGCCACCAGGTTTGCACATGACTCAGGAGGGATTTTGTCCTACTCCTCTTTGCAGATCCTCACCAAATCAATACGTTTTCGAGGCTGATGTTTGGTAACTCGAACCTTCAGCTCCCTCCACATATTTTCTATGGGATTAAGGACTGGTGACTGGCTAGGCCACTCCAGGACCTTAATTCTTCTTGAGCCACTCCTTTGTTGCCGTGGCCTTGTGTTTTGGGTCATTGTCATGCTGGAATACCCATCCACAACCCATGTTCAATGCCCTGGCTGAGAGAAAGAGGTTTTCACCCAAGATTTCATGGTACATTACCCTGTCCATCATCCCTTTGATGCAATGAGGTTGTCCTTTCCACCTTCATGTTTGACGGTGGAGATGGTGTTCTTGGGGTCATAGGCAGCATTCCTCCTCCTTCAAACACGGCGAGTTGAATTGATGTCAAAGAGCTCTAATTTGGTCTCATCTGACCACAACACTTTCACCTAGTTCTCCTCCTAATCATTCAGATGTTCATTAGCAAGCTTCAGACGGGCCTGTACATGTGCTTTCTTGAGCAGGGGGACCTTGCGAGCACTGCAGGATTTCAGTCCTTCACGGCGTAGTGTGTTACCAATTGTTTTCTTGGTGACTATGGTCCCAGCTGCCTTGAGATCATTGACAAGATTCTTCCATGTAGTTCTGGGCTGATTCCTCACAGTTCTCATGATCATCGAAACTCCACGAGGTGAGATCTTGCATGAAGCCCCAGACCAAGAGAGTTTGACAGTTATTTTGTGTTTCTTCCATTTGTGAATAATCTCTCCAACTGTTGTCACCCTCTCACCAAGCTGCTTGGCGATGGTCTTGTAGCCCATTCCAGCCTTGTGTAGGTTTACAACCTTGTCCCCAACATCCTTGGACAGCTCTTTGGTCTTGGCCATTGTGGAGAGATTGAAATATGATTGATTGATTGATTGATTTCTTCTGTGGACAAGAGAGAGTGCTCCTAATCACAGCTCGTTACCTGTGTAGAAGACACCTGGGAGCCAGAAATCCTGCTGATTGATAGGGGATCAAATACTTATTTCACTCATTAACCACTTGCTGACCAACCACTTTATATATACGGTGGCAGGTTGGCTCTCCTGCGCAAACCGATGTACCCGTAAGTCAGTCCGTGCATGTTAAACTGCAGGCGCATGCTATATATATAACATTTGCGCAAACTAATCAATATACGCTCATTGTGATTTATTTTAGCAAAAATATGTAGCAGAATACATATTGGCCTAAACTAATGAATCAAATTGTTCTTTTTATATATATATATATATTTTTGGATATGTATTATAGCAGAAAGTAAAAAAAAAAATATATAAAATTTTTTTCAAAATTGTCTGTCTTATTTTGTTTAAAGCGCAAAAAATAAAAACCAGTGATCAAATACCACCAAAAGAAAGCTCTATTTGTGGGGAAAAAAAGGACATCAATTTTGTTTGTGTACAGCATCGCACGACGGTGCAATTGTCAGTTAAAGTGACGTAGTGCCGTATCGCAAAAAATTGACTGGTCATTAAGGGGGTAAAACCTTCCAGAGCTGAAGTGGTGAAAATGCAAATCAATTTAGAACTTTTTTGAAATGTGTTTTTCTTAATTTTTTGTTGTTATTCTGTCTCTCACTGTTAAAATAAACCTACCATTATAATTATAGACTGATCATTTCTTTGTCAGTGGGCAAACATACAAAATCAGCAGGGGATCAAATACTTTTTTCTCCTCACTGTGCATGTATATATATATATATATATATAAAATGTATATATATTTAAAGATGCATATAGACTACAAAGCTACATTCATTTGTGTCTTTTATATCTGCCTTGTGTTCAGCCCTAAAGCGGTAGTAAACTACAGCAAGAAAAAAAAATTGGGCCCTGGGAAATTTTAGTCATAATATGCTAGTATGCACTGCATACTAGCACATTATGACAGACTTACTTGAAAACAAAGCCCTCCAGTAGCATGCTGTCACCACTGTAGGCACTTCCACCTTCATCCAATCTTCATTCCGGGTTCGCGGGCTATGGCTGTATAAATGCAGTAGTCGTGGGTGTGGCACAGAGTTTTGATTGGTCAGCACCGGCCCCTTCCAAAATAAATTTCTTCTAAATGGTGCACGTTTAGGAGATATTTACTGTACCTATAGGTACAGACTTACCTACAGGTAAAAATTAAGGGAGTTTACTCCCACTTTAAATAACCACCACCTTGATTTATAAGTTATGGTTTACTTTTTATGTAAGTTGGTTAAAGTTTATGGCTGGGCCTGAGCCTAAATTGCTGAATCCTTTTGTATTTGTTAATAAATTTAAAAAAAAATGTAATACTGTTTATACTCAATAAAGTACAACAACTCGTACAGGGCACTAAAATATTAAACTGTGTTTAATTTATATATTTCAATGCGTTATTGTTGTTTGTGAGGTTTCCTAGGGAGGGGTGAAGATTTGTGCAGTCCCAAGTGCAGTAAATCAATACAATTTATAGAAGTAGTGAAGTAAAATGTCTGATTTGTTTCTATGGTGTATTTAAAGTGATACTAAATTCTCTTTTTTTTTTTCATTCAAAACAACAAACATGTTATAATTACCTGCTCTGTGCAGTGAATTTGCACAGAGCAGCGCCGATACTCCTCCTTCTTGGGTCCCTCTTCGGTGCTCATGACCCTTCCCTCCTGTCTAGTGCCCCCACAGCGAGCAACGTGCTATGGGGGCACCCGAGCCGAACAACAGCTCCCTGTGTCCATTCAGACGTGGAGTCGTAGCCTGGCCCACCCCCTTTCTCTGCTCATTGGCTCACTGACTTTGATTGACAGCAGCGGGAGCTAATGGTGCTGCATTGCTGTCGCAGCCAATGAGGAGGGGAGTCCCGGACAGCTGAGTCTCTCGGGCAACATCACTGGATCGAGATAGGACTCAGGTAAGTATTGGGGGGCTGGGGGGGGCTGCTGAAGACAGGTTTTTTATCGTAATGCATAGAATGCATTAAGATAAAAAAAACCTTCTGCCTTTACAACCACTTTAAAGTGGTTGTAAAGTCTAAAAGTTTTTTACCTTAATGCATTCCTTGCATTAGGTTAAAAAATGTTAAGGTGTCAGCATCGCCCTCTCAGCCCCCCTTTACTTACCTGAGACCTCATTCGATCCAGTGCCCTGCACGTCTGCAGATCTTTTCTCCCCTCACTTCCGGGTCTCGTGGGCTCTGCTGGGGCACTGAGAGTGGGGGGCGTGGCCAAGTCCCACTGTCTGTGTCAATGGACTGTGTCAATGTCTGTGTCAATGGATGCAGCAAGGTACTCAGGTGCGAGCATGCCCGAGTGCCCCCATTTGAAGCGGCTCCCAATGGGGGCACTGGCCAGAGGGGGGGGCAGGAGTGCCAGCGGGGGGAACTGAAAAGAGGAGGTTCCCGTAAGTATAGACATTTTTGTTATTTATTTATTTTTTAAAAATGTACCTTTACAACACCTTTAACTTTGTCCTTCAACAGTAGGACATCAGATGTGGACGCACACAAAAAGACGTTTACCTACCACAATCAGCCACTCCAAAAAAGCTTCCAGTTGACCTGTGTACACTGACAACACAGATACATGTCTACATGCTCCAGGCACCACAATAAATTTGGTTGCAATTTGGTGAGTAATCTCAATGCGATACTTTGCATTCATAATTTCCGCACGAGTGTGAGACATGTAGTAGCTGTGATAAGCCTGGCCTCCAATATAACAAGTAGTACTGAATTGTGTCAACACAATAAACCATGGGTGATGCCATAGGCACCTGCGGTCACAACAGAGATCTAAATGCTAATGCATGACAAAAGCAGACTCGCATAATCAAAAAACACATTCTCAGCTATTCTGTACATACTGTTGCTGCTGTTGGTAGCACTTTGTTCAGCATGGATATAGAAATATAGGCACAACATATATTGCCAGGACAAACAGAAAAAAAAAAATCAGCAGCATGTCTTGCATATTTCAGATGAGGATAATATCATGTTCAAGGGCTGAACATTTAAAAAGTAATGAGAACATGGAAAAAACAGCAGCCATATGGGAAGGAGTGTAGATTCCCTGCCAAGTGAGTTACATGTGTGAGTGTGGTCAGGAAGGTGCGAGTTGAAACCAGTAGGGTCCCTTTATGGAATACCCTGTTTTTAAGATGTGATAATAAACCACTTTTATTGTTTGTATCACACCCCCAGTGGATTTGGTATATACACCTATAAAGCTACTTCTCCTTCCTAAAGTCATGTCTAGTATTGCTGGATCAAGTAACAGATCTACATTACACACAATGACCTGGAACTCCAATCTGGAATACCAACAACACCTGAAATGTAAAAGAGCTCCAGTTCCCTCATCTCCTGTGGTATGATCAGGCATTAAGAAAACCAATGTCATTTTCTTTTTTCCATGAGAGCAGTGTTTCTTAAAGTAGACTTTCACTCTGTTTTATAAGCTGAGATAATATGAAAGTTTTCCTTACGAGGCCACTAAATTACACACATTTTTTTCTATAGTCTGCAAATGCCTTTTTTGTATTCTCCTTCATTTTTGCAATTCTTGCCTAGGTGAGAATGGTGTAGTCCACTTCCTGGGAACTCCTGAGATATGAACATCATATGAGGTGTTGGGGTTCCCCAAGGTTCTGTTCTTGGACTTCTCCTATTTTCCTTGTCAAAAGAAGTTTATTGAGTATACAATGTTATAAAGATACATAAAGTAAGTTTACAAGGATCTATAAAGTAAGCTCATTGTTTTACAGTAGAGTTTATATAGGTAAATATCATGAAATTTCAAATATTAAACATTGGGTTCACGTAAACCTAAATTAAAGATATATATCATTTCCTTAGTTACTTTTGTAGGTATTTAAATGATTTATACCTACTATACATATTGTTTACAAGTAGAGTGTATATAGGTCAAATAAATTCTGATAATGAGCTTTAATCGTAAGGTGGAGAAAAGGAAAGAGAAAGAAGAAAAAGGGTTGAAAGGTAGAGGTATGGTCCACAAGGTTGTCCCGCTCGTCAGTTTATTATTCTTTTTAGTTCTCTTTGAAGCCTTAGAATGGGTGTCTCTGTAAGTCATTTAATCTGTTACCATGGCAACAGGACAGGAGTCATTGAAGTTTGACAGGAACTGTTGTTTTATCCAAGGATGCCAAAGTTTTTCAAATTTTGGAATTTGATTTTGATCGATGGCTACCATCTTAGCATGGGACATTGTATTATTCATTCTGTGAATTGTTTCTGCTAGTACCAATGTAGGAGATTTCCATGCCTTGGCCACTGTTTGTTTTGCAGCCGTTATTAGTTGGATCATAAGTTTGAATTGAGAGAGTGTTAACCATTCCGGTTTTAGATTAAGTAAAGTTAAATATGGATCTGGTTGTATTATTTTTTTAAATATTTTAGATGCAATCGCGAAGACTTCCTTCCAGAAGGTTTGGATTACTGGGCACGTCCACCATATGTGTAAATATGTGCCTATTTCTGGGCATCCTCGAAAACAAAGAGTTGAGGTATTAGGTGAATATTTTGCCACTCTAGCGGGTACAAGGTACCAGCGAGTTAGGACTTTATAATTTGTCTCCAGTGCTAAGATGTTGGGTGAAGATGACTTAGATGTGAGCCATATGTTAGACCAGTCCGTGTCTTCTAAAGTTCGTCCCAGGTCCTCCTCCCACCTCTGAACGTAAGAGGGTCTATTAAGATTTGCTACTCCATATAATTGATTATAAAGTGATGAAATTGTACCTTTAGCAAATGGATCTTTTGTACAGATTGATTCAAAAATGGATAATTGGGATAATGGTGTATCCCCCTTTAGGAATGGTGTATAGAAATTTTTGATTTGGAGATATCTAAATATCTCAGAGTTTGGTAGATCATATTTTTCTCTAAGCGATGGGAATGAAAGGAATGATTTAGATGCTATGAAGTCATTTAGTGTCTGAATGCCTGATGTTGTCCAAGCTTTAAAAGAATTTGGGTAGATCCATGCCGGATAAAAGGCCGGATTTCTGATAAAAGAAAGGAGAGGATTGTGTGGAGATTGTAACTGATATTTGGTTTTTAGTTTATCCCAGAGAGATAAGAAGTGTTTAGTTATGGGATTATGGATTTTAAAGCGGTCTTTAGGATCAAGCCATAATAAATTTGATATTAATAGAGGGTCATTTTCTGAAGCCTCTATAAATACCCATAATGGGATTTCCTGTTTTGCATGGTATTTGGACAGACTGGCCAAATGTGCTGCTCTGTAGTAGTTAGTAAAATTAGGGTATCCCAGGCCTCCTTTATTTTTGGGAAAATGTAGTGTGTGTATAGGTATACGTGGTTTAGAAGAGCCCCATATAAATGAAGTTGCTCTTTTTTGTACTATTCTCAAAAAATAGGAAGGAATTGGAATAGGGAGGACTCTGAATAGATAAAGCAATTTGGGTAGAATAGTCATTTTGATTGCATTAATCTTCCCTATCCAGGATAAAGGAAGTTGCGACCATTGTTTTATTAGATTTGTGATCTGTCTTAATACAGGAGGATAATTGGTTGAGAATAAGTCAGAATGAGAAGCTGTTAAATTAATTCCAAGATATGGGATTGATTTTTCTGCCCATGTGAATGGGAGTGCAGCCCTAGCCGGGATCAATTCCATGTTTGTGAGTGAAATATTAAGCACTAGGCATTTCTTAGGATTAATCATAAGGCCGGATAGGGCTGCAAATCCATCAAGAGCTGGTATTAAGTTAGGACCAGAGACCTGTGGTGATGATAGAAAAAGTAATATATCGTCTGCAAATATACATAATTTGTGTGTAATACCTCCTACTTCAATGCCAGTTATAGTTTGGTTTGTTCTGATGTATTGGGCCATGGGTTCGAGTATAAGGGCAAATAATAAGGGAGATAATGGGCAACCCTGTCGGGTACCTCTTTCGATATTAAAGGCTTCAGATTTGTATCCAGCATATTTTATATAGGCTTTGGGTTTATTATATAATGCTTTGATCCATGTTAAAAAGTGGGGTCCAAAACCCCATTTTTGTAATGAATATTGCATATATTGCCAGGATACTGTGTCAAATGCCCTCTTAATATCGAGAGATAGAAAACATAAAGGGATTTTCTGTTTTTTAGCAATATGTGCCAATAACACTGCCCTGCGTATATTATCGCCTGCCTGTCTGTTTGGCATGAAGCCTACTTGATCTCTATGTATTAATTTTCCTATAATGCTATTGAGGCGTTTTGCTATTATTTTTGCTAATAATTTAATATCGAGGTTTAACAGAGAGATAGGCCGATAATTCACACAGGAAGTATCATCAGAAAGGGGTTTTGGGATCATACAAACAATTGCCATTAGTGTTTCTTGCCGAAAAGAATGTCCATCTAGAAGTTTGTTAAAAGTTTCAGTGAGAATGGGAGAGAGTATTTCTGAGAATGTTTTATAGTATAAAGCCGAGTAGCCGTCTGGGCCTGGTCTTTTGTTAAGTTTTAGGTCTTTTATGGCGTTAGCAACTTCATCTATAGTTATAGGCTCATCCAAACTGCTTTTTTGATTCTGAGATAACTCAGGTAAGGTTATTTTTGAGAAGAAGGATTCAGCTTCTGTAATTTATGGACTATTTTAACTGGATTACAAGTGTAAACATTTTTTGATAATTTCAAACGTATTGGTTTGAAAGATTTGTTAGTTGAATTTAATGCCCGAGCCAAATATGTACCTGGTTTGTTTGTATTCATGTAGAAATTGTGTTTGGAGCGTTTGAGGGATTTATCAACTGACTCAGTGAGAAATAGATCGTATTCCAATCTAGATTTTTCCAGATGAGATTTTGTACTCTGAGATGGATTATCTTGAAATGATATGTAGGCTGCATTAAAATTGAGTTCTAGTTTTTTTGCTAGATTTTTGCGTTCCCGTTTAAATAGTGCCATTTGTCTTTGTATTGTACCACGCAAGACAGGCTTATGAGCTTCCCACAGTGTTATTGGGGAGATGTCTGTTGTATTATTAATTGATATGTATTCCTTTAAAGCTTGTTCAATGGCCATCTGATGTAGTGGGTGTTTGAGCATTATGTCCGGTAAGTACCACGTTGGGTCATGCGCTTTTGGTATGGCTGAGGCTATAGTAGTGTATACTGCATTATGGTCAGACCACGGAATCGGAATTATATCTGATGCAATAATTTCTGGTATCATTCCTATTGTTAGAAAAATATGATCTATTCTGGTGAAGGTTTGATGAGGGTGCGAGAAATAAGTGAATTTCTTTTTCATTGGGTTACTTTCTCTCCATGAATCTACCAGATTGTATTTGGAAAGAAGTTGAGAAAAAGGTAATCTAGAGGTTATTTTGGATGGTGTAAAAGGTGATTTATCTAGAAATGGGAGGAGGACCTGGTTCGAATCCCCACACATTATTACTGTTCCTATTTTGTGTGTATTAATCACTTGTAATATATGTGAGAGGAATGGTGTAGGTTGTTTGTTAGGAGCGTAGTAGGAAATCACCGTGATTGCTGTATCCATTATATAACCCATGAGTATCAGGTATCTACCTTCTGGGTCTTTAATTTCTGATGATAAGGTGAATGGTGTGGATCGGTGAAATGCAATTAGAGTTCCCCTTTGCTTGGTACAGGCAGAAGCCGTGTAAATTTGTTGATAAAAAGGAGAAATATATTTTGGAGTAGAATCTTTGGTGAAGTGTGTTTCTTGGAGGCATACTATGTGAACCTTCTTGTTATGGAAAGTACGGAAGGCTTTGGTCCTTTTTTGAGGGACATTTATTCCCTGAACATTCAGGGAAAGTATATTCAGTGGTGCCATGGCAATAGATCAAATAGTTTTGACTTACTTTTTGTTATGCAGAGCTGACTGCGCAGATCAACCTGTGTGGACTGAAGAGATGAATAGATAGAAAAGAAACCAGTGAATTCTGGAGTAAAGAGTAAACAAAAAACATATGAGATTAGATGATACATTGTATAAATTATTTTTTGCAAGTAATCACAATTTACCCGTGAAAGAGAATAAATATCTCTCTCAGGGGAATAAGTGCCTTTGTCACACCCCCACGTAATATGGTTGGGAGAATGAGGCGGGCTAATGGGGGTACACGGATCTTCCGCTTACAGGAGAGAAGTGCTATGTCAAAAGACATCAAAATGATGTTTCATTAATTGGAGTGCAGAATATAGTTTTTGTTGAAATTATTTATTCCAGGGTGGTTGTATATGGTTAGTCTTGCCCTAGGCTAAATAATTCAGTTAGAAAGGTACTGTTAATAACTTTGGTATTGATGAAGATAGTTTGAATTATTTTGGGATTTTAACCCTTTTAGAGTAAACAATTACATATTTTATTCACATGTAACTGTTTAGATATGTTAACTCATAAAATTGAGGTTGTATTGCTTCAGATTAGAATAAACAAAAACATAATTCTAGGAACTAGTTAGGTAATAATATATTTGTTTTTAGAAAAGAAAGAAAAAGCTTCCATTACTTCTGGATTATTGAACATATTTGTCCTAAAAAGTAATAAATCTATAGTTATTACCTGATAATATATAACTGAACAAGAATTTCTTTATTTCACTTATATATTCTAAGGCTATATGAATTAGAAGTAATAAGAAATATAACTGGAATGTAACTTGATCCCACACAGTGTGTGACTATCAGAATGCAGTTACATTCAGTTATAAATATAGGTTTTTTATAGAGAACCATCTCTTAGTATAATAAATGAAGAGATATCAGGAATTAGGATGTCAGTCCATTGAATCTTCTTGGTCCATGGATGATGTGGCATAACGGCCTCTTTTGTGAGAATGATGATTCCCATTTTGTTCTGAAATTTTCTGGGTGCTGCCTGAAGGTGAAGATGACGCCATTCTTCTGCGTGTGGGAGTGTTGCTGCTTGTGGGTTCTGTCAGATTTAATTTTAAAAGGGTTTGTTGTAGTTCATCTGCTGATCTGCTTCTGTAAATTGTACCTTGGTAGTTAAATCTGACTGAAAAGGGGAAGCCCCATTGATACATAATGTTGTGGCGTTGCAGTTCCATTAGTTGGGGTTTCATGGATCGTCTTTTAGTAATAGTAAGTTGGGATAGGTCAGCAAAAATTTGATAATTGTGTCCTTGAAAGTTAAGTTCCTTTTTTTCTCTTGCAGCAATTAGTATTTGTTCTTTCGTTCTGTAATAATGAAATTTTGTGATATCACGTGGGGGTCCAGCTTTCTTTTTGGCTGTGAGGGCTCTGTGTATTCTGTCCAGTTCTAAACGTTCAATAGGGATATCTGGCTTTAGTTCTTGTAATAGAGCGGTAATAGTAGATTGCAGGTCTGTCACAGTTTCAGGTATTCCCCTTATGCGCAAGTTTGAACGTCTGGCTCTATTTTCGTAATCTTCGAGCTTAGTTTGAAGTATTAAATTCTCTTTTTTTAATTGTTCCATTTCTGTTATATTTTCTTGGGTTGTAATTTCAATTTCATCCATTTTTATTTCTAAGGCTGCGGTGCGGTTTCCCAGCTCTCTTATTTCTTTGGTTAGGCTTTTTGTTATTTGGTCTGAGGTTTGTTTTAACGCCTTATGAAGCATCTTTTCAAATTGTAATAATATTACAGGGGATACTGAGGAGGCTTGTGGAGAAGTTTGTGAGAGGATTTGTTCTGTATCTGACTCAAATGGAGAGTCTTGCTGTGACATTTTCTGTCTGTGAGAGCGCCCTGATGCTGTATCTTGTGAGGTGACTGGAGCTGCTTCAGCTGCAGTGAGTGCCTGTGAGCTCTTTGTGAGGTGATTTTTATTTCTGCCACGGTTTCCCCCCAGTACCATATTTCCTGCCCAAACTTTCACAGTTTGTTCCCTGGGGCAAAAAGGTTCAAATGGATACCTTTTGAGCCTGTAGGCTCCGCTTTGTCCTTCTCTTCTCTCCTCAGCGGTGTGGAGCTCTAACAATGCATGTCTGCTCCGCTAGGCTCCGCATCCTGCCCCCCGGACTTCTCCTATTTTCAATCTACACCTCCTCCCTGGGTCAGCTGATAGCCTCCCATGGCTTCCAATACCACCTCTACGCTGACGACACCCAAATCTATTTCTCTACCCCTCAGCTTACTCCCTCTGTCTCCTCGCGTATCATTAATTTACTATCAGATATATCAGTCTGGATGTCACACCACTTCCTCAAACTCAATCTATCCAAAACCGAACTTATAATTTTTCCTCCCCCATATGCCCCTTTCCCTTCCCCTGATCTCCCTGTCAAAATTGATGGCACACCTATAAGCCCATCCCCACATGCCAGGGTTCTAGGTGAAGTCCTGGACTCTGAACTCTCCTTTAAGCACCACGTCCAATCACTGTCCAAATATTGCCGCCTCAACCTCCGCAACATCTCCAAAATACACCCCTTTGACACAACAAAGATCTTAAATCACTCGCTGGTGATCTCTCGCCTCGACTATTGCAACTCCTTGGCTTACCTCTACATAGTCTATCACCTCTTCAGTCCATCATGAATGCTGCTGCCAGACTCATCCACCTTACCAATTGCTCTGTGTCTGCTACTCCTCTCTGTCAATCCCTCCACTGGCTTCCGCTCACCCAACAAGTTAAATTCAAAATACTAACTACTTACAAAGCCATCCACAATTTAGCCCCCAGCTACATCACTAGCCTAGTCTCTAAATACTAACCTACTCATTCTCTTCGGTCCTCCCAGGACCTCCTGCTCTCTAGCTCCCTCGTCACCTCCTCCCATGCTCGCCTCCAGGACTTTTCCAATGCCTCTCCAATCCTATGGAATGCCCTACCCCAATCAGTCCGCTTATCTCCTACTCTATTAGCTTTTAGACGATCCCTGAAAACCCTTCTCTTCAGAAGCCTACCCTACCCACACCTAACAACTGTATTTTCATTTTCTACATCAGCTCATCCCCCACAGTTATTAACTTTTGTTCCACTTGACCCTCCCCTCTAGATTGTAAGTTCTAACAAGCAGGGCCCTTTAATCCCTCCTGTATTGATTCGTATTGTAAGTGTACTGTCTGCCCTCATGTTGTAAAGCACTGCGCAAATTGTTGACGCTATATAAATCCTGTATAATAATAATAATAATATAATAATGAGGTGTGTCTAAAAAGTTCAGTGAATGGTCCGATATGTCAACAGTAACATGGGCCAGTGCATGCACATGGCTATCCAAAGACACATTAAGAAGCGCCACCTAGCGTGGAGTACACGTGACCATCAGGGTAAACCCCCTGTGGCAGACGAACATGGTCCACGTGAGAAGTAGGGTCACAGTGCAATGGAGCAACGAGTGAACATCAAGTTCTGCAACATTTTGGGGGAAAACGGCGATGGAGACGCATGAAATGTTGGTGCAAGTGTATAAGAGGGAAGCCATGAACAGCAAATGTGTTTACGACTGGTTCAAATGCTTTTGCGCTAGAAGGAAACGACTGAAGATGAGCCGCATTCCGGGCGGCTGTCAACAAGCAGAACTCCAGACATGATCGAGCGAATGGATCAAATGCTGGCACAAGATCAGCGACTGACTCCATGATTGATTGTGGAGAAATTGGACAGGGTGTGCACCATCATCTGCAAAGATTTGGGTAAGCGGAAGATCTGTTCCCAGTTTGTGCCACACAAGCTGACAGATGAACAAAAAGCAAAACGGTTGGAAACCTCTGGAGATTTCACCACTATGTGTGACCAGGATCCATCCTTTCTGCAAACCATCGTCACAGGGGATGAGACCTGGTCCTATCAGTTCAATCCAGAATCTAAGTGGCAATCAATGAAATGGTGTTCACCGTCTTCCCAGCAACCCAAAAAGAGTTGCTCCAAAAGTCTAAGGTCAAGACAATATTGAATGCCTTCTTCGACAATCAATGCATCCTCCAAGAATGTGTGACAGCAGTTCTGCGATCGATTCCTAAAGGGGCTTTTGCTTTTAGTTTCCAGAAGCTTTATGAACAGTGCCAAAAGTGTGTTGTGAAGGGTAGCGATTATTTTGAAGGCCAATAAAGGTAATTTGTTTGTATCGTCAGTTTTGTTTGTTTTCTACCATTCACTGAACGTTTTAGACACACCTCGTATATCCCAGAAGTCTTCAGGCAACTCTGAGAGTGCCGAGTGCGCACACAGTACAATCCCAAGCATCTACACCCAGCCCTCTAGCCAGGCAGTCATATTATTTATATAAAACAGAAGATCAAATGCGCTTGGTGTACCCTGAAATTCAGCACTACGTATATCCAGATACAGGACTATTAACTATAAAACCCCCAAAAAAGTGCGCAAAACCATGTGAAAACCAGTCTGTGACTGAATATACCTGTGCACAGCAAAATATGTTTCTGCTGTGTTTAGATCAATAAAAATATTTAAAAAAAAATCACTGATTACACAAATATAAAGAACAATCAAATGGTAAAGTGATACCAAACACACTGTTTAATTTACATGATCCCTTCTCTTTCTTTCATGTTGAATATGGCACTGTAATTATTTTGTTTAAAAAAAATCTAAGTACCTTTTTTTTCCAATCAATGTACAGCTGTTACATGACCGAGCTCTTTCCCATCCTGTCTGTAGGGAAACAGTGGCAGGAGGAGCCTCTAGTCCTCTGCTACTGGTTACAAATGAAAAAAACTGCCTTTGGGATACATAATAAAAATAAATAAATAAATAAATACATAAATAATATCAATAAACTGTTTGAAGTTGTCATACAAATATAAAATTGAAATAAAATCTTTATTATTTTTTTGGCAATAACATGGTGTGGATGGATTTCTGCCAGTCACAGTCTGTGTCATGCCCCTCCAGCCCATGTATGAAAAGAACAGGGAGGTGATTCCTCCAATAATAAAAAGTGAATATCCTGCCCCCAAATTGTGTTTAGCTGGTTAGTGGGCATGGTGGAGGAGAGAGGGAGGCCGGTAATTTACCACTGTGTATACGCCCACATTTATTGAGTCCAATGGGCTGCTCAGATGTGATAGGGAGGAAATACTCAGGGTAGAAAATGCACTGAAAAGTGAGCATGTGCAGAGCGGCCAACACTGCTTTGCAAAATCTCTAACTGCAGTGGGGACATGGACAGAAGTGGGAAGTAGAGGGCAGCAGGATCAACCAGTTTTTTTGCAGAATACAGAAAAAGAGACTCCTAGTGAATGAGTGACTATGAGCAGCATGTAATGATAGTTATTTATGATGTGGGTTTAATGACACTTTACCTCATACAGTTGTTCATAAAACTTATGTGAAAAATAATGTCCACAAATAGCCCAACAAGCTGGCTTCACATGGTATGAAACTTGTGCATTGGAATCAAGTATTCAGAGCTCCCAGCTTTCCAGAGCACCAAAGTGTCAACTGCTTGCCAGGAATAAAGTATATGATCTCTGTGTTATAGAGATCAAATGCGTGTGTGATATTATATCCACTTGCGGACCGCCCACAGCACATTTACTGCAGCAGAGTGGCCGCTCTGTGCCAGATCACGTACCTAGTAAGTGATCTGAAACGTCTGAGTCGGGGGTGCGTTCACGCTGCTGGCGGCCCGCTGTGCTTATACACAGCAGGAGCTGATCGGCGGGTATGGCAGACTCGATGTTTGCCAGCAACCGCCGATGCTTCAGTACACAGGAAGAATGACAGTCTGCCTATGTAAACAAGGAAGATTGTAGTACAGAAGGCATGTATCCTGTGTTCCTGTATAGCAGGGATACCGATTCATGCCTTTCACTAGTAAAAGCAACTCCCCCACTACACTGAATCACTGGCTAGGCACACAGTTAACCCTTTGATCACCCCTGATGTTAACCTCTTCCCAGCCAGTGTCATTAGTTCAGTGACAGCGCAAATTTTTTTTAGCACTGATCACTGTATTAGTGTCACTGGTCCCCAAAAAGTGTCAAAAGTGTCAGTTAGCGTCCGCCGAAATATCGCAGTCATTGCCGCCATTACTAGTAAAAATAAATAAAATAAAATAAGATAAAATAACTAAAAATATCCTGTAACTTTTGCGCAAACCAATTAATATACACTTATTGGGATTTTTTTTTTACCTAAAATATGTAGCAGAATAGATATTGGCCTAAACTGATGAAGAAATTTGATTTAAAAAAAAAAAAATTATTGGATGTGTTTTATAGCAGAAAGTAAAAAAATATTGTTGTTCTTCAAAATTGTTGGCCTTTTTTGTTTATAGCGCCAGGTGATCAAATACCACCAAAAGAAAGCTCAATTTGTGGGAAAAAAGAACATAGATTTTATTTGGGTACAGCGTCGCACGACCGCACAATTGTCAGTTAAAGTAACGCAGTGCCGTATGGCAAAAATTGTCATTATCCATACATTATCCATACGGGCTCTAGAATTTCACTGATGCACAATTTCACTAGAATTTCACAAGCCCAATACAATAGGTACAACAGAAAGTTCAGGAATGAACACCCTTCTGATTTTTATTAGAAAAACTACGATTTTACCTGTAAGTGTCATAATCGCATCTGATAAAATAATGTATTTAAATCGGAACGGCACCCAAAAGGGAAAGTTATGCTTTAAGTCCTCCCGCCCGCCTCTACCTAATTTGGCATGTTATTTTTTTGTTGGGGGGGCTGGTACCTAGTTCTGACCGGTACCCCCTCCCACTTACTTTCAGATCACCTAGGCCCCCACCTCTCTTCACCTGCAGTCTTTTGGGACACATCACAGGTCCCCAAAAATTTGGGACCAATCACAAAGCACAGCGGGGCTCGCACATGCACAGTAGGAAGTTTCCCAACACTAAAGATGCTGGTGCCAGGAACTCGAAGGCTAGTGAAGAACCAGCCCGGGTGAGGACGACGCTGGACCCCTGGGCAGGTAAGTGTCCTTTTATTAAAAGTCAGAAGCTACATGATTTTACATTTTTTTTTTTTTTTTTTTTTAGCGTGAAGAACAGTTTTAATGTGGAAATAAACTTTTTTTTACAGTTGTACCTACAGGTAAGCCTATAAAAAGGCTTACCTGTAGGTACTGTGAATATTTCCTAAACTTGCACTGTTTTCGAGATATTCACACTGTATGCCACCGGTCATGTCACCGGCGCATGCACTCTGAAGGAATGGCATACCCGTGCCGTCCCTTCAGAGCTCCGTGTCTCCCGCACACATCAGTGGGAGTGACGTCATCGTGGCGTGGCCAATCAGACGGCCAGAGGAGGCAAACCCGGAAGGTAGACCGGGTGAAGATGGAAGCACCTTCAGCAGTGACAGCGTGCCCCTGGAAGACTTCGTTCTACGATGCATACTAGCACATTACGCAATTGTCTTACAGGGTTTAAAAAAAAATGTGGTTTACTACCGCTTTAAGAGCAAGTTCCACTATATGTCTTGGTGGAATTAAGCGCCTCTCTTTTTGTCCCATGCACACTTGACCATGGTTTTCATTAGAATGTGTCATGCCGGCTTAAAAAAAAACAATAAAGCAAATCGTACATCTTTTTTTAACTTTGGAAAAATTATTCTATCCATGTTACAAAATACCAAAAAATTAAATAAAATGCTAAGTCAAGAGTTGACAAGATTACTCTGAAAAATAAAGTAGAACTGTGTGCAAGAAAACAAAATGATAATATTCTTGATTACATGTCAGGTATAAGATAATTTACTTGTGATATACAGAGCCTTAAAAAAGTATTCATACCCCTTGACATTTACCACATTTTGTCATGTTACAACCAAAAACGTAAATGTATTTTATTGGGATTTTATGTGATAGACCAACACAAGTGGCACATAATTGTGTAATGAAAAGAAAATGATAAATGGTTTTCAATTTTTTTTTACAAATAAATATCTGAAAAGTGTGGCGTGAGTTTGTATTCAGTCCACCTGAGTCAATACTTTGTAGAACCGCCTTTCGCTGCAATTACAGCTGCAAGTCTTTTTGGGGATATCTCTACCAGCTTTGCACATCTAGAGATTGAAATTTTTGCCCATTCTTCTTTTCAAAATATCTCAAGCTCTGTCAGATTGGATGGAGAGCGTCTGTGAACAGCAATTTTCAAGTCTTCCCACAGATTCTCAATTGGATTTAGGTCTGGACTTTGACTGGGCCATTCTGACACATGAATATGCTTTGATCTTAACCATTCCATTGTAGCTCTGGCTGTATGTTTAGGGTTGTTGTCCTGCTGGAAGGTGAACCTCCGCCCCGGTCTCAAGTCTTTTGCAGACTCTAACAGGTTTTTTTCTAAGAAGAAAAGAACAGCTGCACAGCACAGGAACGTTCCAACGATTTTATTACGATTGTTGAAAGAAAGCCATAAGAAGTCTGGTTTGCAGTTTTCGAGAATCCATGTGGGGGACACAGCAAACATGTGGAAGAAGGTGCTCTGGTCACACTGACCTCAGTGCTTCTTATTTGAAGAAGCACTGTGAAACGCACGCGTCACCTCCTGGGTTTGGACACTCTGTCTTTGTTGGCTGTCATTTGCTATCTTTGGAATAAAATCGTTGGAACGTTACTGTGGTGTGCAGCCATTCTTTTCTTCCTGTTGATCATCTGTGGCGAGCCGTGGCTTGCACGGGCGCATCCAGACTGTAGTGATTGCTCCCCTGGAGCGGCGTCTTCTTTGTTTGAAGGTTTTCTTCTAAGATTGCCCTGTATTTGGCTCCATCCATCTTCCCATCAACTCTGATCAGCTTCCCTGTCCCTGCTGAAGAAAAGCATCCCCACAACATGATGCTGCCACCACTATGCTTCACGGTGGGGATGGTGTGCTCAGGGTGATGTACAGTGTTAGATTTCTGCCACACATAGCGTTTTGCTTTTAGGCTAAAAAGTTCAATTTTGGTCTCGTCTGACCAGAGAACCTTCTTCCACATGTTTGCTGTGTCTCCCACATGGCTACTCGCAAACCACAAACCAGACTTCTTATGGCTTTCTTTCAACAATGGCTTTCTTTTTGCCACTCTTCCATAAAGGCCAGATTTGTGGAGAGCACGACTAATAGTTGTCCTGTGGACAGATTCTCCCACCTGAGCTGTGGATCTTTGCAGCTCCTCCAGAGTTACCATGGGCATCTTGGCTGCTTCTCTGATTAATGCTCTCCTTGCCCGGCCTGTCACTTTAGGTGGGCAGCCATGTCTTGGTAGGTTTGCAGTTGTTCTATACTCTTTCCATTTTCGGATGATGGATTGAACAGTGCTCCGTGAGATCTTCAAAGCTTTGGATATCTTTTTATACACTAACTCTGCTTTAAACTTCTTCACAACTTTATCCCTGACCTGTCTGGTGTGTCCCTTGGCCTCCATGATGCTGTTTGTTCACTAAGATTCTGTAACAAACCTCTGAGGTCTTCACAGGACAGCTGTATTTATACTAATGCCCTGTACACACGGTCGGACATTAATCGGACATTCCGACAACAAAATCCTAGGATTTTTGCCGACGGATGTTGGCTCAAACTTGTCTTGCATACACACGGTCACACAAAGTTGTCGGAAAATCCGATCGTTCTGAACGCGGTGACGTAAAACACGTACGTCGGGACTATAAACGGGGCAGTGGCCAATAGCTTTCATCTCTTTATTTATTCTGAGCATGCGTGGCACTTTGTCCGTCGGATTTGTGTACACACGATCGGAATTTCCAACAACGGATTTTGTTGTCGGAAAATTTTATATCCTGCTCTCAAACTTTGTGTGTCGGAAAATCTGATGGAAAATGTGTGATGGAGCCCACACACGGTCGGAATTTCCGACAACAAGGTCCTATCACACATTTTCCGTCGGAAAATCCGACCGTGTGTACGGGGCATAAATTACACACAGGTGGACTCTATTTACTAATTAGGTGACTTCTGAAGGCAATTGGTTCCACTAGATTTTAGTTAGGGGTTATCCGAGTAAAGGGGGCGGAATACAAATGCACACCACACTTTTCACATATTTATTTCTAAAAAATGTTGAAAACCATTTATCATTTCCTTTCCGCAATTATGAACCACTTTGTGTTGGTCTATCACATAAAATCCCAATAAAATACATTTACGTTTTTGATTGTAACATGATAAAATGTGGAAATTTTCAAGGGGTGTGAATACTTTTTCAAGGCCCTGTATGTTAGATGCACAGCTATGAGTAAAAAAAATACTATTTCACCAAGTTTTAGTTAAGTAGCAAAAATGTAAACCCATCTCAAAAACCACCATTCCCCTTTGTACTTTGAAACTAGCCATTATACAGTGCATTTCCCCTAAGCTGCCTTTCACCATGCACTCCAGATGCCAGTACAACTTCTGGTGTGTATTTTAAACCAGAACATTTCTTCTAAAACTAAAAAAAAAAAAAAAAAAAAAAAAAAACAACACTCCAAATATCCTAGTATTATGTACATTTAACAGCATTTTTTATCCTGACTGCAGTCCTTTTTTTTAAGAATCTGACATTTATTTGATCAATCTGATCAACTGTCAGAATATTTTTCTTGACGTTTCTAACCCCATTTTCGTGAACAGTTACAGGTCTCGAAAACCCTGAATATATGATAAAATATTTTACCTATGCAGGCAAACATACTTTAGTATTTGCTCCAAGATTCCTCGCCCCCAAGTAAAAGCGGAACGCATATTTAAAAATAGTTTAAAGGCTCAAACCTGGTATTTAGATGAAAGTATAAAAAACTGATTTGTAAGGGCTTCTGCCAGAACAGATTCAGTGTTCAGGCATTTATTTAATTCTCAGCTTAACAGCTTGTTTCACGCTAGATGAGAAGTGACAGATTTGAGAAAAGCAACCAAAACCCGGGCTTTAAATTACTCTAATTTCAGGCAAATTTTGAAAACCGACAGAATGAGTCATGTCGAATAATCTGCTTTTTTTTTTATAGTGTGGCATAAAGTTTCAGTCATGTCGATTACATTACTGTACTGTTGTTCCACACACTAAAACTTAGGCATGCTAATGTGCTGTAACATACAAACAATTGCCTGTAAACACAGTCTGGTTTGTTGCACTGCGAGTCTACAAATGGTGTTATAGGATAGAGATAACATGTCATTTCCAACATCTTAAAGTCTTGGTAAATAAGACTTGTGCCAGAGCAAGAGTATTCACCAACTAACCTCCAAGTTTTTAGGCTGTTGATGGAATAGCCATATTAACATAACACAATTCTACACATATAAGCCGGAGTTAAAATAGAATTCTGGGATAAACCTAACTAGTCCTAAAAATGTTCCCTCCCCTTCCCCCCCAACACCTATGATAACTAACTAACTGAGTAAGAAACATGTATATACTTATATTTTCTATTTCGGGGCATATACATTATTCCGGCCTATAGTATCCCGGTGGGTATGAAACCCATACCCTCAGCATTCCAAAACAAGAGTCCAAACCTCAAAGCCAGGAACTTGGGGGGAGGGGGGGTGAAGGGTAACCACTATGGATACTAAATACACTATATTGTCAAAAGTATTGGGGCGACTGCCTATTACACGTAGATGAACTTTAATGGCATCCCAGTCTTAGTCCGTAGGATTCAATAGTGAGTTGGCCCACCCTTTGCAGCTATAACAGCTTCACCTCTTCTGGGAAGGCTGACCACAAGGTTTAGGAGTGTGTCTATGGGAGTGTTTGACCATTCTTCCAGAAGCGCATCTGTGAGGTCAGGCACTGATGTTGGGCTTGCAGTCTCCGCTCCAATTCATCCCAAAGGTGTTCTATTGGGTTGAGGTCAGGACTTTGTACATGCTAGTCAAGTTCCTCCACTCCAAACTTTGCTCATCCACACTATATTGCCAAATGTATTAGGCCATCCCTTCAAATCATTTGGTGGAGGGGGGACTATGGTGTGGGGTTGTTATTCAGGGGTTGGGCTTGGCCCCTTAGAGCTAACTCACTATTGAACCCTACGGACTAAGACTGGGGTGTCATAAAGGTCATGTGCGTGTAAAGGCAGTCGTCCCAATACTTCCCCAATGTCTTGGTATGCTGACACCTTAAGAGGGAACTCTTAAGGTGTCAGCATACCAAGACATTTTGACAATTTCCTGCTCCCAACTTTGTGGGAACAGTTTGGGGATGGCCCCTCCCTGTTCCAACATGACTGCGCACCAGTGCACAAAGGAAGGTCCAATAATGTAATGGATGAGCGAGTTTGGGGTGGAGGAACTTGACTGTCCTGACTTCAACCCAATCGAACACCTTTGGGGTGAATTAGAGCAGAGACTGCAAGCCAGGCCTTCTCGTCCAACATCAGTGCCTGACCTCACAAATGAGCTTCTGCAAGAATGGTCAAACATTCCCATAGACACACTCCTAAACCTTGTGGACAGCCTTCCCAGTAGAGCTGAAGCTGTTATAGGTGCAAAGGGTGGGCCAACTCAATATTGAACCCTACCGACTAAGACTGGGATGCCATTAAAGTTCATGTGTGTGTACAGGCAGGCGTCCAAATACTTTTGACAATATAGTGTATGTAAGATAACCTGCAGTGGTAACAACATGCCGTTAATAAAAAAAAAAAAATGCTAGTTGTCTGGCTATTTCTCTGCTTTTCATACTCACAATCATATACCTATTGATATCACAACTCCTGGTCTGCACACTTGGAGAAGGTACTGAAGCCAATGGATCAGTACAAGACCTAGTCAACTATCATTTTCAGAAAAAGTGGTCAGTAATAGCAGCGTGCACATTTCCCTCATTAAAGGTTTTCTTTTAAAATAAGCCTGTGGGTGATAAAACCCATTGAAAACCGAGAACTGACTGACTAGTTTCTGATAACCTGTACGTCAAACGCCCAGATGACTAATATTGAACAGAGGGTCGGCCTATACAGCTGACACACCATGTGGCTTAATTTGCCAGTGTCAGACTGAAAATACATCTGAACTCTCTTTGTGTCATTTCTAGTTAGACCAGAGAGGCACCTCGCCTTATTTACATTCAAATTACTTTGCATTGGACGGCTAGAGCCCTATAGCGGTTGGTTTGCATTTTGCATTCCTGATTCATGTGAAATGGCTTACGCTGCTCCCTTTTCCCAATCTCTGCAACGAGAGGGGGCGAATATTGAATGAATGGACTTCCACTACTCATGTGAGTAAACAATGAAGGCACTGCAGCCATATGTGCTATGTGGATAAAATATGCCTAAAATTCATCAGGTGACAGTGATCCCATCAACACCATTTAAAGTTTATCGGTAAGGGGTCCATGTACCCCAGCATGTACTACTCGGTAGTTCTATTTCTGCTTTTTAACAACATCCTAAAAATGTACAGCTTTAGCAAGTAAACCACACATAAACAAATATTAATATGTCTTTCTAGTGATTCAACTAAAAACAAGAGCTTGCTTGGAAACATTATTCACATTTAGGACCTATTAACTCCTTGGTGTGTGATAATGCATGTGTTTGTGTGCACTTAAGAGGACTGCATTAAGGCAGTCCATTCATTTTCAATGACCTCTCAATGCTCAAAATCCACCTGCACTATTTCTAACAACAGTAGTAAGAAGAGCCGGCAAAACTTGCAATCCTTGAAGTGTCGTTTATTGGTACATCAGAGTGACAATAAAACAATAAAGCTGATAGCCTTAGTCGTAGCTAGTTTGAGCCAGATATGGCAATATATATATATATATACTCACATACACACATGCAAACTCCATCTCTACAAAATTGTGTTAGTGTCACAGAAAATTAACATATTTAATTGATACCACCAATTATTCAAGTGGTTAAGGACTACACCTGTTTTTAGCCGGAATGAGAAGGGGGAGAGGAAAGAAAGGCAATATAAAAAATAGTTTTGTTGAGCCAAAAAGAAGTGTGTAGAAAAAATGCTACATGAGATATTAGGACCTTATTACTCCAAGGGAGAAATGTATTCCGTAGAGCCCTTTCACACTGGGGCGGTTTGCAGGCGCTATTGTGCTAATAATAGCACCTGCAAACCAACCCGAAAGTGCCGCTGCTTTGTCTCCAGTGTGAAAGCCCCGAGAGCTTTCACACTGGAGCGGTGCGCTGGCAGGACGGGAAAAAAAGTCCTGCCAGCAGCATCTTCGGTGCGGTGAAGGAGCTGAGTGTATACCGCTCCCGCCCATTGAAATAAATGGGACGGCGCGGCTATACTGCCGGCAAAGCGCCTCTGCAGAGGCGCTTTGCGGTGGTTTTTAACCCTTTCTCTGCCGCCAGCGGGGGGTAAAACAGCCCCGCTAGCGGCCGAATACCGACGGTAAAACGCCGCTAATACCGACGCCGCCCCCGCCCCAGTGTGAAAGGGCCCTTAGAAGAAGGTGAAAATGCAGACTCATGTTCAAGTAAAATACTTTGTGATAGCAACACAATGTAAAGTCAAGATTAATGGCAGAATCAAAAAAAAGGGGGGGATTCAGGGCAATTTTAGGGCAATTTTTGGTAAAATATAAAAGATGATGTTACGCCAAGTAAATAGATAGCTAACATGCTTTAATTATGCACACACATGGAATGGTGACAAACTATGGTACATAAAATTATCAATAGGCAATGCTTTAAAAGTCTTACAGGTTACCAGTTTAGAACTACACAAGAGGCCCGGCACTAGAATTATTGCGCTTACTCTGAAGTTTGCAGCACTACCACACATGTGTGGTGCAATCACGGTTTACATATGCATATGTGACCTATGTGCATGTTTGCATTTGTGCGTGAGCACTTTACATTTTTTATCAGTTTATTTTATTTTTTTACATTGTTTCTGTCTTTGTTTTTTTTTTTATTCAACTTTATTGCTATCACAAGGGATAAACAACATCTCTTGTGATAAATGGGCAGTGACAGGTACCCTTTATGGAGAGATTTGACCTCTATTAGACCTAGGGTTGCCACCTCATCCCTTTAAACCCGAACACAGATGAATTACACAGGTTCTGAGGCTAATTTAATGCAGATAAGGCACCAAGTAAGTTTAATTACCATCTTAATCAACCACAGAACCTGTGTAATTAATGTGTGTTCAGTTTTAAAGGGATGAGGTGGCAACTCTAATTAGACCCCATATCTCTCCTCTGGCTTTCAAAACATCCAATCAAACTGAGATCGGTTTGATCGGCTTCTTTACTATGTGGTAATAGATAGTAAACAAACAAACTGTAACTGGAAGTGACAAAATCCTCTTTGCTTCCAGTTTCTTATGTCACAGAAGAGATCGGAAAATGGAAGTCCATCCCACTCTTCACAGTGCTTCCCCCGTAGAGCCGCTTGGCTCACTTTAACATAAAGGAAAATCACAGAAGTAAATGTTGATACCAGGATCATGGCTGAAGCCATGATCCTGGTATAACGGCTTCCTGAGAAGGCCATATATATATATATATATATATATATATATATATATATACACACACACAGTATTGGTGTGTAGTATATTAATGCGATTTAACCAGAATGCTGTACATACAGTACAAACTACTTACAACTTTAGCAAAACAATACACGACATACACAGTATTACAAATATGCATACAATATACACATGCACAAGCGATCTATCCTTCCTAGCAAATAAGCATGGACCATGTACGTGACAGGTACACACTAAAAGTTACTTAACTTAGGTTATAGTGTCGATTTAGTGTGTTTGTTCTTCCTGGTAATATGGAGTCATTTTCCTTCTGTCCATGATCTATTCCAAAACTCCTCCTTGCTTCTCCCAAAGTACTCAAGACTACTACTTCCTTTGTGTTCAGCACCTGGCTGTGTTCAAGTCCTATTTTCACTTCCCCATTTTCTGCCAACATTACTTCCTGTGTTGCTAGTTTCTACAAAATCAGTACTGTCCATGATACTTTTTTTTTTTTATTTGCACTAACATAAAATTTTTCAGAACAAGCTTTCGGGGGAAATTGTATGTTAGTGCAAATAAAAAAAAGTAGCACAGACAATACTCAATAGTTTCTATCGCAAGTGCACTAACACGGCTACAATCACCTAATACAAAATCAGTCAAATTGCTAAAAAACATTACATGTTAACTAAAATGTGTTATACCATATATCTATGCTATAAAAAACGGGAATCCACGGGATCTGGTAAGAGTTTTTTACACATCATTCTTTCCATGGTTGTTCCATCTCGTTGAAATGTCGGGTTTTGGTGAAGTTTGAATTCTGACAACTATTGGAATACCACCACCTTTCGGAGCATGCTCACCTTCCTGTACAGTGGGACATTATATCTCTCACACACACATTTATCTATTGACTTTATGTTTATTATATGCCATTTGGCTTTTGTTTCACCAATCTTCTCAAGCACCAATCCAGAACTGTTTGGGCCTTGATTTCATACACATTTATTATGCGCTACATTTTTTTACTATATACAAAAAAAGCTGCAATTTTCAAATATTTTGTTTAAGTTATGCTATTTGAAAGGGGACATTTAACAAATATAAAGTAGATGTTATTCTAATTTGGCTGCAAAAGTGGAAATACACTTGAATAGGTATAAGCTCATGTAAAGAGACATGCATTGATGTATTTTATATTAAAAAAAATAATAAAAAAATGAATTCATGTACAGTATATGTGAAAAAAAACAAAAAACTTTAAGGCCTCTATAGCCATGACAAATATATTATATATACTATATTATTTGTGTTGTGTGAAAGGGCTGCTAATAACACAGCTATAAATGTAACGGACATAAACTAGAGTAGAAAAAGCTATTTTCGTTTTGCTGTTTAGGCTGGCACCATAGGAAAAGTAAGGCTGTCCTTTCTTATTTTATTTTATACATATTTTGTTATTTTATAGTCTGGTCAATATTAATTGTTGCAGATTAATGTTCTGCATTCTCCTTTTAAGCCAGCAGATGGAAGGCTAGTCTCCTTTTTACATTTAGCATTGCATCTTTGCTGATAAAGTCCTGAAAGCAGCTCATTGCTTAGATAACTTTTTGATTCGTCACAGTAGTGATTTTTTCTTCATCAGAAGATTTTAATCAAAGCTGCAAAGCAAAATACATCTGATGTACCATCTTGTTAGATAACACATAGTGCTCTGCTAATCCTTTGTTGTATGTTTGTTTGCAAAACATAGCAAAGTGCATACATACAGCAAAAACTAATATTAAACACTTTACACAAATACTATTAAACATTGTAATACTGTAAGTAAAACTAAAACTGACCTTTAACCTGTTGGCATCGAGCGCACACGCAAATATGCAGCCTCTCGGTGGCCGGGCCTTGGCGCCGAGTGGCCGCATATATGCGTGCAATAGCGCCAATAGAACTGTGCTCCCGACACAGTGACTGGCGGATAACGAAAATGCAAGCAACGATCGGGAGTTTTCCAATCATGTGATTGCCGTGACAGCCAATCAAGGCGGTCACATGGCCATAAGCCCCGTCCCCGGCATTCTAAAGCCCTTAAAGGGCTGGCGTCAAGGGGTAAACATTTATCCCTGTGGAAAATGCTATTGCAGGAAACCACAGATCAAATGCAGAATGCAACTAAATGCATTGGTGAGGACTTAAGCGTATAAAATTAGAGTACACATGGTTAAGTTTTAAACCATTAACAAATAAATTGCTGATCGTAGCCACGGATAATAAGGAAAAACAAACTATAAACATACTATATATGCACTTCAAAATGACTTCTGTAAGAAATATGAAGAGAACATTTCCCATGTTATAACAAAAGAGAAAAAGACTGTAGAAAGTGTTGTCTATAGCAACCAGTTTAATGTTATCTTTACTCACATATCCTGGATTGAAAACGAACGTCTAGAATCTGACTGCTTTTGACACAACACAGCTATTTTCCTCTGCACACTGTCAAGACTCTAATCTGCTAGACTGATACTGTCAGACAAACCCAAATTTTAAGGGTTTGCAGTGTGCAACACACTACAGGTTTATAGAAAAAATAAAAAGTATCTATTTTTACCATCAGCCACAAAGAAGGTAAAAGTAAGACATATAGAATAGACTGGGGAGAGTGCTGGGGAAAAAAATATGTGAAAACCAAATGAAATGGACACGCTTGTCTGAGCTCTGCAGTCCTTCATGTTCATGTTCTTTTTCTATTATTTATATGTTAGTTTGGCCCTTAAGCACAAATTTTTGTCAGAAAGCCCTGATTGCTGATTGATGGAAAACACACCAAAGGGCCAACCTTACAGTCACTTATTCTGGCACTTGCAAAGTTGGTTTTGAAAATTAGTGAAACAAGGAAAAACATTACATTCTAATACGTTATTTTTCCAATTGATGAAAAAGTATTTCACAAATTCTATATTTAATATATGATCCTAAATAGGAAAAAAAAAATACGAAGATGGGATATTCAACACTTGGCCATACCATAAATACTTATATTGTGTAGGCGGTGGACATGGAGAGTTTACAATGCAACCAAACATAAAACAGCAATGAAAACACTTCATTTCCATCTTTTTAAACATGGCGAAGACTCTGCGCATTTTAGTGAATTCTGGGAATGACTTAAAAAATGGCAGCATACACAGGAAATATGGACATACGGTGAAGGAAAAGGTGCTGCTGTTTGGAAAGTGCGAGGCCTGGATGTGTACAATGGAGCTGGGACCAATCATGTTTAATTTGTTCATAAACGACCTGGAGGATGGGGTAAATAGTTCAATCTCTGTATTTGCGGACAATACTAAGCTAAGCAGGGCAATAACTTCTCCGCAGGATGTGGAAACCTTACAAAAAGATCTGAACAAATGAATGGGGTGGGCAACTACATGGCAAATGAGGTTTAATGTAGAAAAATGTAAAATATTGCATTTGGGTGGCAAAAATATGAATGCAAGCTATACACTGGGGGGAGAACCTCTGGGGGAATCTAGGATGGAAAAGGACCTGGGGGTCCTAGTAGATGATAGGCTCAGCAATGGCATGCAATGCCAAGCTGCTGCTAACAAAGCAAACAGAATATTGGCATGCATTAAAAAGGGGATCAACTCCAGAGATAAAACGATAATTCTCCCGCTCTACAAGACTCTGGTCCGGCCGCACCTGGAGTATGCTGTCCAGTTCTGGGCACCAGTCCTCAGGAAGGACGTACTGGAAATGGAGCGAGTACAAAGAAGGGCAACAAAACTAATAAAGGGTCTGGAGGATCTTAGTTATGAGGAAAGGTTGGGAGCACTGAACTTATTCTCTCTAGAGAAGAGACGCTTGAGAGGGGATATGATTTCAATTTACAAATACCGTACTGGTGACCCCACAATAGGGATAAAACTTTTTAGTGGAAGGGAGTTTAACAAGATACACGGCCACTCATAAAATTAGAAGAAAAGAGGTTTAACCACTTGCTTACTGGGCACTTAAACCCCCCTCCCGTCCAGAACAATTTTCAGCTTTTAGCGCTGTCGCAATTTGAATGACAATTGCGCGGTCATACAACACTGTACCCAAATGAAATTTTTATCATTTTTTCCCCACAAATAGAGCTTTCTTTTGGTGGTATTTGATCACCTCTGGGGTTTTTATTTTTTGTTAAAAAAGACAGAATTAAAAAAAAAAAATTATATTTTTTTTATATTTTGTTATACAATTTTGCAAACAGGTAATTTTTCTCCTTCGTTTATGTACGCTGATGGGTGGCAGTGATGGGCACTGATTGCTTAAACTGATGGCAGCACTGGTGGGCATTGATAGGTTGCACTTCTGGGCATTGATAGGTGGCACTGCTGGGCATTGTGGGCACTGGCATGTGGCAATGGCAGGTGGCACTTGCAGGCACAGATGAGGCATATGTGCCTCCTTCCTTTTCGGGGAAGATGTCCCTTTGACACAAGCCGGTGATCGGCTTTTTTTCCTCCTCACGCTGTCAGTGTGAGGGGAAAAAAAAAACGATCACCGAGCTTTTGTTTACATCATGTGATCAGCTGTCATTGACAGCTGACAGCTGATCACATGGTAAGGGGTCGGGACCGGCCCCTTACTCGGATCTGTGATCATCATAGTCTCCGTGACTCGGTGATCACAGCGCGCACACCGGCTGTCATTCGGCTATGGCCCAGACCTCAAGTGGGTAAACTTAAACTACGTAGCGGGTTCTTTACTGTAAGAGCGGCAAGGATGTGGAATACCCTTCCACAGGCGGTGGTCTCAGCGGGGAGCAGTGATAGTTTCAAAAAACTATTAGAAAAGCACCTGAACAACCGCAACATACAGAGATATACGATGTAATACTGACATATTCAACCTCACCTACTATGAGCAACATCATGAGGTCAGTCTAGAGCGGAAGTAAACTATTTTTTAAGCAAAAGATCAAAATATTTTTTGCTTTTAAAGATAAAGGAAATAGTTGAGGTCTTTTTTATCCCAGAGTTTTCCATAAAGAGGACCAGTCATCCTTATTTCTATTACAAGGGATGTTCACATTCCTTGTAATAGGAATACATGTGATTTAAAAAAAAGGCACAGTGTAAAAATAAAAAAAGAAAAGAAATAAAAGAAAAAAAAAAGAAAATCGCCCCCATCCCTCCGTGCTCGCTTGCAGAAGTGAGCGCAAACATAAGCGTACGCATATGTAAACGGTGTTTGCACCTCACATGTGAGGTATCGCCGTGAACATTAGAACGAGAGCAATAATTCTAGCATTAGGCCTCCTCTGTAACACTAAACATGTAACCTGTAAAAAATGTTAAAGCGTCGCCTATGGAGATTTTTAAGTACAGTAGTTTTTCGCCATTCCACGAGTGTTTGCAATTTTAAAGCGTGACATGTAAGGTATCTATTTACATGGTATAACATCATCTGTCATATTTGACAAAAAAAATTGGAGTATGTATTGTGATTTGTTTTTTAAATTCATTAAAGTGTATTTTTTCCAAAAAAACTGCGTTGGAAAAACCGCTGTGCAAATATTGTGTGACATAAAAAATTACAACAGTCACCATTTTATTCCCTAGGGTCTATGCTAAAAAAAAAATAAAAACTGTTTGGGGGATTATAAGTATTTTCCAGCAAAAAAAAAAAAAGATGTATTTAAACTTGTAAACAGTGCCAGATAAGGCTTGGTTTTCAAGTGAATAATAATGTTTAATGATCCCTCAATGGAAGTCCTTATTTAGACACTTCCTGCTAGGGGTAATAATAATCTCTCCCCATCTCCCAATTTCTCAACCCTCCTTACACAGGCAAAATGTCACCATCAAGAAAACCGCCCCTAGAAATGACATTTAGCTGCCACTAGAGGGAGTGTATGTAGACAGGAAATGGCTGTAAAATGCTGGATGACATTAACAGCACTGAGAAGCATAAAGGATATTGCATACTTGTTTCAGGCAACTGATTAAGTAGTAAAGAAAAGAAAAGGATGACACAGCCCTAATTAATAGACAATCCTAAAGTCAAAAGATATACAGAGCCAACCAGTTTAATGTTAAAACTGCAATAGGCGATATAGAATGGCTAGAAATAGCAATATCCATGGCTTTGCAGCTCACTCTTAATGGAAATCTGTGCACAACACCACACACAAAATAGAAAGTGCACCAGCATTGTGTGACATCGTCAATAAAGCTTTATTTATAATATTTTAATGGACTTACAAAGTCTTTTTCCCAATACAATTGACATAAAATCCATTCAGGGTGAGACCTGCTCTACCATCTGGATGCAAGAAATTCCCCTGCTAGGCAGCACACAGCCACCACCTTAAGCATATGTCCTAGCTGACGCATTTCAAGGGTGGCTATTTAACCCCACAGAGATGCAGTGCACCGGCACCACCCGAAGACACATGAGCACAACTTAGCACATGCATTTTCAATATCATCTGAGGATTTGTGGGGAAAGTTTGGGGATGGCCCCTTTCTGTTCCAACATGACTGCGCACCAGTGCACAAACAAGGTCCATAAAGACATGGATGAGCGAGTTTGGGGTGGAGGAACTTGACTGGCCTGCACCTCAACCCGATATATATTACCTTTGGGATGAATTAGAGTGGAGACTGCCAGCCAGGCCTTCTCGTCCACATCTGTGTCTGACCTCACAAATACGCTTCTGGAAGAATGGTCAAACATTTCCATAGACACACTCCTAATCCTTGTGGACAGCCTTCCCAGAAGAGTTGAAGCTGCAAAGGGTGGGCCAACTCAATACTGAATCCTACGGACTAAGACTGGGATGCCATTAAAGTTCATGTGCATGTAAAGGCCGGAGTCCCAATACTTTTGGCAATATAGTGTAATAAAGTTTTATCAAAGATAACACAAAAGGCTGAGGTGCTATTTGTTCTGTAGTATCTGAATTAAATATCGAATGCATTAGGAGAAAAATCATTAGCGGATGACCATTATAACCAAGGAGAGGAAACTCAACGGAGTGAAAGAGGATTATAGAACCTTTTTGGGGATAATTTCTACACTTTGGTAAGCTCTATCTTTTGACCTTTTAGTATCTTTTTAAAGTAAATACAAATGGATCATGGATCCATCATAGAGTTAGATGATCTACTCAGATCCTACTGCTACAAGGGGTCCATCATAGTCATAACCCAAAATTTATCAGAAACGACAATTTTTTAAAGAAAGTACATAGAAAGACATGAAACATCCTAATCCTGTACATCTCACAGCCCGGTAACTGTGAGTTCCATTGTCAGTATGATGTACGTTCAAGGATTCCATCCACAATTCTTTCCGTTGGCATGGGTCATGAACAGAACAAGCATATTTAAATGTAAAGGTTTCCATTAAAAAAGCAGCCTTGTCATGGAAAATACTTAATTTATAGGTACAGTAAGAAAAAAAATCAGTCAAGATTCTCAATATTAATAACACAAAAAAGAGATCATTTTGGACAAAAACAGGGGTGGAGAAGATAATACCAGAATGAAGACAGCATGTAAACCAACTCCAGGAAAAGCCAATGGGTGACAACAGTATAAAGTCAATTAAAGCAGCTTATCAAGAGATTTTAATAGAAGGGGTTGCAGCGACATTCCTTCCCATATATAGTACCATGTTGTTATACAAAAACTGGAAAGATATTTCTAAAGATATTTTGATACATGCTTCTAGGAATATTGCTTTTGCTTTGACAATAAGATACACAAAGTTATATGCGAGCATAACGAAGCATTTTATTCCAGAATTCCACAACAAATGCCACTCATGGAGTATACAGCAGATCGTATATCAGCAGCTACCATCTACATCTAAAAGAGTCTTGCTTTGAAAAAATATTGGAGCTCTTCTAAATAATGGTTGTGTTGTGCAACCCTCAACACTTTGAGGAAAGGATATTTTGAGAGAAGAGGACAGCAATACAAAAATCTAACAATGGTTTACCAGAAATCTCCAGCCATGACCCACCTCTGGGGGAATCTAGGATGGAAAAGGACCTGGGAGTCCTAGTAGATGATAGGCTCAGCAATGGCATGCAATGCCAAGCTGCTGCTAACAAAGCAAACAGAATATTGGCATGCATTAAAAAGGTGATAACTCCAGAGATAAAACGATAATTCTCCTGCTCTACAAGACTCTGGTCCGGCCGCACCTGGAATATGCTGTCCAGTTCTGGGCACCAGTCCTCAGAAAGGATGTACTGGAAATGGAGCGAGTACAAAGAAGGGCAACAAAGCTAATAAAGAGTCTGGAGGAGCTTAGTTATGAGGAAAGGTTGCGAGCACTGAACTTATTCTCTCTGGAGAAGAGACGCTTGAGAGGGGATATGATTTCAATATACAAATACTGTACTGGTGACCTCACAATAGGGATAAAACTTTTTTGCGGAAGGGAGTTTAACAAGACACGTGGCCACTCATTAAAATTAGAAGAAAAAAGTTTTAACCTTAAACTACGTAGAGGGTTCTTTACCGTAATGCCACGTACACACGATCGGACATTCCGACAACAAAATCCTGGATTTCCGACAGATGTTGGCTCAAACTTGTCTTGCATACACACAGTCACACAAATGTTGTCGGAAATTCCGAACGTCGAGAATGCGGTGACGTACAACACGTACGATGAGCCGAGAAAAATGAAGTTCAATAGCCAGTGCGGCTCTTCTGCTTGATTCCGAGCATGCGTGGAATTTTGTGCGTCAGAATTGTGTACACACGATCGGAATTTCCAACAACGGATTTTGTTGTCGGAAAATTTGAGAACCAGCTCTTAAATCTTTGTTGTCGGAAATTCCGACAAAAAATGTCCGATGGAGCTTACACATGGTCGTAATTTCCGTCAACAAGCTCCCATCGAACATTTGTTGTCAAAAAATTCCCATCATGTGTACGCGGCATAAGAGCGGCAAGGATGTGGAATTCCCTCCCACAGGCAGTGGTCTCAGCGGGGGGCATTGATAGTTTCAAGAAACTATTAGATAAGCACCTGAATGACCACAACATACAGGGATATACAAGGTAATACTGACATATAATCACACACAGAGGTTGGACTTGATGGACTTGTGTCTTTTTTTGACCTCACCTACTATATATTTGCTGCATTTATTTATATATTGCATATATTTTTTTTTTAATTTCATCCAAATCCTTTCCAATCTCACTTGTTCCCTTCCTTCTTCCCCCATTTTTCGAGCTTTTCCAAATTTAAATAAATCAGCAACATTTTTAAAAGAAAAGACTTGGTAGACCCTACGATAATTAGAAAGACGAGTTTTCATAGTCAACTTTCCACTTTTTTTTTTTTTTATTCCTGCTCAGCTAAGTAGGGATGAATCATATTCGCCCAGTAAGTTGATAAAATATAAAGGCCCCTTATCCATTCCTATCAAGGTCCAAGTAACAACGTCATCGAGGTACATCAAACGGTGTTAACGGTTTCAATATTTATCTGCTGCAGGGAAACCATCTAAAAAAAAAAAAAAAAAGAAGACAGGAGAAAATTCTGCTAATGGCTGTGTATCGCCATTAAAATTAAAAGCTTAATGCATCTTATAATCAGAGGACAATTTGCAAATCATTAAGAGAAATGTAAAATTCCATTAAAATACAAATCAAGCAGCCCTCGCTGGACTAATAATCCTTTTTTTTTTTCCCCCTCTTATATTTTGCATTTTTCTGTCTCTGTTCCCAATATCCAGGCAGCGCAAATTATGAGTTCCTGAATATGTTATTTACCACAGCCTATTTCTTTAACGAGAGACAGAGAGGAGTATAATCTGCTATTCAGAGCAGGTACTAATGAAGAATTCTATATATTCTGAAATTTAATTAAAACCCCAAAGATTTCAAATTAGATGCAATTTGAAATGCCTGGGGCAGGAATACATGCACTTGCGTGGCAAGGGTATCAGACTGAAAGTTGATACCGTAATTGGTTTTGATGTATTTTTGTGTTGCCAGCCTCATGCACAGAACTCATAACCATATAAAAATTCTCTGTAGATTACCTGCTCATTGAAAATGCCATCACTCAGGTAGTTCTCTGCTAAATTACCATGCTACTAAAATGCACAAAGTGATTTGAAGAGAAGAGTGGCACAGCTGGTCGATGTTGCCAATGAGTTATGCATGCGTCGAGGCTGCCTTTTTTTTTTTTTCCACAGTAAAATATGCTTGGTTGAATATTAAAATATAATTGGCATTCAGGCTAAGTAGCTTAAACCATTTTGTTATCTTATTTTAAACCGATTTGGCTCCTTTGCAGTTATTTTCAAGGATGCCATCCACAAACTAATGACACCATCTTATTCGGCGAGATCTGTTCTGTTTCACATTTGTCATAAATAGGACTAGATTCTATAGCCTTCTAGGGATGTCCTTTAATATCGACTCCTCTTCAACATCAAAAGCCCAATTCGGGAAAGAGAAGACGACGAAGGGAAAAAAAAAAAAAAAAATCCTTTTGTGTAGGTTCTTGCATATTTTATTCTGAAGAGTGTGGGATGCAAATTTCTGGAATAATGTATAGGTCTTTGAAATTCAGGGCTCACCTTCCCATGCTGATGAGGGGAGGTCTCTATGACACTTATTTTAAGTTGAGATAAAGCAAAAATATACAGTAGCAGCAAAAACACAAAAGGTAATAGCCACAGTAAATAACCTGTTTATTTGTAGTGCAATGTAACCCAGTTTAAAGCTAAAACAAAAAAAAAAAAAAAAAAAAAAAGAGGGTCAAGCTACAAAACAGTTACATGAAACTATATTTAAAAAAAATGCATAAATATATTAGAAAATGTTACCATAGTAACAACCATACTAGGATATATTACAAAGTGAGGACACTTCAAAGAGACGCACATTGGAACGTGTCATAACTACTTTTTCCGGTGTCCTCTGCTACTGGAGAGGAAAAGATATGAGATCAAGGTAAGAAGGTAAGGCTATTGGCTTTTTCCATTAATAGTTTTCATGGTTATGTCATCAGAGTAAGTTCATCCTGGAAGCCATAGGCTGCACTTTACTTTCACACTAAGCATTTTCTGTGCCATCCCCTATAATACCAAACCCATGAGGGTTTGGTATTATAGGGGTTCATGCAATTTTCTACATGTCATGTGATGTAAAACATGTACGCTACACATGATGCAATGTTCACTTTCCAACGTCATATACAAAATGTCATGAGATAATTAAAATAATGAACAAGTCCGATGTCCCTCTAAGCTTTGCCAGTCTTTGCCTATATAGGGGTTTTTGGTTTATAGGGGTATCATGCTATATCACAGTAAGTCAAAACTAACACATATAAGGGTTAATCTAGCATCAGGTAGTATGTAAAGTTAGGAGCACACCGAGGCATTGGCAGCGGTAAAGCGTCGCTATCGTTAGTGGCGCTTTACCGAAGTTTTTGCAGAGGTTTTCGGCCGCTAGCGGGGTGCTTTTAACCCCCTCTTTTGGCTGAAAAAGGGTGAAAATGACCCGCAAAGCGCCACTGCAGCAGCGCTTTGCTGGCGGTTCAGCGGCGCTGCTCATTCATTTCAATGGGCAGGGGCGATTTAGGAGCGGTGCATACACCGCTCCTTCACCGCTCCACAGATGCTGCTTGCAGGACTTTTTTTAACGTTCTGCCAGCGCACCGCCTCAGTGTGAAAGCACTCGGGCTTTCACACTGAGACTGCAAGGAGACGTTTTTCAGGCGCTATTTTTATCCCAAAGGTGCCTGAAAAACACCTCAGTGTGAAAGGTGTCTTAAGATTTCAAATAACATAGAGTCAAGGCTTATGCCGTGTACACACGATCGGAAATTCCGACAGCAAAACTCCGATGAGTTTTTTGTCGGAAAATGCGACCGTGTGTATGCTCCATCCGTCTTTTGCTGGTGGAATTTCATCCAGCAAAAGATTGGGAGCATGCTCTCTATTTTTTGGTCGGGAAAAGTTCCTATCCGAAAATGCGATCGTCTGTACAAATTCTGACGCGCAAAATTCCTACGCATGCTCGGAAACAATCCTATGCATGCTCGGAAGCATTGAACTTCGTTTTCTCGGCTCGTTGTAGTGTTGTACGTCACCGCGTTCTTGACGGTCGAAAGTGCAGAGAACTTTTGTGTGACCGTGTGTATGCAAGCCAAGCTTGAGCGGAATTCCGTAGGAAAAAACATCCAAGTTTTTCTGACAGAAAATCCGCTTGTGTGTACGAGGCATTAGGGGGTAATTTTAGGAGTTAAGGTTAAGCGATAGGATTAGATTGGAAATTAAAGCTGGATACCAGGATGATCAAATATTGTCTAAATACATGTGATCTTACCTGAATCTTGGTGTGCCATGGGTATTTCTTCCAGATCTGTGTAGTGCTTGAGTGTTTACCTTTGCCTCTGTGCAGGAGCTTCCTGTACTAAGACCAGTCCTTGCTGCCCTCTTTCCTTGTGCAGAGTGACTGGTCTTGTATCCAATCCATGCATTGAATATGTAAACCGCCTTCATAGGAAACAAGGATTTTTCACAGCCTTGCCCAATGCAGCTGGTGTGAACAAATTCTAAATGAAAGTTTTTGTTTTGGAGTTCAGCTATCAGAATTTTAAAGAAAGGCAGCAGGATTGGTCTTCATAATGCCTCAAGTATAGGCTTAGTGTCAGTAGGTGCGGTTAGCTTAGGTTTTTAAAACACTAGTTAAGTTTAATTTCTTGGGTAGGGAAAGTTGTAGAGGTAAAACAAAGTTGCTGTGAACCTTCTTTTTTTCAAATAATAAACATCTTATACTTACCTGCTTTGTGAAATGGTTTTGCACAGAGCGGTCCCAATCCTCCTTTTCTGGGATGCCCTGGCAGCACTCCTGCCTTCACCTCTTCGGTGAGTGCCCCCATTAAAGACTCTTCCTATGGGGGCACTTATGAGGGCTCGATCCCAAGCCACGCTGCCTGTATCCATAGACACAGACATAGACACAGACATGCTGCTATCAATGTGCCCTGTAAGGAAGGAGAGATTGAGCCATTGCTCTTAGGCACAGAGCTGTATCGAGATCAGACTTATGTAAGTAAAAGTCCCCTTTCACACTGTGGCAGTTTTCAGGCGCTTTAGCGCTAGAAATAGCCTCTAAATAACGCCTGAAAACTGCCTCCCATTCATTTCAGTGTGTCTTTTCACACTGCTGTGCTTGCGGGATGTTGGGAAAAGTCTTGCAAGCAGCATCTTTGGGGAGGTTTGGGAGCGCTGTATACAGCACTGTATATAATAACTTTGCGTAATAACACAGGGTGGGGTAAACTGTACATTCATTAACATGAGACACAGGTATATTCAAACTTCGCCACAAATAATTCAATCAGTAACTGGGCATGTAGACAGCACCTAGGAAGGGCTGTTGGAGAAATCCCCCCCTCTAGGAACTAATAGCTGACAGTGGATTCCATAACAAGAGCTAATTAACTAGGCACATAAACCAGCCTAGGTAACCAGACTATTCGGCCCCTAAATCCTTAAATACAAAATACTGTACAATACACATTCTTATAAGCATAAAACATAACATCTCACACCAGTTAAATAAAAAGTTAAAGTGGTCAGCCATTTAAAAATAAACACATAACAAGCCCCACCCCACCTCAAACTATCTGGTAAAGAGTCTACAACAGTCGATGAAACCAAGCTCATACAATATTCCAGCAGTCTGAAAGGTGGTATTAATTTATCTTCATATATTTCTTGAGTGATATTGTTTATAAATATTACTGTCCCAAGTGAAAGAGCCTCTCCATCCTTTCAGTGTCCATTAAGTAGTTGTCCATTTTCTCGGTCACCCTGTGCCCCTAATAGACACCAGGTAACTTACATATAAGAGGGGCCTGGGGAGCTGAGAAAGGAGTTTCCCCACCTCTCTAAGGTAAGCTGGGTTCCACGGGCCCCCTGCCCAAAGTAACTCCTGTCACAATTCTGACGTTGCTCCCTGAATACTTGGTTTGGGTCAGTGACATAAAAAGTGTTGAAACCAGACACTGCCAGACAAATAGAATTTTTAGGATGGGGGGGGAGCAATGGCAGCCCCATCATTTTTCAAGAAAGGTTCATTCTAAAGAAACCAGGAGTAACTATGAGGCTGACATTGTTCTAAAATGTTCAATTGCCTGGCTGTTATTCTTGTGCTTTGGTGTTGATACTTTCTAAGGTCTCTGACCCAGAACAAGCACAGAGAGAGAGAGAGAGAGAGAGAGAGAGAGAGAGAGAGAGAGAGAAATTACCATTCCTTCTCCCTACCAGACACAGACAGGCATTAGGTATTTTTAGATATGGTTCACAACCGCAGCACTCCTATTCTATCACAACAGATGTACTTTAAGGAACAAAGCAAATGGTGTTCAACACAAAGCCTTGAAGCTTTTACAGGATACAGTTACTATGGGGTAACTTTTTTAAGTGCCAAGATGCAACCATATAATATAGCTGACAGACTACAGAACTTGGCTATTTCATAAAGAAAACCCAGGGGGATTTCAATAGATGTCCTCCTACTGAAAATGCTAGTTGCTAAACTTTTTTTTAGTTTTGGATAAAGTGGAGAGGGAATACAACACCTGTCTGCAGAGGCGTAATTACAGGGGCCCCAATTGCGACCTTGCCCCATGCTCCAGGGAGCCCATGCGGCTTCCCTGTACACCTGGATAGGAGGGGCGGCGGGGGAGTTCTATAGAGGAATTGGTCTCTTCCATTTTCCTCATGCATCCGCTGAAAGCCCACCTCTGCTCCTCTCTCTCCCGCAGCCATTCATTGACTCCAGGAGCAAAATGGTGGAGATTGGTTCCTCAAAATGCCACTCCCACTGCCCCTCTTATACAACTTCCTCTTCTTTCTGCTGCCCCCACACCCATGGGCGCTCCCCTGGCCCTCTCTCTTCGCTCTGCCAGCTTCCCCCATCCCCACTCTGCTGCGGATGATATGTGTCATGAAAGGTTTCACCTGCTGATGGCACTGTCTCTCCCAGACCTATGGGCCGCAGTTCCAGTGTCCACCAGCGGGTGTCTCCCGGCAGTCTGGAGCCAACATCATCTCCTGCAGTCAGGCATCACCTGAGACTGATTGCAGGAGGTGTATATATACCCAGCAGATGCTGCACACATCGCCTTGATATTGTTCGTTAACCTGAGCTCCTGTATTCTGAACCTTGCTTCCGGAATCCTGTATCCTGTGATCCTGAACCCTGTATCTGTTCCTTGTCCCCTGCCCTGCAGCCTGATGCCTTCTGCCTTTTCTCCCTGACTCTTGTTACCTTCTCCCTGTCCTGTCTTGCTCCCAGCCCCAACTGCTTGATCTCCTGTGCATGACCTTGGCTTGTTTACGATTATGATTGTATCTTACACTTGTATATATATTTGGTTTGGGTACTTATTTGTTGTGTGTCACCGTGGTTGGTTGCTGGTTTGTTTTACTGTTTGTCACATCAGACCTGTTTTTACTTTTGTGTATTACTTATTCTTATAATAAATCATATTATTATTACTTACATGCGTTTGGTCTTCTCTATAGCAGTCCACACATTTCTGGTCGCACCGGTTACTGACAATGTGTCAGGATGGACAGCGGAGAAGGGGACAGTAAATATGTAATTTACCGACCCCTTCCTTTTCTGAATGGACAGTCAATGATCGGTACCGATCAGGGACTCTGTCCATTCATAACTCAAGCATAGTAAACTGTGTACAGAGCTCTTCCCTTCCATTCATTCTGTGCAGCTGAAGCTGCAGAGATAGAGATTGAAGTCTGTGTCCTCAGTCTTTTTTCTCTGTCTCAAAGGTGGAACATCAGAGGTCTGTATAGACCCTTGATACTTCATTAACCGGTTCCCGACCGAATGGCTCTCCTGGGCGAAATCCTGTATGGGTACGTCCTTCCCCTTTTCGGCCACCAGAGGGCGCACCCCCCCTTTGCATGGCGGGGGACCCGATGCGTGTGGACGGCGGTCGCGATCGCATGCACGAGCGCCAGCACTGGGGTTTGTGTGTGTAACCACACAAATCCCTGTGCTGTCAGAGGAGAGGAGACATGTTGTTTGTTCGAAGTAAGTAGGAACCACGATATATCTCCTCTCTTACTCAGTCCAATCCCCATACAGTTAGAAAACACTGACGGAACACACATTTAACCCCTTGATCGCCCCCTAGTGTTAACCCCTTCCCTGCAAGTGACGTTTACACAGTAATCAGTGCACTGATCGCTGTATAAATGTCAATGGTCCCAAAAATGTGTCAAAAGTATCCGATCTGTCCATCGCAATGTCGCTAAAAATCGCAGATCACCGACATTACTAGTTAAAAAAAAAATAATAATAAAAATGCCATAAATCTTTCCCATAGTTTGTAGACACTATGACTTTTGCACAAACTAATCAATATACGCTTACTGCGATTTTTTTTACCAAAAATATGTAGAAGAATATATATATATCGGCCTAAACTAATGATGAAATTTGTTTGTTTTTTTTAAATTTTGGGGATATTTATTATAGCAAAAAGTTAAAAATATTTGTTTTATTTTCAATATTGTCGCTCTTTTTTTGTTCATAGTGCAAAAAATAAAAACCGCAGAGGTGGTCAAATACCACCAAAAGAAAGCTCTTTTGTAGAAAAAAAGGACGCAAATTTTGTTTTTGGTACAGCATTGCATGACCACGCAATTGTCAGTTAAAGCAACGCAGTGCCAAATTGTAAAAATTGCTCTGGTCTGGAAGGGGGTAAAATCTTCTGGAGCTGAAGTGGTTAAAGCCCCCAATGTAAAGAATAGGGATGAGCCAAACACCCTCCTGTTCAGTTTGCAGTAGAACATGCGAACAGGCAAAAAATGTGTCAGAACACACATGAACACCGTTAAAGTCTATGGGACACGAACAAGAATAATCAAAAGTGCTCATTTTAAAGGCTTATATGCAAATTATTGTCATAAAAAGTGTTTGGGGACCTGGGTCCTGCCCCAGGGGACATGTACCAATGCCAGACCTGAAGGGTCAGGTATGGATTTTGGGGGGACCCATACGCCATTTTTTAAAAAAATTTGGCGCAGGGTTCCTGTTAATTTCAATATTAGACCCGAAGGTAAAATAATGGTGGCCACACAAAATATTGACACTTTGGGCCCAATTTGGACATTTTCACTTAGGGGTGTACTCACTTTTGTTGCCAGCGGTTTAGACATTAATGGCTGTGTGTTGAATTATTTTGAGAGGACAGCAAATTTACACTGTTATACAAGCTGTACACTCACTACTTTACATTGTAGCAAAGTGTCATTTCTTCAGTGTTGTCACATGAAAAGATAGAAGAAAATATTTACAAAAATGTGAGGGGTGTACTCACTTTTGTGAAATACTGTATATGTTTTATTGAAAAAAAAACAAGAATTTTCACTTTAAAGTATATCTATGATCAAACTGTAAAGTCATATATTAATTTCCACATTGCATTTACATTTTTTCTAGCCTTCTCCTTTTAATTTGAACAATCCTGAAGCTTTTAAACTTGCTTTGTGAAGATCCCCAAACATTTACATCCTTGAATTCTGTGACACATTCACTATACCCTGTGGGTAGACACTGCCTGCCTTCTAAACTACAGGGGTGCTGAGAGGGGAGTTTCAGGAGACGGAGTTAGTACAGGAATCACTGCTTTGCTGGAAGCAAGGTACCATGGGATAAGTAGTCCTTACAAATTGAAAGTAAACAGCATAGAAGACCCTGCAAACCATTCAGAGAATCCAGGAAGTTGTGGAAAGAGACAGCCAGCAGACAGGTAGTACCCACAACATGAAAGGAGATTTTTCAAGTAAGCTTATATTGATTTGGCAAAAATAACTTATTTGTATTGCTATGAGAAAAAAACATTTATGAGAAAAATTACAGCCATGGGAGTACAAAAGGCCAAACTTCCTATCCTGCATACTTATATAATGAAACCAGGATCAAGATGACAGCTGTGTACCTTGCACATTCGAAAACAAGTCAGCTAAGGCAGCTGACTTTTTTAAATAATTTTTGTGTGTAAATGTATTAAACTGCCAACAGGAATGAAAGCAGGTGCTGTATGCATACACAGTAGTTGTGTGAATAACTGATGGGAGTTACAAATGCAAATCTCAAGAGTAGAGAAATTCTACAACTGGCCTGCCCATTACCGCCCTCTCTATTAGTCCCTTAGGGCCTCTCTACACTTGTGCATGTGTCATTGCATGCATATTCGTTCACTGAGGTGTACTGAATTAAGGCAGCCCATTCATATATGAAACAAACTGGACCTGCAGCATTTGTGATGCTCTTTATATTTGTGCTTGTGTTCAATCATAAATGAATGGATGGACTCACAGCATCTTGTGTACTGTTTTACCAAACATTAGTCCAATGCATACTTGTGAAGCCATCCTCAGAATATTGGGTGGCCTTATGCTCCAAAAGCAAGATGCAGAAGGGGGGCAAGCCTGAGCAAGACTTTCTTCATTGAGATCAGTGATTGTGAAACAGAGCTACTGAGATCGTGTGCCAGTGGGCACCTACATTCAAATCCAAGTTCAAATGCAGTAATGCATTATATACACATATACACATGCAAAAAAACATTTTAAGCTGGTTACACACAGTGTCAGATTTGACCATTCATGATGGCAGTCAGGTTTAACCAATTCATGTTTTTGGCAGTCAAATTTTATCAACTTTTTTTTTTTTTTATTGAAAAAAAGACAGGTAAAGCTAAAAAAAAAAAGAACGTTTGAATATAATTGCTGAAAAAAATAATAATCATGCATTATACTCTTTTATATAAATTGGTATTACTGATACAGTAAAACCTTGGATTGCGAGCATAATTCGTTCCAGAAACATGCTTGTAATCCAAAGCACTTGTATATCAAAGCAAATTTCCCCATAAGAAATAATGGAAACTCAAATGATTCGTTCTACAACCATTTATTCATAGGTCCTTCAGTAACCGTGTAACCATAAAATGTCCATCCACAAATGGAAGCCTCCACAAGGGGATTAGAAACAAAATCCAGCAGAAGCTACAGAGTATAAAAGAGACTTTCTAAACAAAGGACCAGTTTATTGTCCTTCGGTCTTTAGGGGGGCCGGACTGTGGCCAGTGGGACTGGACAATTTTCTTGGTACCAGTGGGAGTAAACATCGCCACTTTTGGTATTAGGGGGAGGAGCAGTGCCCCATCTCTGGTATCATTGGGAGGAATAGTGCCCCAATATTGTGCCAGTTGGCAGAATACTGTCTTGTATCAGCAGGAAGAATAATGCCCCAAGGGCCGGGTAAAGGCAAGCAAAGGGCCGCATCTGGTCCCAGGGCCGCAGTTTGAAGCCCACTGGTCTATGTGGACAGCTTTATCCCGGATGCCTGCATACTTAGATGTGCCTCTTTTAATCATCAACCATGTGAGTTGATAAATGTTGTACCTTCATTATATGTAACCATATTACTACACTTAGAGGAGCCTCTCGTCTCTTTTATACTCAGCTGTGTCTATTCTTATATCAAGACAACGCTTGTATATCAAGTCAAAATTTATTTAAAAAAAATATTTGGCTTGCAAAACGCTCTCAAACCAAGGTTTTACTGTATATACTCATGAAATATCAGTACAGTAAAACCAAGGTTTTACTGTACTGATATTTCATTGTTTTGTAGCCCAGAATTATTATTATTTTTTAACACCACAAAGTGCAATAATGCACGGTCTTCAATATTTTATGTAAACAGAATTTCCAGCAGGCAAGCAATCCGTATTAACATTGGAAAATGTATTCTGAGTTCAGGAGATTTAATGTTGTTGTAAACATTTTACTGATTATGGGTATACTTTGGGCATACTTTCCAAATGATATGTAAATATTCAGGCATTTAAATCATGCTGTAGATTTAGTGCTGCTAACCCCTGATGCTGGCCTATTGATCTAAACGCAATGTGAACAGTCAGCAGCAATGTCCAGATACCATAGATACACTGTGATTGCTGTAAGACTGGGCATTTTTAAAAACGTTTTTATGTCTTCAATATTTTTATTGATCCATACGATCGTAGTGCTGCCCCCTCTCTTTACCTGCAGGGTGAGCAGACCAACCCTGCTGAGAAAGGGGCTAGCAGATGGTCAAGGGAAGCTAATCTCTGGTGGGTCTTGTGTATATCCTGGCACATCTCTAACCAAAGCTTTCCAGCTGAGGGTGGCGGTCACACTGCGGTGGAGGAGAATACCAATTCTGTTGTGTAATTGAAGTTGAAAAAGAGTTTGATTTTACAACTCTGACTCATATTGTATATTGTACTAGTTTTTTTTCTATTTACTTAGCACAGATATGTTTTTTTATTTTTGTTTCCTGTCTGGGTGTATATACCACTCATAGCAAGCTGATTATATTAGTTAGAGGAATAGCACAGATTCATTTATTGCTCTTGGTTTTGCTGGCACTGTACACAGACATATGGACATATACCTACTCAAACAGGGCAATATAAAAAAAAAGCAAAATGCAAAAATAAAAGCAAATACAAAAATAAAAACATTCAAACATACTTAAAGGAGAAGTACAGCCAAAGCTTTTTTGGCTGTACTTCTCTTGTGGATCACAGGAGTGCAGATCGTTTTGCATTCCTGTGACCCGTTTTCTGCAGACAGCAGGCTGAATTCCGCTGTCTGCTGAGGTCACAGAGCCTGTCCAGGCTTGGACAAGAACAAGGAAAGAAATTAGCTGCACACCAATGTTCTTGAAGTCCATTTATTGAATGTTCCATACAAACAATGACACACACCACGGTTGCAGTAGCCAGAACAGAGGTGGACTAGTTTCGCTACACTAGTACGGCTACACTGTACTTACTCATCAGGCTTGGGCAAGATCGTGACAATGAAGTCGGGATCTGCCCACATGCCTGGACTGACACTCTGCTTAGCCTCTCAGTGAGCCACTGAGAGCCTGAGCTGGCTGCTCCCGCCCCCTCCACAGCCCAGCGCTCCAATGAGCGAAGAAGGGGCAGAGCAGAGAGCTGCTGACTGACAGTCACCACCACTGTCCTCAGGGAGCCTTGAGAACCGAGTGATCAGCGGTGTTAGATCGCTCGGTTCTCAGTGTTAGAGCCAGCGAGGGACAGATGCAGCATCCAGCTATGTAAGCATGATTCCCATACTTCTTTTTTAAAGTGACACCAAACGCTGGATAATTCTATTCATGTATGTATTCCTAAGTCAAAAATGTACCTTCGATTGCTTTCACCCTCCTCAAAATCCCCATATACTTCCTGTTAGAGGTTGGCTATGATCGTTCTCTATGGTCCCACTGTATATAAGAACAGCCTCTCTTTCTGACTCCTGAGATGGACTATGGGATTTGTAATGTGCATAAAGCAGTACACATGACCACAACTAACGTGCACTGATTGTTCCAAATGAAAGTGAGATGGAAAAGGAGAAGTTTGAAAGCTCACAGAGAACATTACAAGGAGGCAGAAAATACAGTAAGAAAAAAGATTTAATGAAAAATAGATCACAAGACCAAGAAGTGGATGTGTGTGAATTACTTTTGGAGAATAAGGATATCGTTTAAAGTGGTTATAAAGGCTGAAGGCTTTTCTTTTCTTCCTTCGGGTAAAAAACTTCAGTGTGCAGCTCCCCCCTGAGCCCCTCTAATACTTACCGGAGCACGATCCAGTGATGTGCACAAGAGCAGCGGCTCTCCTAGGTCTCTCTCTTTATTTGGTTGAGACAAAGCAGCGGGAGCCATTGGCTGTTAATCACAGCCAGTGAGATGTAAGCAGGGGGGAGGGGCTGAGGCACACTCTGTGTGTTCCATAGACACACAGAGGTGGCTCTGGAGCGAGCTTGCACTCTGCAAGGGGAGGGAACGGGAGCGCCAGTGGGGGACCCGAGAAAAGGAGGATCAGGGCTGCTCTGTGCAAAACTATTGCACAGAGCAGGTAAATATGATGTGTTTATTATTTTAAAGCCAACAAAAATTAGTATTTAGAATCACTTTAATGTCACTTAAAAGTGCTTCTAAAGGCTTAAAGAAGAACTCTGGGATAGGCAAAAAATCACCCATTAGTACACCTCCCTACTCAAAACACTAAGCAGGTAATAACATTTTGAAAATCCTTACCATTGTGGAGAAAAGTCTAATTGAATTTTCATAACCTCATCTCTGTACTTCAAAAGAGAACAGCATCTGCTCAGCCAAGGATGAGGTGTAACAGCAGGGATTCTGTCATATCCTCTTCTTTCTCTCTGCAGGAAAAGGTAACTACTGTTCCCATCAACCACAGGGAGTTCTAGTGAATGTGGGTGGGTACACCAGGCCTGGACATGTTGAATGTGTCTGAGAGCCTGACAGTCTCGGTCCATCCACCACAGCAAGTTGAGCGGAATTACATCACTGCGTCCTGGAGAAAGAACTATGGAAGTGATGGGCCAAGATCAGTGACTGGGAGAATAAGAGGCATAGCAGCCACCGGTCTTACAAACAGGAAACAACGGCTTGATAAAAATGAATAGGCCATTTTAGAGCAACTGCTGAGTGAACCAGAAGATGTAATACATATTGAGTGAGGCTGGGTTCACACTAGAGCACGGAGCGGCTCACAGCGGGAGTCCGATGTGTCTCCATTCACCGGTTCAGGTTCCGATTTTAGCCCAACTTTTTGGCTGAATTTGGACCTGAAACGGACCAAAAGACGCACAGGAGTCCTGTGCAATTCGCTCTGGAGCCGCTCCGGACATGTATGAACCGGCTCCATAGAGAGCTGGTCACAATCTCCAGCTATACAAATTGGATGCGGGGAAATCCGCATTCAATTTGCAATAGTGTGAACCCAGCCTGCAGGTAGGAAATCAGCAACAAGGACATGTAAAGAATCTTTTGCCCAGAGTTCTACTTTAAGGTTTTTTACCTTAATTAATTCTCTGCATTGAGGTAAAAAAACCTTCTGTGATTAGGATCCTCCCCCCAGCCCCCCTCTCCCTTATACTGTACATACCTGAGCCCTTTCTCAATCCAGTGTTGTGCCCGAGAGCAGCAGCTCTCTCTGCTCCTTCTCCCCTCACAGGACAGAGAGGCAGCAGCAGGAGCAATTGGCTCCTGCTGCTGTCAATCAAGTCCTGGACCCGAGCTGTGTTGTCTGTGCCTATGGATTCAGGCAGCGTGGCTTGAGATCGACCCTACGGGGGCACTCGCCAAAGAGGAGGAGCCAGGAGCGCCAGCAGGTGACTCCAGAAGAGGAGGTTTAGGGCTGCTCTATGCAAAATCATTCCACAGTGCAGGTATGTATGACATGTCTATTATAAAAAAATTAAAATTAAAATAAAAAAAAAACTTTAGAATTAATTAAGGAGAAAAAATGTTTGTATACAGCAGAACAAATAAAATATAAAAATATATTTAAAAAAAAATAGGTATTCATAAAGGCATGTTTCTTATTCAGAATTACATAGCTCTGCTTGTATATGCATTTTTCATGTATAATGCAACATAGAAAAGCTTTTCTCAATGCCAATCAAGCAAAATGACTTTTTGGGAGAAAAGACAGGAATATGGATACTCAGTGACACATGATAACTTGTCATCTTGGAACAGTCAAATCTGTTTTGTCCAGCAAAATGAAGAACAAGTGGTGAATTTCTTATATTACTTGGCAGTGCGTGGGTTTTCGGCATTAAAGCCCTATGCAATAATTCTTTAATAGGAAAACATCCCCGTGGGAATTCCTCTAGAAAGGGATGTCTTCTGTAGTCTTGCTGGTAATTTATTCACTCAGTACTTTTCAGCACTGTGTACATGACAAAATCTGGCCAAGATAAAATATTTGCTGAAGTCAATGTGAGTAAACAGCTTCCAACTACAAGAGCTGTAACCAGTTAATATTATTCAGTCGATATCTATAGTGAGTAAATATAAAGCATAATGCAAACATGTTCTACAAGCTACTGTCATATTTCAGCCTCTGAATAATAATACGCTTTCCCTTTTTTTTCTCTCTCGCTCTTCTTCTAGAGAAAGGGGATTGTTTACGTTCATCAGACATTGTTGAAGGTGATAAAAGAACATGAAACAAAACAGTCCAGTCAAGCGCTTAAAAGAAATACATGAAGCAAAAATTTTGAGGGCGATTTGCATATAGTTCTCCAGAAGTATTTAAGCGCAATCATCCCCCCAAGCTACATGAGTGTTTAATGCTCGTCGGGAGAATACAAACTGTATACATTAAACGTTTACAGATAGTCCGATGGATGCAAGGGTCTTTTTATCCCCCCTTTCTTAAAGCTCTGCAATAAAAATTCATTGGTAAGGAATGGCTCACACAACAGAGAGATGTGGATTGCGGCAAAGCCACGACTTGTCAAGAACCTTACATACTTTTTGAATTTTTGTTTTTGCTATTAACTAGGCTGGAAATTTAGCTGAAGTGAATAAAGACTTCGGGGCTTTTAGTTCAGACCTGCTAAGGGCCCTATAGTCATTTTTTGGTTATGTGATCTGGACCAAAGCACCAAAGGACATTCCTGCTGTGGTAGACCAAGTTCATACCCCCTAAGACTAATGCCCTGTACACACGGTCGGACATTGATCGGACATTCCGACAACAAAATACATGGATTTTTTCTGACGGATGTTAGCTCAAACTTGTCTTGCATACACACGGTCGCACAAAGTTGTTGGAAAATCCCATCGCTCTGAACGCGGTGACGTAAAACACGTACGTCTGGACTATAAACGGGGCAGTAGCCAACAGCTTTCCTCTCTTAATTTATTCTAAGCATGCGTGGCACTTTGTGCATCGGAATTGTCCACACACGGTCGGAATTTACGCGAACGGATTTTGTTGTCGGAAAATGTTATAGCCTGCTCTTTGTGTGTCGGAAATTCAGATGGAAAAAGTCCGAATTTCCGACAACAAGCTCCAATCGCACATATTCCGTCGGAAAGTCTGACCGTGTGTAATGTGTGATAGGACCTTGTTGTCGGAAATTCCGACCGTGTGTGGGCTCCATCACACATTTTCCATCGGATTTTCCGACACACAAAGTCCGTTGTCGGAAATTCCGATCGTGTGTACACAAATCCGACGGACAAAGTGCCACGCATGCTCAGATTAAATAAAGAGATGAAAGCTATTGGCCACTGCCCCGTTTATAGTCCCGACATACGTGTTTTACGTCACCGCGTTTAGAACGATCGGATTTTCCGACGACTTTGTGTGACCGTGTGTATGCAAGACAAGTTTGAGCCAACATCCGTCAGAAAAAATCCTAGGATTTTGTTGTCGGAATGTCCGAACAAAGTCGGACCCTGTGTACGGGGCATTACACTTGTTTAAAGCAGACCTTGATTGTAAGCCATTTTGAACATTGCAGCGTGACGAAAGTGCTGTATCCATTCCGAACGCTACGTTTACCAGAACGAGCTGTCCCGTGTCGGAATTTCTTCTGAGCATGCGTGGCACTTTGTTCGTCGGAACAGGCCACACACGGTCGGAATTGACGCGATCGGATTTTGTTGTCGGAAAATTTTATCTCCTGCTGTCCAACTTTGTGTGTCGGAAAATCCGATGGAAAATGTCCAATGGAGCCCACACACGGTCGGAATTTCCAACAACACGCTCCGATCGGACAATGTCCATCGGAAAATCCGACCGTGTGTACGGGGCATAACATTGCACATCACCCTGAACACACCATTGCCACCGTGAAACATGGTGGTGGCAGCATCATGTTGTGGGGATACTTTTCATCAGCAGGGACAGGGAAGCTGGTCAGAGTTGATGGGAAGATGTATGGAACCAAATACAGGGCAATCAGAAAACCTGTAATGCCCCATACACACGAACAGAAATTCCGTCAGAAAAAACTTGGATGGTTTTTCAGACGGAATTCCGCTCAAGCTTGCCTTGCATACACACGGTCACACAAAAGTTATCTGAACTTTCGACCGTCAAGAACGCGGTGACGTACAACACTACGATGAGCCGAGAAAATGAAGTTCAATGCTTCTGAGCATTCGTCGAATTGTTTCCGAGCATGTGTGATTTTTTGCGCGTCCGAATTGCATACAGACGATCGCATTTTCAGATAGGAACTTTCCCTGACCAAAAAATAGAGAGCATGCTCTCAATCTTTCCGCCAGCAAAAGACCGATGGAGCATACACACGGTCGCATTTTCCAACAAAAAGCTCTCTCTTCGGAGTTTTGCTGGCGGCATTTCTGATTGTGTGTACACGGCATTAGAGTCTGCAAATGACTTGAGACTGGGGTGGAGGTTCACCTTCCAACAGGACAATGACCCTAAACATACAGCCAGAGCTACAATGGAATGGTTTAGATCAAAGCACATTCATGTGTTAGAATGGCCCAGTCAAAGTCCAGACCTAAATCCAATTGAGAATATGTGGCAAGACTTGAAAATTTCTGTTCACAGGCGCTCTCCATCCAATCTAACAGCTTGAGCTATTTTGCAAAGAAGAATGGGCAAAAATATTACTCTTTCAATGTGCAAAGCTGGTAGAGACATCCCCAAAAAGACTTCCAGCTGCAATTGCAGCGAAAGGTGGTGCTACAAAAGTATGACTCAGGGGGTCTGACTACAAATGCACACCCCACTTTTCACATATTTATGTGTAAAAAATTTTGAAAACCATTTATCATTTTCCTTCCACTTCATACTTTAAGGCACGTCATATGACCTACAGCAACTCTGCAATGGGGTTGGAGATATTAGAAGACCTTTACCTTACCCAAACTGGAGAGACTTGCTGAAGTCAATGCCTCCTTAAATGCAGGACTGCACAGCTACAGGAAACATGACCCTACTCTACTTGTTTACTTTTATCTTCAATAAACAACTATAAAACTCATCAAGTGAGACTTTGTTTGGGCATCGGGCATCCCTCTCCAATCACCCAAGTTTTCCCCACTAGTAACACCTCCATTGTCTGTATCAGAAAGGTAGCAGCCCTAGACCCCAATGGAGGCCAAGGCAAGGCATCCTGGTTGCATGTCTGATCTTTGTCCCAGAGGCTACCTGACTGTCATGCTGAGCTGTATTTTAATTTTTGTGAGTGCTTTTTTTATATTTTCTATTAAAATTACACTTTACATGCTACACTATGGTTATTGCTCTTCTCTCCCCCTCACCACTTTTTGTCTCCTACAGCCACACAGCACACCCATGCTGGAACGAAGCAGCACTTCCAGAGTTAGATTAGTAGTGTGTTGTATAGCACTCTGGGCCACCCGCAGCATCTAGCTTATATAAGCTTCATCTGACATTTTGTTTCACATTGTATCATACAGTTTTACATTGTCTCATATTGTTTTACATTGCTTCACACAGTGAACATACATTTGGCTCATCAGGGCACCGGATTCTGACCGGCGCATCTGTGTATGGGGGTGGTTTCAGTTCAAGGGGTTGGTGCGCTGTGATTATTCTGGGTGTTCCCACCTTTAATCACTAGACCACAACCAAGTCTATCACCCACCACCTACAATTGGGATACAACCCATTGGAAGCAATTCCCTCTATACCCTCCACACAGTAACTTGCCACTAGGCACCCTCGAGCGGCACCAGTCCAGCGATGTCTTCCACTTAAACTAGGAAACATAACTGAGAACTAGGAAAGGACTCGCTACTTAAACCTCACAGGTGTTTGATGACTTTACTGCCATTTATCTGTCTCTATAATGCCTGGTTAATCAATCAGTCCTATTCACACTTTTGTCACATTGCACGCATAGGGCAGCATATTGCTGCCCTATGTGTGAGAAATGTAGCAAAATAGCTCATGCACTTCTTTGAGCTTCAAGTGGTTTTTAACCATGTATTTTGCTGTATCTGTTGTGCATTTTGTCACAAGAAAAAACACACATCTGCTTGCGGTGTCATTAACAATGAAGGTTACCGCAAACACAACATTCATGCTATAGTGTGAATGCAGCCTCAAAACGAATATATACGGGGCGTGGTCTGACTATAGAGGCGTGAGGACGTGCTGTGCTTGAGCTCCGTCTGGTCCGCAACTTAAACAGCAGCTAAAGGGGTGATTCTCCCTCGTTTATTGCCTCAGGGTATGTCACAACATCGGCGGGCATACTGGTGAATCCCGCTGGAATCTCTCTTCTCGGACACTCCTCGCCAGCAGAAGGGGAAATCCAAGATGGCGCCGGAACGAACAGCCCCACAGCAGCACCACGAGGCCCAGCCTGCACAACCTGCTCTGTCTCCCATCCCCTCTCCTATAGTGGTAAGCGATTCTATCACCCCTGTTTCGCCCTGCTCCACCACATCGCAAGACCAGGGCTCTGAGATCGTGGACCTGGCAGAGGATAGGGACATTAAACAGCACCTATGGTTTCTTCCCACAAGGGAGGATTTAGAGCGCTTCACTAGCCAGATCGAATGGGCTTTTAGCAAGACATTGAGCAACTAAAAACTGACACTACTGAGCTAGGACACAGGCTTGAGACTCTGGAGCAGAAATTTGATGTTGCTGAGCCTGCTATTTCCATGCTTAGAGACCAGTCCTATGCTCATGATCAGAAAATAGAAGAACTCCTTTGCCGGCTAGATGACTTTTGAAAATCGCAGCAGGCGAGCGATCATTCGTATTCGCGGCCTGCCGGAAGCCACTGTGCTTCCCATTCCCATGCTGCAGGGGGTGTTTTGTGAAATTCTGAATCTCCCAGCCTCGGCCCCGATCAAAATAGACAGGGCCCACAGGGCGTTCAGGCCCCCATCAGATGACCCTGAAAATCCCAGGGATATCATTTGCAAGCTTCATAAGTATACACTTAAAGAGCGTATCATGCAAAAAATGCGCAATAGACCGGCCTTTGACGGGGCCCACCTGTCTTTCTACCAAGATCTCTTCAGGCGCACCCTTATGCAGCACAGGGCCCTTCATCCGCTACTGGCCCTGATTCAATCTGCTGGCCTTATATATTGATGGGGTTTTCCATTCAGCCTGCAGGCATCCAAAAATGACTGGTGGGCCGTACTGTGCACTAAGGAAGATCTCCCCTGTTTCCTGTACACCCTGGAGCTTGAACTAATCGACTTTCCAGACTGGCGCAGTATTCTGGATATCTAGATTCCCCAAATGCTCAACATCATGCTGCTGTCCTTTGGAGGGACCTTGACCACCTTCTTCCACTAAATGCTCAACCATGGCTTCCTGCAAGTGACAAGCGATGATCCTGCGGTCGCATACAACGGACTGGGTGTCCTTCCCCTGATCCTTCCATATCTGGAAATTGACCACATCATGCTGCTGTCCTTTAGAGGGACCTTGACCACCTTCTTCCACAAATTTGCAACCTGGGCGGGTCGCATGACCTACTGGCTACATTACTGAAACCACAGACCTACACCATGGAAGATGCTGGAGTTTACAGTCCTGCTAGGCTGATCTCCCTTCTACCTGTTGGAGCTGAGTACATGTTGCACTTCTAGGCCTGTTGTTCTGCACCTTTACTGGGCACATTTTAGGGTGCCCCTTAATCATTAACTTGTTTATTTGATCTTATGGACTGGACGGGGCGCTGGACCCTATGTTCCCTTTATGGTTACCCACGTACCCCATTTAGGCCTCACCTATTTAGGTGACTGTCCCTAGTGGGACACCAGGCCAGTGTCCAGGGGTTTTCTGTTTTTGAATTCCACCCTGGGCCTTCCCTGTAGTTGTGTATTGTGCCAGACCTGCTAGTACGGGTCTGGTCTGTGTCTTATTTCTGTGTCCTACTCCTCTTCACTCCTCCCTCTTCTTCCTTTCTATGTTTCCTCCTTTCTTTTTTCCCCACCTCACCCCCTCTTCTTCTTTTTCCTTAGATTTTTTTTCCTTCATTTTCTCATCTCTTTTGGAATTCAAGTCATTTTTGTTCGCTTTTATTCGCTTTCGCCTACATCAGATCCACTGGAAAGAATAGACAGCTTGTTTGTCGCTGGCTTCAGGTATGTCATCACTTAAGGTACTGTCTTATAATGTGCGCGGTCTCTGCTCTCCACACAAGCACAACAAATTACGGTTGGAATTGAAATGCCTGGGTGCCTAGGTAGTATTCCTGCAGGAGACACACTTCAGGCAGCAATCCCTCCCCAAGATGCCCACACACCTCTACAACCAATGGTTCTTTAGCAACTCCCCGGTTGCTAAATCCTGTGGTACGGCCACTGCATTCCACAAATCATTCCTGTTCCAACCCTCAGAGAGCTATCTTGACCCGCAAGGCCGCTATGTCTTTGTGAAGGGGGTCATAGCCAGCAAAAAATTTACATTTGCAACCCTCTACGCACCCAATGCTCAACAACTCTCTTTTATAGATGCAGTCTTAGAAAAGTTGGCAGACTTCCAGGAGGGCCTCCTGATTCTTGGGGGAGATTTCAATGTCAGCCCTGACCCACTCTTAGATACATTCCATGGCCGCCCTACACACTCTCATGCCTTTCTTAAGCATTTTCGCAAATCGCTACAGAACAACTTCCTTATTGACACTTGGAGAGCGCTACACGCATCTGACAGAGACTATAGCTACTGCTCCAGGGTGCATGATGTCTATACACGCATATACCTTCTGTGTGTGGATCATGACACCCTGGAGCTGTTACAGTCGGCTGAGATTGGGAGCATCACTATCTCTGACCATGCTCCTGTTCTCGCTATGATACAGGTTCCCGATGGGTCACCTAGGGTGTGGTCTTAGAGACTGAATGAGAACTTACTAGATGATGCCTCAGTGGTATCTAAGGTTACCGACGCTATCTCTCATTATTTCTCGGAAAATGTGTCCAATGATTTATCAGAGGGAGTTATATGGGAGGGCCATAAAGCGGTACTTAGGGGAGAGTTGATCTCGTTGGGCACTAAACTCAAAAAAGAAAGGCAGATCGACTTTCAGAGAGTACTGACCGCTTTACAGCAAGAGGACATAAATGCCAGGGGGATGCTGAGGCCCTTTGGCGTCTGACTGAGCTCTGAGAGTTGTTCTCACGCCTTTTGGATCGTCGTGCCATAGGCAACTGTGCTACTTGTCCCAAAAATACTACGAGCATGGCAATAAGTGTGGCAAAATGCTCACTAGGGCACTTCGGAAGAGGTGAATAGCCTCCCATATCTGTACACTTCAGTCCCCTGGTGGTATGGCGACCCTACATTCTTCTAGGATTGACTCATTATTTCGGGACTATTATACTGAATTATATAATTTAGACAAAAATGTCTCCGCCACAGAGCAAACCTCTAAGTTGCGTGCTATTAGTGACTATCTTGCGTTGGCTGACGTCGGAACAACATTTAGATCTCAAATCTCCCATTTCCCCTCAAGAGGTTGCTGAGCTGGTGAAATCTTTGCCCCCTGGCCCGGATGGATATACCAGAGCATACTACGCTAAGTTCCCCCCCTTCTGCAAAATCATGTGTAGGCACTGTAACTCATTCGCTAATGGTTGCCCGATCCCACCTGAAGCTTTGTTGGCTCACATCACGGTGCTTCCAAAGGAGGGTAAGGATTCTGCCCTCCCCCAAAGCTACCGTCCAATATCGCTGCTCAATGTTGAAATCAATATCTTTGAAAAAATTTTGGCAAACCGTTAAAACACCTTTTACCGTCCATTATTCACCCTGATCAGACAGGCTTCATATCAGGCTGAGAAGCTAGGGATAACTCCATCCGGGCCACGCAGCTTATTCATTGAGCAAGTTCTCGCCGAGACTCCCCGCCCTACCTCATTCTGTCTATTGATGCCGAAAAGGCATTTGACCGAGTTGACTGGTCATACCTCAGGACAGTCTTAGAAGCCCTGGGATTAGGCCCTCACATGCTACAGTGGATCATGGCCCTTTATACGACTCCAAGTGCGAAAGTTCGGGTAAATGGCCTCTTGTCCCTTGGTTTCCCCATACGGAATGGCACGAGGCAAGGATGCCTCCTCTCTCCCCTTCTTTTTGCCCTCGTTCTGGAGCCTTTTCTTAGAACAGTTTGTGCAAGTGGTGACATTAGAGGGATAACAGTGGGGTCCACTGAACACAAACTTTCAGCCTATGCTGATGATGTTCTCTTCCACCTTACAAATCCTCTTATCTCGCTGCCAAACCTTATGCGGGAACTTCAACTTTTTGGGCAAATATCAAACTTCAAAATCAATTAAACTAAATCTGAGGTCTTGCCTATTACTTTACCTTAGCTACTAATCTGCGGGAAGCTTTCCTGTTTACTTGGGCTAAATCCTCCATCAAATATCTTGGGGTCCAACTTACTGACTGTTTTGAAACGTTATACTCTGCCAACTTTCCTACACTTTTGGGTAGGGTGCGTAGAGACTTGCAAAACTGGACTAGGACCACCTTCACGTGGCTAGGTTGGGTTAATATACTTAAAATGAATTTCCTCCCTAGGGTACTTTTCCTGATGCAGATGTTACCTATCCCTCTTCCCAAAAGCTTCTTCGCCCAACTTCAGAGTCTAATGGTCGGGTTTATATGGCACAATAAAAAAACCTAGGTTGGCTGTGTCCCTACTTCAGAGATTTAAAGGGATGGGGGTCTATGCCTCCCTGACATACGCCGCTACTACAGGGCCATAGCACTCCAACATATCCTAAATTGGCGCTTTCATACCCGTTCCAAAATGTGGGTTTCTCTGGAGAAGAGCCTGGCGGGATGCAACTTATCGTATGCCCCCTGGCTGTCCCGGGAGCACAGAGGGTTCTCAGGGTCGGTCTCCCTATTGACTACCCATGTCCTACAAGTTTGAGACTGCACTAATGCCTTGTATTCCCTGGTCCCCTCGGGCTCCCCACTGACACCACTGGGAGGCTTCTTGTGGTTCCCTCCTGGGGAACAAGTGGCCTTTTTTGGGTCCTGGGTTGCTGACAGTAACCCCAGTTGTGGCAAGTTCTTGGAACAGGGCAAGTTGCTCCCCCTGGAGACCCTTAGGGATAGATTTAGACTCTTTCCAATGGATTGATGGCGATATAAACAGTTACACCATTTTATTGTGACAACACTCTTACTCCATATGAACGGCTGTTCATAGAGGAAGAGCCTACCCCTCATATGGTCTCTGAATTCTACCAGCTTCTAGGGCTCAGCCTCCGCTGCCACTAAACCGGCTTTTGTCCGGGAATGGGAGCGTGACTTGGAGCTGGATTTTTCAGCGGAACAAATAACACACATGCTAAGACTCATGCACACTAGCTCTATGGGCTCCAAGACACAGGAGACTAACTATAAACTCTTAACAAGCTGGTACCGGGTACCTGCAGCCCTGTCACATATCTAACCCTCGGTCACTGACCTTTGCTGGCGCGGCTGTGGCCAGAGAGGCACACTCCTCCACATTTGGTGGGAATGCCCTGTGATTTGTCCATTCTGGTCAGACGTTCGCATCCACATAAAAGTAGCCCTTAGGGTTGATATCCTGCTTTACGCAGTTCGCTTCATCTTGCACGTCCCTGCCCTCTCTCTGAGCCACTATAAGAGAAGTATACTACCGCATCTACTGAATGCTGCCAAAAGACTTATACCTCTCTACTGGAAACGCTCACAGATGCCCACTATAGCAGAGTGGCTCAAGAAGGTGGATGAGATTAAGGAGGCAGAGGAGTGGGTGGCGAGGTGTAAAGATAGAAGCAAATGGTTTACCAGTATCTGGACACCATGGCAGAAGTAAACTGCTGACCCTGACCCAGTGCCATTCAGCCTGGAGGTTGCATTGTTGGAGCTGGCAGAGCCCTCACTGAAAGTACGTACTAACCATAATGCGCATACCTGAATGCAATTTTTACAGTCCTTTCCACTATTGATGTTTTTTTCTACCATTTTCCGGTTCATGGGGCAGATAGACCTGACTAAATCATACTATTTTTTTATTATTATATATATTTTTCTTACTTACCACACTCTCTTTTATACTGTTTGCCGTATTTAATTTTTTTCTCAGTTACTGTTCTTGTAATATACTGTTGGTTGCACTAGGCAAAGAACTTGACCTATAACCTTAGTGCCTTAGTAGGGCCCCCGTCCTGGGTGGTCATGGAATGGCCCTGGGCAGCTGTTCCCCCGGATGGAGATTGCATGGAGGCCTTGTTGCCCCTTTCTCTGGGGGTGGAGCTGGTCGGGTCCTCGGTGGCTGCCTCATGGGGGGGGGGCACCCTGGAGTATATGATGTTGACCTATAGCATGGGTCGTGTTCCTACTCAGTATAACTTAGGGGATACCCCCCTTGGAAATGTGGCCTTGTATGCTTCCCCCTTCCCTAATCCCCCTACCCATTCCCCTTTGTTTTCCCTGTTTTTGTAATCAAACACGTTGATGCATTTATTTCTGCTAATCTGAAAACCCTCATCAATGAGGCATTGTTGGCTATGTTATATTCCTATGTGTCAAAAATAAAGATTATATAAAAAAAACAAAAAACGAATATATACAACTGTACAGTCAAAAAATGTATCAACTATAGGTAGGTGTTGGTGGGATAAATAAACCACTAAACTTCACCATCCACCAGCCAAATATTCTCCAACCAAATTCTAGGCTCTACACACCCATACCAGCTTCTAATGTTACAGTATAAGGATCCTCACTGCCCCCTGCATCATTCACAGTAATGAAGGTTACCGCAAACACAACATTCATGCTATAGTGTGAATGCAGCCTCAAAACAAATATATACAACTGTACAGTCAAAAAATTTATCAACTAGGTAGGTGTTGGTGGGATAAATCAGCCATTAAACTTCATCATCCTCCAGCCAAATATTCCCCAACCAAATTCCAGGCTCTACACACCCATACGGAGCCTCACTGCACCCCGCATTATTCTCAGTAATATAAAATAATAATATAAAAACCTTACCATACATATTTTTACATAGGATCAACAATCATACATTTTCATGCACTGCCATTGTCATCAACAATGTAAATCAATCAGGGCAGCACATCTACTGTGCCCTTGCCCCCTATGACGTCACATATGATGAAACGTGTAGGGCAGAGCCACACACACACGCTACCATGCATGCGCAACTGTCCGATGTCAAAGGACGTAGATGACAGTAGATGCACTGGACTGATTGGTTTACATTTATGATTGTGCCTGGTATCAGCGTGTAGTGTTCAGCAGCAATATTATCTCTTCATAAGCGCAGATAATTTATTTTTTAATTCATTGTCATCAACAGTCCATACAAATTGCCAAAGGGCACATCAACACATCACAAAGATGTGAACAAGCACAATTTAAAACAGTGCCTAGTTTGTGTACATGGTGGATGGCAACGGCTGAGTGGCAAACTATACGGGCACTGGATTCATTTGTCGCCTTGTCTAGTACACCCAAGACCCCTACCAGGCTCCATAGGGGCCACGTGCACTGCTATGGCATTAGTGCCACCATTGTATCAGTTTAAGGTGGTCGCATGCTTTTAGGATGTGAAATGCCATAATAATAACTCTCTAGAGGGGAGTAATATGGGTGATTTATTTTTAAAATGAATCCCCTTCAATGAAAGGGTTGCTGCACTGTAAAGACTATGGGAAATTCATAGCTAGAAAAAGACATCACATTCCCTGCAACTATGGATCAGAAAGCCATTTGTTTCTAAGCCTAGTACAAGTTCCCATACAAAGATTTTTTCCCCTAAGCACATTCTGAGCGGTATAACTCTTTAATAACTGTTAACATGTTTTATTATCCACTTTAAAGTCTCAATACCAAAATCTGTCATGGTTTTCACTAAGACAAACTCCCAATAGCGTAATTTACAGGAAATTTGTGCCAGGCAAAACATCAACCAGATTCAAAGTACTCCGTTCCCATTGCAAAAAGTGGCCAGTTGGCAGCCAGTACCAAGCATGTCAATGTCATTACCTTCAGTTTTTGGACACCTGGAACTCAATATAAATCTTGTCACCAGGAGAAAAGCAGCAAAGTAGCAGTGCATATATCATGAGCTGAAGTCGATTTTCCATAGGTGCAGAGCTAGGAAGATTACAAGGACATGTTTTTTCCCCAACTTTATGGTTGTTGGAGGTTCTATAAAGCTTACTCTAAATTGAGAAATGTTTTTTGGCTAAGTGGCAGAGCTGGAAATATACAGTATTTTACTGGAATATGTAGAAATGTCATGAGAACTGGTATAACAGAGGAACTTCAGTATAAAGGCAAACTGAGAACAGAACAATTGAGGGTATGTACGGCAATTTCCAAGAAACGATTAAATGTTGGCGAAAGATCCATCTACTAAAGTTGTCTGAAACTTGGATACAGCAGCAACTAGGTCTGACCCCAACATGAAACTGCTGAAAAGATGATGGTAGGTGTAGTGCTATATGCAAGACCTTTGTACGTGATCTTTGTGGGCCTATTGTGTTTTTATACATAGTCTGAGCGTATATACAAAGCCTAACAAGCTCCTATAGAGTTCAGAAAATTTGACAAATAACAAAAGCTGTGTTTTGCTTACCCAGTGGTAAGTTACATTAACCATCAAGTTGCATTCATTCTTTTGTGGTGCATGTGTGTGATGCACATGTGTTAACTACTTGACCTCCGGGAGATTTACCCCTCTTCCTTACCAGGCCATTTTTTGCAATACGGCACTGCGTTACGTTAACTAACAATTGCGCGGTCGTGCCACGATGTGCCCAAATAAAATTTCTGTGCTCTTTTTCCACAAATAGAGCTCTTTTTTCGTGGTATTTGATCACCTCTGCGGTTTTAATTCTTTGCGCTATAAACAAAAAAAGAGCGACAATTTTGAAAAACAAAAACAATATTTTTTACTTTCTGCTATAAAACATACCCAATAAAAAATTTTAAAAAATCAAATTTCTTTATCAATTTAGACCAATATATATTCTTCTACATATTTTTGGTAAAAAAAATCCCAATAAGCGTATATTGATTGGTTTGCGCAAAAGTTATAGCATCTACAAACTATGGGATATTTTTATTTATTTATTTTTTTACTAGTAATGGCGGAAATCAGCGACTTATAGTATGATACTTTTGACACTTCTTGGGGACCAGTGACACTAATACAGTGATCAGTGCTAAAAAATATGCACTGTCGCTATACTAATGACACTGGCTGGGAAAGGGTTAAACATCAGGGGCTATCAAAGAGTTAATTGTTTGCCTAGCCTGTGCTTACTCAATGTGTGGGAGGTGCTTTGACTGGGGGAAGGCAAAGATCTGTGTTCATGCTTTGGAGAAACACAGGATCATTACCTTCCCTCCTGACAGAACGACAATCTGCCTTGTTTACACAAGGCAGATTGTCGTTCTGCCTGTGTCCTGTATAATTGGCGGGTGACGGCGGACATCGTGTCCACGGTACCCGCCGCTGGGCTCCCGCTGTGCGTGATCACAGCGGTAGCGGGTCACCGGTGGTGTGTGCGCACGCACCCCAGACCCGGAAGGGTCAGATCCCCTACTAGGTACATGATCTGGCGCAGAGCGGCCACCCTACCACAGTATATCTATGGGGGCGGTCGTGAAGCAGCTAACATGCAATGAGGTAAGGCATTCCCTTCTACTATGAATCAGCTGCCAATGCATAACAATGCAAAGATTAATAGACCGGCATTCATTTTTCCCAAAGCAGTGCACCACCAGTGAGGTGTGGAGTGCTAAAATGCATGTGCGTTGTTGTGCACCAGCTCGGTACATTGTGGTGCCAATCAAAATGAATGCCACTGCAATGCAATTCGTTTTGTGTGGCATTGTAATGCTACAGTCTGGATCGGTCCTTAAAGTTTCTAACCAGTGCCCAAAAAAATGGCTAGGATAACTACAGACTCAACATACAATCAAGTAATAAATGTAGGGGCAAAGAAGTTGCTTATAACCACATTCCAAAATTCCTTCACCGCCTTCCTAGAGCACTGGTAGTATGGAAGAGCCCAGTTCTCATCAGCACCAAGCTGGTCTTTTGAAAGGAGGACCATATTACAAGGTTGTTTGCAGTGCTAAAAGATATACATGGCCTGGTATCAGCATGACAAGCGTCCCACGCAGTTGCACATAGCCAGGTGTGGGGACAATAGCCTGTACCACTCAGGAGAGAGATGGTCCTGTCATCACAGGAGTGGTACTATACCTAACCCATTAGAAATAATACATGATTTAGGGGATATGCCTCTGTTCTGCACTAACATTTCATTTTTTTTTTTTTAAATAAGCTTTGCTTTCACTGTGTCAGTATCTGTGCTGTATTATTAGGTGCAGGATTGGCAATTTACAATGAATTACAGTACTCCAGGAAAAGCCAATATGCTTTAGCATCTTTATAAATCGGCTGCTTACACAGAAAACAAAGTTCTGCATTGTTGCCTCGTCTCACGTTTCGCAGCAAACACTGAGACGGAGCAGCTTGTTCAACAACAGCAAGAATAAAACTCAAAATTAACATATTAAATGGAAGAAATGAATTTGCCAGTTAAAGGATTATGGAAACTAAACATTCTGTCATTTGGCTAATGATTGTAAATGTAAGAGGAGACACAAGCGCGGCGGAGAAGCTCTTCGTGTGCGGCATGTCATATTTTAAGTGCGTCTCCTGAAAACACTGTGTTTATAAAGGTATGCATGGCTGATGCTGATGGAAAGCATGCTTGTTCATAATGCTCTAAAATTGTTCAACATCAGCTCATCCATATATAATATTTTGTTCGGTATATGTCAGCTTGTGTTACTAGCTGCAGTTGTGCAACATGAATCTGCCTGACAGTTAGCTTGGTCATTTTGCTTTCCTGCAATATCTTTTAAACATGGAACACTGTTACCTTTTCCTACAAACTACACTGATTTCATCTCTCAGCTTGCTGAAATGAGAGCAACATGTGGTGCAGTGATCACCAAGCTAAGGAGCAACTCTAAACCAAGTGAAATAAAAAAACTGGGCCCAGAGGTAGAGATAGTCAGCGCGGAACATATTCCAGAGGGTAGCATTGGGGGTATTAGTGGTAGGTTGACTAAAGCACATAAACCCAAGGTAAGTATAGTAACAAGTCCTAGTTGCAATCTTGGAACACCCAATAAGAGATAGTATGCGACTGGTCTATTCTACGTGGCATGTTCACCAATGCCAGGAGCCTGGCGTACAAGATGGGTGAACTAGAGATATTGTTATACGAGGAGGATTTGGATTTTGTGGGAATTTCAGAGACCTGGTTCAATGGCTATTATGAATGGCTGGCAACCATTCAAGGGTATTCCCTTTATTTCAGGGATAGAGAGGGTAAAAAAGGGGAAGGGGTATGCCTGTATATCAAGAATAATGTACAAGTAAATATGAGAGATGACATCACTAAGGGAGCTAGGGAGGAGGAGGAAAATAATACTGGGAGTATGCTATAGGCCCCCTAACCTGAGGGAGGAGGGGGAGACGGATCTCCTATCACAAGTTGGATTAGCAGCAAGGATGGGAAGTGTTATCATAATGGGGGATTTTAATTATCCAGACATCGACTGGGTGGAGGGAACCACGCATTCGTCTAAGGCTCGCCAGTTCCTAAATGTCTTGCAGGACAATTTCATGGTTCAGATGTTAGACGCACCAACTAGAAATAAAGCGTTACTGGATCTACTGATTTCCAACAATACAGATCTGATCACTGATGTGGAAATACGGGGCAATATAGGAAACAGCAATCACAGGTCAATTGGCTTCAGTATAAATCACACAAATAGGAAGCATAAGGGGAAAACAAAGACACTGAATTTCAAAAGAGCCAACTTCCCTGAACTACGAACCTTGTTAGAAGGCATAAATTGCGATAAAATCTTAGGAACAAAGAACACGGAGGAGAGATGGGTTTGCTTTAAGAGCATATTAAATAAGGGCATTAGCCAATGTATCTCATTGGGTAATAAATTTAAAAGAGCGAACAAAAGTCCTGGATCGCTTAACTCCAATGTAAAAATTCATATAAAAGCAAAGGAGAAGGCCTTCAAAAAATACAAGGTTCAGGGATCATCATTCAGACTTTATAAAGAATGCAACAAGAAATGTAAGGGTGCAATTAGGGTGGCTAAGATAGAATACGAAAGACACATAGTGGAGGAGAGAAAAAAAAAATCCCAAGAAATTCTTTAAGTATGTAAACAGTAAAAAAGGAGGACAGACCATATTGGCCCCATAAAGAATGAGGAAGGACATCTGGTTAAAAAGGATGGGGAGATGGAGAAGGTATTGAATTTATTCTTCTCCTCGGTCTTCACGAGGGAATCGGGGGGCTTCAGTAACCAAAACTGCAGTGTTTATCCTCATGACACATCACAGGAAGCACCTCCATGGTTAACAGAGGACAGAATTAAAATTAGTCTTGGGAAACTTAACATTAATAAATCACCGGTACCAGATGGCTTGCATCCGAGGGTACTTGGGGAACTCAGTCAAGTAATTGCTAGACCATTGTTCCTAATTTTTACTGATAGTCTACTGACTGGAATGGTACCAGTTGATTGGAGAAAAGCCAATGTAACACCAATATTTAAAAAGGGCCCAAAATACATCCCTGGGAATTACAGACCAGTTAGCCTAACATAAGGGACTATATACAAGATTTTAGCAATGAGAACGGTATCATTAGCAGTAATCAGCATGGATTCATGAAGAATCGTTCTTGCCGAACCAATCTATTAACCTTCTATGAGGAGGAGAGTTGCCATCTAGATAAAGGAAGGCCCGTAGACGTGGTGTATCTGGATTTTGCAAAAGCATTTGACACAGTTCCCCATAAACGTTTACTGTACAAAATTAGGTCCGTTGGCATGGACCATAGGGTGAGTACATGGATTGAAAACTGGCTACAAGGGCGAGTTCAGAGGGTGGTGATAAATGGGGAGTACTCGGAATGGTCAGGGGTGGGTAGTGGGATCCCCCAGGGTTCTGTGCTGGGACCAATCCTGTTTATTTTGTTCATAAACGATCTGGAGGATGGGATAAACAGTTCAATCTCTGTATTTGCGGATAATACTAAGCTAAGCAGGGCAATAACTTCTCCACAGGATGTGGAAACCTTGCAAAAAGATCTGAACAAATTAATGGGGTGGGCAACTACATGGCAAATGAGGTTTAATGTAGAAAAATTTAAAATAATGCATTTGGGTGGCAAAAATATGAATGCAATCTATACACTGGGGGGAGAACCTCTGGGGGAATCTAGGATGTAAAAGGACCTGGGGGTCCTAGTAGATGATAGGCTCAGCAATGGCATGCAATACCCCGCTGTTGCTAACAAAGCAAACAGAATATTGGCAGTAAAAAGGGGTTCAACTCTAGAGGAAAAAACAATAATTCTCCCGCTCTACAAGACTCTGGTCCAGCCGCACCTGGAGTATGCTGTCCAGTTCTGGGCACCAGTCCTCAGGAAGGATGTACTGGAAATGGAACGAGTACAAAGAAGGGCAACAAAGCTAATAAAGGGTCTGGAGGATCTTAGTTATGAGGAAAGGTTGCGAGCACTGAACTTATTCTCTCTGGAGAAGAGACGCTTGAGAGGGGATATGATTTCAATTTACAAATACCGTACTGGTGACCCCACAATAGGGATAAAACTTGTTCGTGGAAGGGAGTTTAACAAGACACGTGGCTCTCACTAAATTAGAAGAAAAGAGGTTTAACCTTAAACTATGTAGAGGGTTCTTTACTGCAAGAGCGGCAAAGAAGTGGAATTCTCTTCCGTCACAGATGTCAGTCCAGGCAACGCGTCATCACGACAATAAAGTCTAGATCCGCCTGGTGCCTGAACTGACACCCAGCTCAGCCTCTCAGTGTTCGATCGCTCGGTTCTCAGTGCAGAGGCGCTGGGGGGACAGATGCAGCATCGGACCAATGCTGCATCCACCTAGGTAGGCATAAAACTGCAAAAAAAAAAAAAAAATCCATTACTTCTCTTTTAAAACTCCAAATATTAGATATTTTCTGAAAGCAGAGACCCTGATGAATAAAGTGGTGGTAGTTACAGTTTTTTATGACACGCAACATTAGTGCAGTGGTTTGTCAAATGTATATTTTCAGTAAAAAATACACTAAAGTTAATTTTTCCCAATATACTACCCATTTTTGGTATACTATAAAAGAAGAGGTTGAGTCAAATTAATTTATACCCAACATGTCAAACCCTCAAATTATATGTGTCAATTCAATTCGCAATAGCAGGAGATTTTGATCGGTTCATACATCTCCGCTGTGGCTCCTGTGCGAATTTGCACAGGAGTCCTCTGCGTCTTTTGGTCTGTCTCAGGTCTGAATTCAGCCAAAACTTTGGGCTGAAATCGGACCTGCAACGGTGAATGGGAGTGCACTGGACCCCCTGCTGGGAGCTGGTTGAGGCGATAGTGTGAACCCAGCCTAAATGTGATGTCTGCATTAATTTTCTTTCTTTTAAGCTTTTATCCTTTATCGTTGTCTTGTGATCCAGCTAGTAAGTCTGTTATTTTTTTAACTCTCTTAAATGCTGCTCAGCAAAAGTGGAGGTTAGCGTGTTTAGACCAACTATTTAACACTGACGGTGGTGCTTACAAGGGTCAGCTTTTATTAATTAATGTAAATCCTTTATTTCAAAAGTAAAACAAACTGTTATTTTCTGTAACTGCTTAAAAGGTGTCAGCTGGAGTTAGGCTTTATTTTGTTAGTCACTTATGTAAAATCCGTCTAAATATACTAGTCCATCTAACACTATGTAGAGAGAGAGTATCACCGCTCCAGGTGGGTCAGATCAAGGTAAAAGGCATCTCCTTCAGTCTAGAAGTCCAGGTGCTGGCAATGCTATGGCAGTTAGACATCAAACAAATTCTGGACAGCCACACTCCAAAGATATTTGCCTTTTTTCAATAGGGTGTCATCCAAAATACAGGTCACAGCAAAGTGGAACAAAGCTTACGTGTTTCGGACTACAAGGAGTGCTTAGCCATCTAACACTACCCTATCCAAACAATGCTGCAGTCCAGGGATGTCTTTGTTACAATTCCATAGATAGAAGAGACACCCTTAGGGCCCTTTCACACGGGCTTGTCCGCTTGGCGGACTCGGCTTACTCAGTGGGGGGTGGGAGGAGTCAATCCGCTGAGCAGGCGCATGCTCACTGTGCAGAGACGGACCTCTCAGAGTTCCACTCTCCTCTATGGGAAGATTGGATGAAAATGGACCGTCTGTCCGTTTCCATCCAATCCCATCTGATCCGATCCGTCAGACGGATGGAAAATAGGTCCACCATCTGTCTGGATTTCCCGGACAGGATCGGATCGGATAGCAGCGAGTGTCAGCGGACATGTCACCGCTGACATCTGCAGCTCCATAGAGGTGCATGGAGCGTCCAATCAGGTCCGCCTGAAAAACTGACAGGCGGACCTGATCAGAAAGCCCGTGTGAAAGGGGCCTTAGACAGGAAGTGTGTTACTGGCCAGAGCACCTGGTGAAAATAAAGAAAAAAAAAGCATAAAAGAGAAAACTAAAGCAGCCACCACATCTAATGATTGGTAAGCTGCAATATACAGTGTCCTGAAAAAGTTGAGAAGCTGTGATAAAACTACATAATGCAATGATTTGCAAATCTCATAAAACCATATTATATTCACAATAGAAAATAGAAAACATCAAATGTTTAAACTGAGAAAATGTACCATTTCAAGAAAAAAATAAGATGATTTTTAAATTGATGGCAACACTTCTCGAAAAAGTTGGGACAGGGCCATGTTTGCCACAGTGCAGCATCCCCTCTTCCTTTAAAGGAGAAGTTCAGCCTGAGCTCGTTTGGCTGGGCTTCTCCTATGGGTCACAGGAGAACAATTAGTTTTGCACTCCTGTGAACCATTTTCAGCAAAGAGCGGTCTGAATCCATTCTCTGCTGACGTCGCCAATATCAGTCCAGGCACCGCGTCATTTCGACTCTGGAAGTCTGAATCTGCCAGGTGCCTGGACTGATAGCCGTCTCAGCCTCTCAGAGAGCCGCTAGGAGGCTGAGAAAGCCGCTCCCCACCCCTCCACAGCTCAGCGCTCTAGTGAGCAAGGAGGAGCAGAGCAGGAGAGATGCTGACTGATTGACAATCAGCAGCTCTCTGCTCAGGGAACCGAGAGAACCGAGCCATCGGCAGTGTTCGATGGCTCGGTTCTTGGTGCAGAGATGCCGGGGGACAGATGCAGCATTGATCCGATGCTGCATCCACCTAGGTAAGTAGGATTGCTGGGGAAAAAAAACTCCCATACTTCTCTTTTAACAACACTCAGCAAATGTCTGGGAGCTGAGGAGGCCATTTACTGGAGTTTTGGGAGATAAATGTTGCCTGATATAGGATTCTAACTGATCAACAGTCCTGGGTCATTTTCGTCTTATTTTTCCTTCCTTTAAAGATGCACCAGATATTTTCAGTTGGTAAAAGGCGTGGACTGCAGGCAGGCCAGTTAAGCACCCAGGCTTTTCTACTACAAAGCCATGATGTTGTCATACATGCAGTATGAGGTTTAGCATTATCCTGCTGAAATATGCAAGGTGCCATGGTCAGGGGTCAGGCTCGGAGACCTGTAGCTAAAGCGGTAGATAGGCTCCCACTGATCATCAGGATAGGTATACAAGCAGGTCCCCCTGGCATTTGATGCTTGCTCACCCGAGGTGTGGGGTCTAAACGCTAACTGGTATTCACCAGAGCTTCTGATGGTGAAGATGGGTTTTGCTGCATGTTAGTACCAGGATCTGTTTTGTATGTAGATTTTACACAGCAACCCAACTTTTTTGAAATTGAGGTTGTATTTCTTTTTTGTTTTAGATACGCTTTAAATTCTGAAAGTTGTATTAGTGGCCAATAGAAAAGCCTGGGAAGTAGAAATCCGTGGGGCAAACCTATTTTCAAATGCAATTTTCACTGATGGTATCCCTTGTTTATGCATTATATGCTCAGCCCACGTTCATAGGAACTTTACAGAAGTGAAGGAAACCGTGGGTGTGGGCACGAACTTGCACAGATAACTGCCATAAACTTTTAGGTTTATGTGTATAGCCAGAGAGTTTCCTTGTTTTTTGAGCAAACAAGCAGGCAGTGGGCAAAACAGCTCTACCTGATTTTGATAGGTGATGTTGATGGCTCTGGAGAGACTGAGTTTGTATAGAACATTATCAGAGCCTGCTTTGGTTGGTTTTAGTTTGCGTCAGAGCTGCTATAAATACTTGTTAATGTAACTACTAACAAACATTAAGTAACTTTAATTTTATGCTTACCGGCCTTTTAAAATGATTATGACATAATGAAGGAAAAGCATAAAACGCAGTGGCTAAATATTATTTTGGTGAAAATAGGCACAACAAAGCATAAGACATTTCCTGTATATCTGCAGACAAGCCAGTAAGTTAATTTTACACTGTAGTCATGGCAATAACTAATTATTATCTGTTTTATTGTACATTGTTGATGTTTCTAATAATTTGATGTTGCTAATAATTAGTCTGCTTATGGGCACCAGTGATGTTTTTTTTTTTTGCTAATTATGCAACTTTTGATGCTCTTCTTCGTTTATTAGTGATGGTTTTTGCTGATTATATTGGTTTTTGATAAGCCTTAAATCAGCTCTGCTACATGTGCAGAATTAACAGCGCTATGATAAAATGAGCATTGCATTTATTTTCCCATTGATAATTCTAATTTTGTCCAGAGGGTTGCTCACTTGGTTTTGGGGTGCAGTTGTATAATACATTACTTAATAAACAAGGCATTAAAGTGGTTGTAAAGGCAGAAGGCTTTTCTTCTTATCTTAAAGTGTTTGTAAAAAAAAAAAAAAAAAAAGATCCTGTTCCCTCATAGCAGATTAAACAGCACAGTGCTGGCTGATCCTGCCACTTTCTGTGCCCCCCTCTCTGTACTGACCACGATAATCATGGCTGCTGAGCCCTGACTACTGTGGTCAGTTTGCATCCCTCTGTCATTAGCAGCTCTCCTCTGTCCCCCTCACCCCGTCCTTTCCTGCCTTTCAGCTTCGTGTCTCTGCCCCCCCCCCTCCTGCCGCTATTATTAAAAAATAAAAGAGTAGAAATTGTCACTGGCAGCCCCTCTAGTATAACTAGGCATATCACACTGTATAATTGTTTTATTAAAATTAAGCTTCTAAAAACCTCTGCACAGCTATCTTCAGGCCGGTCACCTGACTCCCGGCCGGTCTCCTACTCTGATCCAGGGCTTCTGTGGGTCAAGTGACCTCCCCGGCCGACGTTAGAGGGAGATCTTGGCCCCTCCCCCAGAAGCCCAGGATCAGAGTAGGAGACTGGCCGGGAGTCACGTGACCGGCCTGAAGATATCTGTACAGAGGTATTTAGAAGCTTAGTTTTACTAAAACACTTATACAGTGTGTTATGCCTAGTTATACTAGAGGGGCTTCCAGTGACATACAGTTTTGTGGTAACAACCACTTTAATGCATTCTATGCATTGAGATAAAAAGCCTTCTGCAGCAGCCCCCTCAGCCCCCCTAATACTTACCTGAGCCCCATCTCTATCCAGCGATGTTGCAGGAGAGACTCGGCTGCCCGGGACTCTCCCTCCTGATTGGCTGGGACAGCAGTGGAGCACCATTGGCTCCTGCTGCTGTCAATCAAAGTCAGTGAGCCACTGAGGAGAGAGATGGGGCAGGGCTTAGCCACAGCACTGTGACTGAATGGAAACATGACACTGTGGCTTGGCCCAGGTGACCCCATAGCAAGCTGCTTGCTGTGGGGGCACTCGTCAGGAGGGAGGGGCCAGGAGCCCCGAAGAGGGACCCGAGAAGAGGAGGATCCGGGCTTCTCTGTGCAAAACCACTACAAAGAGCAGGGAAGTATAACAATTGTTATTTTTAAACACAAAAAAATAGACTTTAGTATCACTTTAATAATTTCATTTACTGGACTTTAGCTTACTCCCAACAGTGAGATCTACCTTCCAATGTCCCATCAGATCTACCTTCCAATGTCCCATCAGATCTACCTTCCAATGTCCCATCAGATATCCCACCTACCCTTGCTAGAGTTTTACTTCTCCTTGGGCATTCTTAAATTATATGATTCTCACAATATATGAAAAAATAGGGTTGAGTTCCCTTTCAAATCCTTGTTGGCAGCCCACTTATAAATGTGTCCTAAAGCAGCAGTAAACCGCTGCAGAATTAAAAAACACCTGTAAGACAATATATACTAGCACATTATGAAATACCTACCTTAGAACGAAGCCCTTCCAGTGGCAGGCAGTCAGTGCTGAGAGGGCTGACATCTTCCCCTGGCCTTTTGTCCGGGTTCGTGGGTTCCGGTGCTGTGAATGGCCTGAGCCGCAATGACGTCACTCCCGCACGGGAGCCCTCGGTTCCGGCAAGAAGCTCTGAAGTAGCACAGTAGCACAGCCAGCTGCTACAGCAGCGCATTTCATATAGCAGGCATGGTCAGCCATGAAGACCCAAGTCTTCCATTTAATAAAGTAAACATAATATGCAAAGACTCCTTTTTGTTTTTCTACTGTTTACCTCCCACCATGGCAGGGAAATAGGATTAGGCAGGGGGCTCTTCATAACTACCTGTTAGCTTCATTGAGATCTCTGCACCAGGGTGTCACAAAGGAAATTCTGGGTAAGTTTCTCATCAACCTACCTTCATGTCACATGATGCACAGCAAACAGAGAACACTGGGAGGGAACATTTCTCTTCTGTTGGGTACCATACTGATGTGACGTTTTAAGAGGATTCATTAAAGTGGTTCTAAAGCCTAAACATTAGCTGCATTAAGGTAAAAACATGTTTAGGTAGCAGGCCCCTGAACTCCCCCCCCCCCTTATACTTACCTAAGTCCTCACTTAACCCAGCGCTGTCTCCACTTTTACGGGCTTTGCTGTCAGCCAAATCCTGTGACAACTGGGCGGGCCTGAGGCATGCTACCTTTGTCTATGGACACAGTCAGTGCAGCACAGGAGCACCAGTGTACCATGATAGATAGTGGCTTCCTATGGTGACACACTGAGAAGATGAAGAGCCAGGATTGTTGGCGGGGACCCGAAAAGAAGAGAATCTGGATTGCACAAAGCATATCATGCTTGTTATTAAAAAAAAAAGAAGATTTTTAAAATTATTAAAGTGTGCAGTCACTGCAGCTCTGTAGGCAGTGCAAACTGTGACTAGGCTCAGTAAAGCTGTCAAATCAGCCAGCCAGTCAAAGGTGGCAGGGCATTATCCCACCAACAGCTTCCTAGCGGGACAGCTCAGGCAGGTTTAGAGCTCATCTTTGATGTAAGGAGCAAGAAATATAATGGAAAATGTCAACTGTGGGTATAGGATTGGGTATATGGGATAGTATGATATGTTTTATTTTATTTTATTTTTTTATGGTTGAACTAGCTGGACTTGTGTCTGTTATCAACCTAACTATGTAACTATGTAATGTTGACTTGTTTCTTAAAGTGATAGTTCATGAACTGTCACCTTAATTCCTTATACACAAACTAATGAGTAAAATGAAACAGAATGCAATCAGTGGAACTCCAAACCTGACAGACCTCATTCCAGGACAGTGACTTGCTAAGCAGGTAAGCAAAGATGAGGCTGACAGCCTTGTAGCATATACCTTTATAGACAAGTCAGCAATGTCAGATTCTACACCTCTATTCTGACAGGTTCTCTTACAATGCAAGACACTAGCAGTACAAAGCAATGACACAGGCCAGTTCACAGTCTATTATTCAAAGTACTCACAATATATCACACCTTTGCATTTTTCTCTATTTCATGGAACCCAAGACATCCAAGAACTGTAATGAAGGAGCAGACTCTTATGAAAAGTGTTTCTAAAACTAAAAATTCAGACAATAGTAGAGTACCTTCCACTTGTTCCAGTGCTTCCAATTTTCAACTGGTGACCATGCCAGTTCCTCAAATTTGTTCCCTAGGGTTCCAAGAGCAAGAGCAGCACTGTCACCCTTTTTGAACAGTCCCTGTCGACTCCAAACTTACGTGTCGATGCAAAGCGCATCAGCACATACAGCTTGGAGCCCACAGAGAGCACAAGTCATCATGGATTGTTAATGGCATCGAAATAGACATGCACCCATGTGTACAGTGCTGGTGCAAAAAGCTGAAATGACCAAGCAGACCGGGTTAGACGGGCATAGCACATCATGGACTTCAAAAGCAAAAAAAAGCAAGTATTGAGAACTTAAAAAAAAAAAAAAAAGATTATATATTTTACACACATAGAGGAACATTCTTTAATTGAATAGGGGATGTTCATAAATAGGTATAATTACACTTTAAGTGTTTGGTGTTTATATACATCCCAACTGCCTTCATCAGGATGCCTATGAAAATGTATTTACTGAGATTCATCCGTGCACAGCAGAGACCATTAAAGTGGAAGTCTATGCAAAAATTAAAATCTATAGCCACCAACATTCAAGCACTAACCTATCTAGCCCTGAAAGGAAAAAAATCAGTATATATACCTTTTCTGCAGGCAATCTGACCCGATCTCCAGGGGCTGAAGCTCTGATTCCACACTGAGCTGTTCGCTGTGTGGGCGGGTGCAGAGGACATGTCGAACAACGGAGGCCCCATAGTAACTCTATGGGTGACATCACTTCCCATTCATTTTGCAGCCATTGTCGGATGCGTCCTCTGCAGAGCTTCCGCCGTTGGAGATCGGGTTGGATCGCCTATAGAAAAGGTATGTATACTGATTTCTTCTTTCCAGGGCTAGAGAGGTTAGTGTTATTCCCCGTACACACGGTTGGATTTTCCGATGGAAAATGTCCGATCGGAGCGTGTTGTCGGAAATTCTGACCGTGTGTGGGCTCCATCGGACATTTTCCATCGGATTTTCCGACACACAAAGTTGGAGAGCAGGAGATAAATCTTTCCGACAACAAAATCCGTTGTCGGAAATTCCGATCGTGTGTACACAAATCCGACGGACAAAGTGCCATGCATGCTCAGAATAAATAAAGAGATGAAAGCTATTGGCCACTGCCCCGTTTATAGTCCCGACGTACGTGTTTTACGTCACCGCGTTCAGAACGATTGGATTTTCCGACAACTTTGTGTGACCGTGTGTATGCAAGACAAGTTTGAGCCAACATCCGTCGGAAAAAATCCTAGGATTTTGTTGTCGGAATGTCCGAACAAAGTCCGACCGTGTGTATGGGGCATTAGAATGTTGGTGGCTATAGATGCAGGAATTTTAGTTTTTGCATGGACTTCCACTTTAACAGAGATATCAGCACTTGGCTGATGCTGTGTCGATGCAGATAAATAGCTTATCGTATATACTTCAGAATTCATTATTCCAGCTAAGGGATGCAAACAAAAGGGCAAAGTGCTGACACAGCAAGGTAATCACAGTAAATGTGAAAATGACAAGGCAATTTGTCTATGGTGTCATGTTCTCTTTTTTAAAGATAGATTTGACTGCAAAACTTAAGACATTGAGCATGTGGATATTTTATCCTGACATGGATTATGCCAATAACTCCTGATTTCTAACACTTCCTACATACACAGCAAGGAATGATGATGAAGCAACTTTAGTCTGTACTAAGCATATAGAGGCTACGGAATTGTAATTGAGATCATCTGCTGTAACAGAGATTCTATAGCAGAGATATCGAAACACAGATGAAACCACATGCTAAATTGTGTAAGAAAGCTCTGTTGGGGAACATGCAAATTCTGCTAAGGGCCTTACTACTTGATCCCATAAAATGGTACAGCATACAATTTTAATGGATTGAAGTATGAAGGGCCTACCAGTAAATACTTTTCAAGTTTACCATGTAACAAGGGTGAAGGTGTTCAGCTGTAACAGGTCTAACGGTATTCCTCTCTCGACTCTGAAATTTATGTACAGCAGCTTTCATTTCAGTCTTTCTCAAAAAAGGTTCTGTGGAACCTGAGGATATTTCCAGTGTTCTCTAGGGGTTCCTTGAGCAGTGAGCAATGACAGTGATTCCTGCATAGTACTAGTATGGGGGTCACTCAGCAGAGCCAAATTCTTCCCACTGACCACCAGTGTAAGGAGGCATTCTTCCCACCGACTACCATTCTAATGGGGCATCCTCCCCACTCATAATGTAACAGTGAATTTTTCCCATTGACGATCAGTGTAAAGGAGCATTTTACCCTCCGACAACCATGTGAAGAGCAATGTAAGGGGACATTCTTTCCACTGATGACCAGTGTAAGGGGCATTCTTTCCAGTGACCACTATCATTAACAATGCTTTCATTCCACAACCATTGGGACTCTCCCGCTAACCACCAGTGTAAGGTGGTCCTCTCTCCTGATAATCACCAATGTTTGGTGGCCCTTCTCCAATAACAACAGGGATGCTACAATTTGCATTGGCTGTATTACTTTTCTGACCATTGTTTTTAGTCTATGTCATGATTATTACTGAAAAAAGACTCACAGCAAAGAAATACACCTACACATTTTTTTGCTATCCTTATGGTATCTCAGTTTCCTAATCAAATACTATATCATAGTGCCATTATTAATTTGATAACATCATAACCTGTTTGCCTAAATGTCATTCAGTGTGACAATTTTTATTAAAGGCCAAGTATACCAAAAACTTAAACGTGAGTTTTATCCCTTAACAAATATTGCCACACCGATCAGCATCAAGTAAGTTATGCTGTTATCAGAGTAACAAAGCCCCATCCTGCCCCATGTATGCTTAAAGCTTCATTGCTGTTGTCCACCTTGGAACGCAAGCTGTCAGCAGTGAGATGCAGGTGTTCTGGGGTGTCTCCTCTAGCCACACCGGGCTCTGCTCTCCTCTCCTCTGCTGGGTTTGGATGAGTTAAAATGTCGCATGTCACGTGGGGTGGGCGTGGTAACACGTTTAAAGGCAGGAAGGACATCTTACTGACACCTGCTTGCATTCCAAGGTGGACAACAGTGACCACATGCCGGCAGCTTCCTGGTGGTGCTCTGTATCACCCCAGCCACATAAAAGGTGCTTCTAAGTGCAGTATTCCACAGTGAATTTTATTAAAAGACAGTGAAAAACACTTACAAGATCCTAGATATGATCAGCATAATGGATGTCCTTCTCTATCCTACACCTCTAGAGGAAGAAAGCCAGCCAGCAGCTGGAAGAGGGGGAAGCGGGGAGGCAAGATGACTGCCTGGCTTCCGGAACCACGCTGGACCAGTAGTTCATGTTCAGGTAACATCAGACGGGGTGGTAACGCGTTTTGGAGAATGCGCAAATCGCTTCTTCATCAGACCTATGCCCCTGCATGTGGGATCAGCTTTTAGGCGACCCAGGGAGGAGAAGAGGGAGGGGAAAAAGGCTTGATTGGTGGGGATGTGTTACGAGGACTACCCATGGAGCTATCTGATGATGGCAGTGATGACACAGTATAATTAAAAAGTCAGGCCGATTAAAAACAAACAAACAAAGGTAAATAGACAGCATTGCATGGGCAAAAATATGCAGGAATAAGAGCAAAACAAATCATAAATCGAATTGCCTATGCTAACCGATGTTCAAAGCTATACACAATTATTCATAATATGAACTATCGCAATTTAAATAATAGAATATATAAATACAGATAGTACATGGGAATGCAAATATCCATCCTTTGCACCATGTTGTAACCCAGAATGACCTCATCTGAAATGGTTATGTAGGATGGTAAATAGTTCATATTTAGACTGTAGATTCTCCTCAAAGAGTGATAATAAAACAATCACAGGCAAGATCCGCAGTGAACTCAGCCGGAAGTTATAGTGGATAACTGTCAAAACCAGGTACCTGCCCCCTCCCAAAAGGTGCCAAATGTGGGGGAGGAGGCAGACAAGTGGAGCTTCCCCTTTTTGGTGGAGCTTCACTTTAAAGACATGACTAGTTTTTAGGGTTCCATGCTGGCAGAGGAGGTCTCTGTCCAGGAGTCAGGGGGATTAACCTATGAGACAGATGGGAGACAGTGCAGCAGGGAGCTGCTAGGTACATGCACTGAGTTTGTGAGAAGACTATCTGGAGGTGGCAGACAAGGGTCTGAGGTTATGGCCAAAGTAGGAGTACTGCAAGTACAAGCCAGTAGGCTTAGGTATAATTAATTTTGTGTTAGAGAGATGCTGGAAACCCCCTGTGAGGATTTTCTGGAACTTTATTTTTATTTTTTTAAAGTGGGCAAGCAAAGCCCTAAAAAAAAAAGCAAATAGCTATGTCTATAGTGAGCTACCACTTATAGCTGGTTCTCACACTGCATACAAATGAAAGCCTCCACATTACTGGGAATCTGCATCTTGCCAATAATAGCGATTTGAGAGGGAACCTGTCACATTCTTCTAACAATGGTAAATAGCACACACCGTATGCAATGTATACTCAGGTTTCCACATTAGCACTAAGTTGGAGCTAAATTCACACCCCTGTATTTCCACAAGCCATCTCTTTTACTTTCCAGAAACCAACCAAAAGGCCACCATTGTTAGCTAGGGTGGTAAAAACCCTGCGGTAAGAAGGTACACATACGACCATCCCTCCTGTGCACGATCTTGAAACTCACACATTTATCTCTGTCATTCCCCTATGTGTGTTATCTGTAACCCTCCCAACCCTTCATTCCTATACACACACACACTTTCAAGGAGGAGAAAAAGGTTGGTGCCTACAGTGGCAATGGAGGCTGCTGAAATCAGAAGACCCATAACAAGTAGCAGATAAGTGTCAATAGATGAGCTCAAAATTCACATTCTATTTCGGACGATAATAAGCTAAGCAGGGCAATAAATTCTCCGCAGGATGTGCAAATCTTGCAAAAAGATCTGAAGAAATTAATGGGGTTGGCAACCCTATGTCAAATAGGGTTTAATGTAGAAAAATGTAAAATAATGCATTTGGGTGGCAAAAATATGAATGCAATCTATACACTGGGGGGAGAACCTCCGGGGGAATCTAGGATGGAAAAGGACCTGGGGGTCCTAGTAGAATGATAGGCTCAGCAATGGCATGCAATGCCAAGCTGCTGCTAACAAAGCAAACAGAATATTGGCATGCATTAAAAAGGGGATCAACTCCAGAGATAAAACGATAATTCTCCTGTTCTACAAGACTCTGGTCCGGCCGCATCTAGAGTATGCTGTCCAGTTCTGGGCACCAGTCCTCAGGAAGGATGTACTGGAAATGGAGTACAAAGAAGGGTAACAAAGCTAATAAAGGGTCTGGAGGATATTAGTTACAAGGAAAGGTTGCGAGCACTGAACTTATTCTCTCTGGAGAAGAGACGCTTGAGAGGGGATATGATTTCAATTTACAAATACCGTACTGGTGACCCCACAATAGGGATAAAACTTTTTCTGAGAAGGGAGTTTAACAAGACTCGTGGCCACTCATTAAAATTAGAAGAAAAGAGGTTTAACCTTAAACTACATAGAGGGTTCTTTACTGTAAGAGCGGCAAGGATGTGGAATTCCCTTCCACGGGCGGTAGTCTCAGTGGGGAGCATTGATAGCTTCAAGAAACTATTAGATAAGCACCTGAACGACCACAACATACAGGGATATACAATGTAATACTGACACATAATCACACATAGGTTGGACTTGATTTATCTTATGTCTTTTTTCAACCTCACCTACTATGTAACTATGTAACATTATTTACAAGAAGCATCAGACGAGAAAGTAAGTGAAAGTTAAAAATCACACGACCTGCGCCATTCCTTAGTTATTTAGCTGTGCCAATTAATATTCCAGTACTACTTTGCTTTAAGTATTATAATTAAGATACGTTTAATTTTAGCTTATAGTTTAACCTTCAGCATACTTCAACTCCTAAACTACATTTTCAATAATGAAAGTAAACAGTAGCCACCTGATCAACTGCCTAATGTAATGCGACTCTCACCAACTGTGTTTACTAAGCTGTCTAATTGTCCATTAGTGAGCCTCATACGTTATATTCAGAACAAAGAAAAGACGGGTTTAACTCATTTACTCAGTTCACACTCCATTCACCGCATACTTACTGACTATACAGAGCCAGGAGAGACACTCTGCAATCACCAATAATCACCAATAGTTGTCTTATCAACTAGTCTTGAAGTCGATGACATCAGAGGTTAAATGACATCACAGGTCCAACATGCATAAAAACAAATGCTACTTTCAAATTAGAGAAAGTGTAGAGAAACACTGCAGTGCTTCTCTATGTACTTTATATAGTATTACTACAACATAATATGTAGACACCTTGCACAACTAATATAACAGGAACAAAAAAAAAAAAAAAAAAAGATAAAACTGAAAATGGAGGTTAATAGCTCAATGTTTTAGATAGATTTGTACAGACATCAAAGGGTGTGCTTACATTGGATTCAATAGTGCAAAAATAGAAATTGGATCAGCTGGAGTATGCAGGTTGCAAAGCTGATCCCAGCGTTGGTACAGTTATACCTAAACTTACTAAATTAGTGTTAGTCATTAAATTTTGAGAGTTTGGGAAACAGCAAAGTGATTTAGGTCAGGACTGACATATCCATTTTTAGGTGTATCAGCCTATGAAGGGCCTTCCAAATGAAAGCTTCGATAACTGTTTTTCACAGCCTGTGTCCAGGAGCAGGGACTGTTCAGCTGTATAAACGAAAAACGCCCAAAAACGCTGCTAAACACCGTAACAAGCATTTCGCTGCATTTAGCGTTTTTAGGCATGCTTACATTGTAGGGAGTGTTATAAGGTTCCGCTCACATCTCCGCATTCTGAATCCCGGGAGGAGTTGCCGCGATTCCGCCCACGATTCGAAATAGCGGCAAATCGCGGGATGCCTGTGCGTTCTCTGTCACCTCCAATGGCACCCCAATCGTGATGCGATTTTACCACGATTTGGTGGGTGACAATTGCGGTAAAATCGCGCAAACAGAATTGCGGAATGCCTGTCGCCCAAAAGAAGTACAAGAGCTTCTACACAGATCTACAAAAAAAAAAAAAAATATATATATATATACTGTACAGTGTCTTGCAAAAGTATTGACCCCCTTGGCTTTTTATATGTGATGGATCAGAACACAATAGTCTAAGTTGGTGAAGTAAAATTAGAAAACTATATACATAAAACTATTTTTCAGAAATAAAACAACTGATAATTGGCATGTGCGTATGTATTCACCCCCTTTGTTATGAAGCCCATAAAAAGCTCTGGTGCAACCAATTACCTTCAGAAGTCACATAATTAGTGAAATGATGTCCACCTGTGTGCAATCCAAGGGTCACATGATCTGTCATTACATATACACACCTTTTTGAAAGGCCCCAGAGGCTGCAACACCTAAGCAAGAGGCACCACTAACCAAACACTGCCATGAAGACCAAGGAACTCTCCAAACAAGTAAGGGACAATGTTGTTGAAAAGTACAAGTCAGGGTTAGGTTATAAAAAAATATCCAAATCTTTGATGATCCCTAGGAGCACCATCAAATCTATCATAACCAAATAGAAAGAACATGGCACAACAGCAAACCTGACAAGAGATGGCCGCACACCAAAACTCATGGACCGGGCAAGGAGGGCATTAATCAGAGAGGCAGCACAGAGACCTAAGGTAACCCTGGAGGAGCTGCAGAGTTCCACAGCAGAGACTGGAGTATCTGTACATAGGACCACAATAAGCTGTACGCTCCATAGAGTTGGGCTTTATGGCAGAGTGGCCAGAAGAAAGACATTACTTTCAGCAAAAAACAAAATGGCACGTTCTGAGTTTGTGAAAAGGCATGTGGGATACTCCCAAAATGTATGGAGGAAGGTGCTCTGGTCTGATGAGACTAAAATTGAACTTTTTGGCCATCAAAGAAAATGCTATGTCTGGCGCAAACCCAACACATCACATCACCCAAAGAACACCATCCCCACAGTGAAACATGGTGGTGGCAGCATCATGCTGGTGGGATGTTTTTCAGCAGTCGGGACTGGGAAACTGGTCAGAGTTGAGGAAAAGAAGGATGGTGCTAAATACAGGGATATTCTTGAGCAAAACCTGTACCACTCTGTATGTGATTTGAGGCTAGGATGGAGGTTCACCTTCCAGCAGGACAATGACCCCAAACACACTGCTAAAGCAACACTTGAGTGGTTTAAGGGGAAACATGTAAATGTGTTGGAATGGCCTAGTCAAAGCCCAGACCTCAATCCAATAGAAAATCTGTGGTCAAACTTAAAGATTGCTGTTCACAAGCGCAAACCATCCAACTTGAAGGAGCTGGAGCAGTTTTGCAAGGAGGAATGTGCAAAAATCCCAGTGGTAAGATGTGGCAAGCTCATAGAGCCTTATCCAAAGCGACTTGGAGCTGTGATAGCCGCAAAAGGTGGCTCTACAAAGTATTAACTTTGGGGAGGTGAATAGTTATACACATTGACTTTCTCTGTTATTTTGTCCTATTTGTTGTTTGCTTCATAATAATAAAAAAAAAGTTGTGTGGGCATGTTCTGTAAATTAAATGATGCAAATCCTCAAACAATCCATGTTAATTCCAGGTTGTGAGGCAACAAAACACGTAAAATGCCAAGGGGGGGGGGGTGAATAATTTTGCAAGGCACTGTATATATAAATTGGGCTGATTTGATAGACCACTTGATCTTTTTCTGTCATCACCATGTCATGCTTCACTTGTGAGTAGATAAAAATGACAAAATGGATTTATTCAAAGCACCAAATAGCAATTACAGATGGGACCAAGAGTTAAATTCACTTTATATCACCTTACAGCCTTATTGGCAGGACAGAGTGAAGAAAAATTAATATACTGTATTTGTCAGGTTTTTTTTTTTATTTTTATTTTTTTGCACCCCATCATTAGAAAGTTCCCTTAGTTCTTTTCCCTGTGACACCCGTAGAAGAAATAGGTGGTGAAATTTTCAATGTGACAGGAAGGCACAGATGGCAACAAACACTGTCAGTAGGTCTAATCCTTCCTCACGCTACTAAAAATGTGTTTGTGTCCCCAATGGAATGATTTCTCATTGCTCTAACAACAAACCAAAGGAAACCAATAAGGACAGAGATGGCAATAATCCCTGAAAGAGGTTCCCACCCTTCCCTACTTTATCCACTAACTAATTTAAATGCTCAGGCCGGAGATGTGCTTTAAAGAGAAAGCAAGAGAGAAAAAAAATAAATGCAGAATAGAATTAGTGACTTAATTCCTTCAATCAGATCTGCCTATTTTCAAACTTTTTTTTTTTTTTTTGCCATCTTAAGTCAAAAGTTGAACCGCTTTGTTTCAGCACTTCAAGCCAAGAATTATTACAACTCGTGCCAAAACTAATACAAGTCTTTGGAGGAGATGTTGATTACCGAAACCCCTTGAAACTACATCACACTGAGCACTGGTTTGCAGTACATATTTAAGACTGACCAGGCTGGTGCTGCCAGAATGGAATGTTAAGCAAGCATTACTTAATCAAGACAACAGCATCAAACATCAGCCTGTAGAGTTACATATACCTTTTTGGAAGACAGGATGGTGGAAAGGAGGGATGGGGAGCTGCTCTGTCAGCCAGGGCTTGCAGAAGTAGGCTTGCAGCCAGTTTGTGCACTGTTCCAGTGGTGCAATCATTTCCTGAGGGCCTTCGCATACCTTGAACGATGCAGAGGCGTCCTTAGCCCTGAGAACAACAGAACATTAATGTGTTTTCCTTCCAACCATGTTACTTTCCTGCAATAAATTAACAAGTAAAACAAGCCAATATCAATGAGAAACATGCGTCCCCTTTTTAGAAACACTTGCATTCATAAGGTTATTTGCAATGAAAGGAAGTTATTAGCCAGAGATTTAAGTCCTATCGGTTACTTTTCTTTACGGTCATGCAAAATAAAAAAATAAAAAAACACACACATACATAAAAGGAGAGATTAGCATCCCCACATACAAAAAAAAAAAAAGATAGAACACGTTGCATTGATATTAACATTTAAGGCTCATTTACACTTAAAAATGTCAGTAAACCCTTCAAAAAAGTAAAAAGCTTCCTAACAATTTTTGTGATCTCTGTGTGCGCCCTTTGTATGTTTAATAAAGCTTTCCTTTATAAGAAAAAAGTGAGTTTGTAAAAGTGTGTTTCAGATGTTAATGGTGATAATCTCTAATGAGGCTTTCAGATGCAACTAAAACCAGAGAACATGCAAGAGAAGCAGCTGGAAAACAAGCCGCAAGCCACAATCTTTCCCGGAAAACTATAGTATCCAACTTCCAAGTTCAGCAACCAACAGCAAACCATCAATGACAACCCCTCACTGTTCTGGCTGATCAAAGCTGATTAAAGATAAACCACCTCCCTAGAAATGTGAAGGTTAACAGATCACTTTTACTGTACATCTTAAGTGCCCAACATTTTAGCGGAAGACTTATTCCACCTACTGTTTTCCTTTTAGATTTTGAAAATAAGATTTACTTTGAGTTTGGTGGGATAGAGCAATATTTTGCAGAATGAACGGTGATTAAATAGGGGCAATAGGAAAATGGGGTGGGGATTTTTGAAGGTGCTAAAATATCAACAGATATATTCAGTAAAAAATAGTTTATTTCTAGTTTTGAGAAGCAAAACAGAAAATATGTACATAAAAACAGAGGACACAGCCATGTACAGTACTATTATTAAGATGTTAAACAGGACAGCATGATAACAAATCTCGACATGTTTCGCCCATAGATCGGGCTTCTTCAGGGGAGGCTGTCTTTGTGGTGGTACAGGCCTTCTAGAATAGATAACAATTGAACAGACAACATATACAGAAATATAGTGAATAAGTGAAATAATATATATGTACGGTGTACATGTTATATAGTTTATAAAGAGCTGAAAAACAATATTTAAAAGCATAAGATATACAGAGTGATTTAAATATGCACCCCTGTGTCTCCACTCCCAGGGCAGTGATTAAATAGGGGCGCTAGGTATCCTCAAAAAAATGTTAAATATGTACCTTCTCCACTAATGACAAAATTCAAAAATTCACCTTCCATGCAAATGAATGATAATAACAATATCACATATATTCAATCTTAAAGCGGACCTTTAGTCATTTTTTCATCTTTCCATCTATTAAATCTTCTGCCCTTGTTGTTGTTTTAACTTTGGATAGTAAAACATTTTTTTTTCTGCCAGTAAATACCTTATACAGCCCACTTCCTTTTTCTTGTCTGGTAAAAAGCCTAGGCTTATGACATCATGCACAGCTCCCTCTCTCACTCTCGTCAGAGTTTGCCAGGAAGGGAGGAGGGTTGAGTCATAAGAGGGCCAATGAGAGTTGCAGGGCTGGAGGTGTGCCTCCTGTAGGTCTGTGTAAATCCAGGAAGTGAACAGGCAGCAAGCTTCAGCTGCCAACAGTTAAAATGGTTGCAGCCAGACTTAGTGGAGGGAGTATCCTGCAGCATATTTGGCAAGTACAGAATCACAGTATATATAAAATAATATGCAAAGTGGTTGGAGGGAAGCTTCAGAATGGCAAAGATGTTTTTATTACAAATTATGTGAGCAGACTGCAGTTCCTCTTTAAAATAACAACCAATGTCCATAAATCATTTATCCATGGAAAAGTCTACTGTGGTGCTCAGTGATAAGAATCCATTTCCCAACTGTGCTCTATTCATGCAAGCCGGACCTTGGGTAGGACATTGTGAGTTTTACTTTTATCATTAATATTATTCCAGGTACTTATACAGCGCCGTCAATTTACCCAGCGCTTTACATATACATTGTACATTCACATCGGTCCCTACCCTCAAGGAGCTTACAATCTAAGGTCCCTAACTCACATTCATATACTATAATTTTAGACAGAGGCCAATTAACCTACCAGCATGTCTTTGGAGTGTGGGAGGAAACCGGAGTACCCGGAGGAAACACACGCAGGCACAGGGAGAACATGCGAACTCCAGGCAGGTTGTGCCGTGGTTTACTGCTAGACGAGATTGCTACCCACTACACCACTGTGCTGTGTATTTTAAGCATTTTTATAATTAAAACGAGGTCACACTATGAGGAGTGTGTTTGATGTCTTTTTCGAAATATAACACTGGAGCCAAGGATAGTAGGAGAGGAGAGAGAATCCGGGGGTCTGCCTGTGTACAGTGCCTGTTTGAGTGCGAGCTGACCCACAAACATTGGGTCTAGAGGTCTGGTGAGTGTTAGTGTGATAAGAGGTGGAGAGGATCACAAAGACACAAGTTATAACGCACTATTTAATGCATGAATAGAGCACAGTTGGGAAATGGATTCTTATCACTGAGCACCACAGTGGACTTTTCCATGGATAAATGGTTTATGGACATTGGTTGTTATTTTAAGTTAGTATATATGTGATATTGTTATCATCATTCATTTGCACGGAAGGTGAATTTTTGTGTTTTGTCATTAGAGGAGAAGGTACATATTTAAACCACCTATATGCCCAAGCCTTTTTCTGACACATGTTGCTTACAAGTTAAAATCTGTATTTTTTGATAGAAAATTACTTAGAACTGCCAAACATTATAAATATATATATTTTTAGTAGAGACCCTAGAGAATAAAATAGCGTTGCAATATTTTATCTCACACTGTATTTGCGCAGCGGTCTTTCAAATGCAATTTTTTTTTAAGAAATACATATTCATGAATTAAAAAGAAACAAAAAACAGTACAGTTAGCCCAATTTTATTTGGATAATGTGAAAGATGATGATAAGCCGAGTAAATAGATACCTGACATGTCATGCTATAAAATTGCACACACTCGTGGAATAGCAACAAACTACAATACTTAAAAATCTCCATAGGCGACGCTTTAAAAATGTCTACAGGTTACCTGTTTAGAGCTACAGAGGAGGTCCTGTGCTAGAATTATTGCTCTCGCTCTAACGATCCCAGCAATACCTCACATGTGGTTTGAACACTGTTTACATTTTCAGGGCGCGACTTACGCGTGTGTTCGCTTCTGCGTGCGAGCACGGAGGGATGGGACGCTTTAATTTTATTTTTTCTTATTTATTTATTTTTAAACTGTCCCTTTAAATTTTATTTCTTTTTTTTCTCATCACTTTTCTTGCTGTCGCAAGGAATGTAAACATCCCTTGAGACAGTAATAGGCAATGATTGAGGGATCGGGGGGCTATAAAACCCCAAATTCCCCCATTGCAATTAAAAGCATTCAAACTGCCAAGTTTGGCAGTTTTAAATACTGATTTTTTTTTTTTTAAATTTGGCGCCTTTAAGTCTTCATTAAACTGGAAGTGAGGTCAAGACATCACTTCCGGGTCACTAGAATGGAGACCCGATCAAAGCCAATTCCAGCTACGTTTGGGTCTCTAGCCAGCCGGCGGACGTGCTGGCTGATCGTTCGGGCCTCCTGGTGGGACAGGAGAGCCCAGGTGAGCCAGCAGAAGGCAGCCGGGGGGGGGGGTTGTCATTACAAGAAAGCCGACGGTCGGCACTAAAAAATGGTACTGGGGTGATGCGCGCAGCTGCATACATCTGCCTGGTATAATCCCTTCAAGCCCAAGGCCACATATTTGCATTACGCCAGCATGAAGGGGTTAAGGTAGTTTTTTGAAGATACCTAGCGCCCATATTTAATCACAGTTTATTTCAGGTTGTGTTATACAGGCATGTTTTTGGTTTAGCAGCAGGGGTGTCTAATACACGTTTTATAATCCTTGGCACAGTGATACTAAATGTAATATATTTTGCAGAATGAGTTGCCATTGATATGATTCAACTTCCTGTTGCCAGCAATGAAAGTTTCAAGGTGCATTCCAAATAGATCACATCAGTAAAAAAACACAACTAACCTGGTGGGATTTTAGAAGCACAACTCTCAACTTCACCATAAAATGTAACTATTTTTATTTTTAACAATCCTCTTTAAAGCAAATGTACAAATAAGTACAAAATTGTATCCAGATGACGTCCCAGTGGTGAAACGCATAGGGCGGGACTAACAGCGTTATTGCATCACCTCCAGTTTCGAGCCGTGGATCACAGATTGCCACGGCTTCCTGATTTTAAACATTTTTTGCTTCAATGATTTTTTGTTAACTGTGAGTACCCATCAGTATTACTAATAAATATTTGGAAATTTGTACGGTATCACACTATGGAGTTTCTTTCCTCTCTACATGTGGACAACATTTAAGAGGTAAACAAGAAGTAGACCACTTACATCACAGACAAGGAGGCACTTGGAGGATACAGGACAGGAAGTTTTCCTACTCCACAGGCTGCACAGTGGCTCATACTGTGAAAGTGAAATACCTCCTTGTGGGGTGAATAATAGCGGTGAGTGCGTTTCTTATGGGGCACTGTTTTCTAAGAAGCACAGAACAATTTGAAGGAGCACATTGTCACTTTATTATTGGACTTTTTTTATACACCAGGGTTTAAGGACGGTATATGCATGTTTCTGAGCCCAGTTTCAAAGCAATACTATATACCAGTCATATATGTTGTATTTTTTTGGCACAGAAACGTTACTTTGAATTGCAGATTTTGCACAGGATTGTGGATTTCACACAGGAAAAGTTTGCGCTTTTCTATTTGTTTTTTCATTTTTATTTCTCATTTTATTTTTGTTTGAATGCACATAGCTTCTAACAGTATGCATTATAAATAAGCGATCAGGAAGTTTACACAGTAGGATATCCTTTACATTTCTTATTTTTTGCACTTTTTGCACTATATGCACCTGTGGTATATACAGCCCTCAAGTATTTAGAGGTTGCAAATTACCTCTTAATAAGAGCAGCGCCATATCTATCCTTCCCCTTTTTTCTAGATTTACCTTAGGGTAAATTTATTGATAGAGGCTGCAGCTCATCACATATTTTACATTTAATTCTCATTTGTACCATAGGCGCAGGAGTCAAATCTTTCATAAAAAAAAAAAACATTTATTTTTGCTCATAAAATCTGTCCAAACACAACTAGTGCAAACCCTGTAAATATTTTACATTGTTCAACTACCACATCCTTTCACCGATTTTAGATAACGGTAATAAATGGTTCGAATCGCTTCCTGGACATACTCCACTTTTTCAGGAGCCAAAGTGGGGTTGGCAGAGCGTTTCTCAAAACACAGCAGGGAAGGAGAGATACCAAGATCACACATCACATCGGCCCGCATAGGGGTCTACAATATACCCAACCCAGACAGCACATCACCCAAGGGCAACTGCCATCTTAATTCTTACAGTTAAACCATGTATATAATTTGTCTTAAATTAAATTCCGAATCTGAATCCTTTATTAATCTGTAAGGGAGAATGTCCTTAAACACTTTTAACAGCTTTAAAATTCAAAAGGACCCATAGGTTCTGAGAGTAATGCCGTGTACACACAAGCAGAGTTTTCGACCGGACTATCCGACGGACATTCGACGGACTTCCAACGGACTTTCTGAATGAACGGACTTGCCTACACACGATCACACCAAAGTCCGACGGATTCGTACGTGATGACGTACGACCGGACTAAAATAAGGAAGTTGATAGCCAGTAGCCAATAGCTGCCCTAGTGTCGGTTTTTGTCCGTCGGACTAGCATACAGACGAGCGGATTTTTCAACCGGACTCGAGTCCATCGGAAAGATTTGAAACATGTTTCATTTCTAGGTCCGTCAAACTTTTGGGAAAAAAAAGTCAGCTGGAGCCCACACACGATCGAATTATCCGACGGAGTCCGGTCCGCCGGACCAAGTCTGCCAGAAAGTCCTCTCGTGTGTACCCGGCATTACAGTAGGTGGGAGATGGTAGGAAGGCACTGCATACAGTAGTAGCAAAGAAGGAAAATTAATATGTGGGACTTTAACGGCACTGTTAACCCTCAGGAAAAAACACACAAAGACAAATATAAAATTAAATTTTTATTCCAAAGTCCTTTTGATAGAATGGGTATGTAATCCAAAAAGATAAAATACGAATTGGATGAACCTTTGCAAATATAATTTAACAACCGCATGCGCCTTCCCCTACATATAGCACAGCGAGTATATTACGTTAATCCAATGATATCTAAATAGAGATAACAGTGTGGAGAGGTCCAAGATCCCAATGCGTTTTGCAGTTAAGCTTCTTTAGGGGTTCAAGGGGTATAAAAGATAAAAATAATATAACAGATATAACTTGCAAGTTCAAACAGCACTAAATAGGTGTCACATACATCAAAATATACATGATTACAATGAAACATAATAAATTACTCACAATAATGTTTGTCATGAGTATGAGTGGGACGTGGGGCTGAGGTTATCAATTATACCCACATTATTTGCATTTTAAAGGCACTGCGCACAGGCTGTCATGTGCACCTATGAGGAGGAGCACATTTAGTCCATTTAGGGTGTAATCCTTGATTTTGACTTCCCCTTCAGCCCCCACATCCAATCACTGGCTAAATCCTGCCGCCTTAACCTCCGCAACATCTCCAGAATTCCCCCTGACCAATGACACCACAAAGCAACTTATTCACTCCTTGGTTATTTCTAGCCTTGACTACTGTAACTCTCTTCTTAATGACCTACCCTTACACAGGCTTTCCCCCTTCAGTCTATTATGAATGCTGCTGCTAGACTAATACATCTCACTAATCGATCCGTGACTGCTGCTCCTCTCTGCCAATCCCTTCACTGGCTTCCCCTACCCCACCGTATAAAATTAAAAATGCTAACCATAACATACAAGGCCATCCACAACATCACCAAACTCATCTGCAGATATCGCCCTAATCCCGCCCCCGCTCCTCCCAGGACCTCCTGCTCTCTAGCTCCCTTGTCACCCCCTCTCATGCTCGCCTTCAGGACTTCTCCAGAGCCTCTCCTATCCTCTGGAACACCCTGCCCTGGTATATCCGATCAGTCCCTAACCTGTCCACATTTAGGAGATCCCTGAAAACACACTTATTTAGGGAAGCCTATCCCACACCCACCTAACAACTGTCCCCAAGTCACCCCCATCAAATCCTTCCCCCGCATCTATTACCTTTTGTACCACCACCACCTCCCTTTAGAATGTAAGTTCTACTAGCAGGGCCCTCCTGTCCCTTCTGTATTGAGCTGTACTGTATTTGTGCTGTCCCCCCTCTACATTGTAAAGCGCTGCGTAAACTGTTGGCGCTATATAAATCGTGTATAATAATAATAATAATTTAGTCCAGGAAATCTCAAAAACATCCACTACAGGCTTCTTGCTGTTTTTAGAAAAACAGAAACAGGAAGTCACAGCACTTCTGGACAGGAAGTCATAGCAGAGTCTTCTGGAAGTACACTTCCAGTGACCCTGTGAGGTCTTCTCTGGAATACGTATGCAGTGGGTTAGAGAAAACTCAGATAAAAAGGTAAATCAGATGAACTTTGTCAATTTACCTAAGCTTCAGTGCTTGCTATATAGCGGTATCATACTGCTTTCACTTGTTGCCTAATTGCTCTTTTCTTTCTGTTATTCATAGTAGCTAATAATATTATTCATGTTTATTTTCTAATTGCTTGTAAAAAAGCTCAGAGTAGGGCAACAAATACATTATTCTCAACACTATTTCGAACGTATGAGATTCAGTAAAAACTAATAACTCGTAGTAATGTACTCCAACTGGATTTCTACCACTGTATTTTCCTAATCAACATTCTTTATGCTGAAGGATGTTTTCTCACTGTCCCTGTGTGACTTAATTTGGTATTTTGAATTTCCTGTCTGTGTTTGTATAGACAGAAGTGTGAAGTCCACAGAGGATCCAGTTTTGGCCATACTGCCACCAGGAAAGGGAACATCCAGCATGATTAACATATTTAATTGGCTGCTTCTACAGAGACTTGCATCCCAAAATGTTTCTGCAGCAACAGACTGGCAAATACAGTTGGCCTTTAAAAAGATACACTGGGCATTAACTAACTGGCTTTCTATGACCTTGGGGTGACTCACACAATGGATGATGAAAAGTAATACACACAAATCTTATTGTGTATTTTACAGAAACTGGAGAATATGTTCCAATTCCCCCGCAGTCTCTGCTTTAGGGGAAGTAAAAAACAAACAAACAAAAAAAATAAAATAAAATAATGTGCAAACTACAGCAATACACAAACATTCAAAAACGCCCATTTAAAGGGCCAGTCTATGGTATACAGTATATCCCAAGCTGCTCTTTATTTGTTTTGGATACAGTTGGGAAAAGATAAAACCATTGTCATTGTATTATTATTGTTTTTGCTGTCTTTGCCCCTTTATTCCTTTCCCAGAAACACAGCTGGAGGTGAGAAAATAGCTCTACAAAATGAGGCAAATTTCCTTTCAGTTTTACAGTTGTCTATGGAACAGGTATTGAGTCAACTTTTGTTCTGGTATAGGATGTAATATTTTGGATTTCCCATTACTTTCTGTCTGGATAACAATAACCACCAAGGTGAACTGCCCCAGCTGGGAGACAGGCTGCAAAAAACTACTTGGCAGGAGGTCTAATCCAATCCTATTCTAATACGCCATGGCAAACTCAGTTAAAGTGGGAGCGGGTACCTGTCAAAACCAGGTACCTGCCCCCCCGAAAGGTGCCAAATGTGGAGGCGGAGGGTAAGGGGGGAGGCAGACAAGCGGAGCTTCCACTTTTTGGTGGAGCGCCGCTTTAAATATAAGTTGGTGCATCTCCAGGGAGCTCAAATAGGGTGGTACTGGAACCAGGGAACACACTGACCTGAATTTTCAGAGGCTCAGATTCAGGGCCATTTACAGGATATGTATACCGGCAATAAAAGCGATTAACCACTTGCCGACCAGCTCACGTTGATATACGTTGGCAAAGTGGCACAGGTGCACAAAACAACGTACCCGTACGTCGCTGCGTCATTGGCGACTAGCTGGTGCGCCGCCACGGGCCCGCGGGTCCCACGGACTCGATGTCTGCCGGTGGCCCGCGATCATGACACAGAGAGGCAGAACGGGGAGATTCCTATGTAAACAAGGCATTTCCCTGTTCTGCCTAGCAACATGACAGGGATCTACTGCTCCCAGTGATCGGGAGGAGTGATCTCTGTCATGTTCTAGTGAGCCCATCCCCCCCTACAGTTAGAACACGTCCAGGAAACACACTTAACCCCTTTATCACCCCCTAGTGTTTAACCACTTCCCTGCCAGTGACATTTACACAGTAATCAGTGCGTTTTTATAGCACTGATCACTGTATAAATGCCAATGGTCCCTAAAATAATGTCAAAAGTGTCCAATCTGTCCACTGCAATGATGCGATAACTTTTGCGCAAACCAATCAATATGCAAATTTTTTTTTACCAAAAATATATAGAATACATATCGGCCTAAACTGAGGAAAAAATTTGTTTTTTAGATATTTTTTGGGGATATTTATAATAGCAAAAAGTAAAAAATATTGCTTTTTTTTCAAAAATTTTTTCAAAATGTTCGCTCTTTTTTTGTTTATAGTGCAAAAAATAAAAACCGCAGAGGTGATCAAATACCGCCAAAAGAAAGCTCTATTTGTGGGGAAAAAGGAAGTTAATTTTGTTAGGGTACAACGTCACACAACTGCGCAATTGTCAGTTGACAGTGAGGCAGTGCCGAATCGAAAAAAAAAGGGCTTGGTCAGGAAAGGGGTAAATCCTTCTGGGGCTGAAGTTGTTAAAACAATGACTGTATCTACTGACTGCAGTCTGCTCACATAATTTGTAATAAAAACATCTTTCCCATTCTGAAGCTTCCCTCCAACCACTTTGCATATTATTTTATATATGCTGTGATTCTGTACTTTCCAAATATGCTGCAGAAATCTCCCCCCCACTAAGTCTGGCTGCAGCCATTTCAACTGTGGGCAGCTGAAGCTCCTGCCTGTTTACTTCCTGGATTTATACAGACATACATAGGCACACCTCTAGCTCTGCAGACCTGCAGTTTTCATTGGCCCTCTTATGACTCATCCCTCCTCCCAACCTGGCAAACTCTGACGAGAGTGATGGAGAGAGCTGTGTATGATGTCATAAGCCTAGGCATTTTACCAGACAAGAAACAGGAAGTGGGTTGTATAAGGTATTTACTGGCAGAAAAAAAATGTTTTACTATCCAAAGTTCAAACACCAAGGGCAGAAGATTTAATAGATGGAAAGTTGAAAAAAATTACTGAAGGTCCTCTTTAAGTATGTTTCAATGCAAAATTTAATGTCTGACTCGAAACATTTAGCACAGACTCCGTGTCTTTTATATAGAGAGCTGTAGCAGAAATTTACTGATGTCAAAGCCACTTTATGAAGTAGCAACACAATAAAGTAGATAAAAAAATGAAATGTCACCAGTGCCTTCCCAATGAAAATAAAGATACTGTACTCCTTCTGAGCAAACATCCAACTCTCCTGAATATTAAATATTAGCTGTTGAGACACTACTGGCACCCACCCAACAGAACACAAATTAGCAGCCAAAGTAACCACAGGAAACATACACCTTTAGGCAGGAATCTAAGCTTGCATTTTTGCTTAATGCACTATTTCATGATGGGAAACAAAATTGATTTCTCACAAAACAATTAGTTGCAATGTACCTCAAAGAGTGTAGTGCAAGCTTGGCATTCTTTCAATGACAACAGTTGTGCTCTCTTCCAGTTCCAAGGATTTGGTTCAGCTTCGCTGATTTCAGCTCATGCTTTAAATTAAAGCATACTAGGCTCCTACATGCAGCGAAGGCAGTTAATTCCTCAGTGATCGCAATGTATACACAAGGGTGAATCTTAAAATTTGATTACAAACTAGGGATCTCACTGCAGCATGCTTGAGGTTAGATGTAGGGACATATCTGTTATCCTGGTCTCACAGGGGCCTCTGCATAGGATTCCTGTGTTTGCAAAAGCTACCAATGACCCTTGGACATAGCAAGCTTCATTTTTCATGTTCTAGGGATGTAGTTACCATACTTATAAGATACTCTGCTTTCCTTGTGTGGAGCCCATTTTCAGATTTTGCAAAGAAGTTGAGTGATGTTTACTTAGACCTCTAAATATAATTTTAGTGGTTGTTGAAGGCTCACATTCAGCACTTTCGGCACAGCAATGTATTGGCATCCAATTATGTTACTGCTACTTACCTTTAGGCTGCATTCACACCTGAGCGTAGCGTTTTTGAGCGTTTCTTCCGGCGTTTTGTCACGCGTTTTTTCGTGCATATTTGCGCGTTTCCATGCAGCGCTGTCCGGCGTTTTTGAGCTTTGGCATTTTTTCTATTAGCCAATAGGAAAAATGATCATCTGTTTCATCATTTGTTGCTATGTTGTTAGATTTTGTTATCTGCTTCCTGCTCCAAAAACGCCCAAATCTGCCCGATTCGTGCAATAAAAAAGGGTCCAGAACTTGTTTGAGCTTCAGGCGTAGGGCTTCAGGCGACTTGGAGTGGAGATGTGAACCATCTCCATAGAGAGTAATGGATTTTTTCCCCTCAAGCGTTTTGTAGCTTCAATCTACAAAACGCTCAGGTGTGAATGGGCTCTAAGTACTATTTTACTGCACTTCATACAAGCATACAGTTTTATTACTGGCATGTAGGAGAAAGATATTCTCTAATGCCGCGTACACACGGTCGGATTTTCCGACGGGAAATGTTGGATGTGAGCTTGTTGTTGGAAAGTCCGACTGTGTGTATGCTCCATCGGACATTTGCTGTCTGACTTTCCGCCAACAAATGTTTGCTAGCAGGTTCTCAAATTTTGCGCCAAAAAAACTTTGTTGTCGGAATTTCCAATCATGTGTACACAAGTCCGCCCCACAAAAGTTCACGCATGCTCGGAATCAAGCAGAAGGAGCCGCACTGGCTATTGAACTTCCATATTCTCGGCTCGTCGTACGTCACCACGTTCCCACGTTCATAATTGTTGGCCAACATTTGTGTGACCGTGTGTATGCAAGACAAGTTGGAGCCAACAACCTTCGAACAAAAATCCACGGTATTGTTGTCAGAAAGTTCGATCGTGTGTACGGGGCATAAGATGAAAGCAGAGAAGATATAACTGTGCCCATCCACATACAGAAGGAATGCTAACACTTGGCAGGGCCCATTAGGGAAATGAAAAATAACACCCCGAGTGGGGTGGTCTGATGACCAAACCGTTATGAACTGGGAGATGTAAGTTCACCACGCCTTGCGGCCCTCTCTGGACTGGGCATGTCACAAAGGCAACTGAAAAAAAAAGCAAAACGGAGACATTTCAATAACGTTCTAACAAAAAATAAAATAAAACACTGCAATGCGACGGGATTGCTGCTCCACATCTTCCTCCCAGCTCACCAGCAGTCATACATTCAGTGTGGCTTGTTGGTATGGACAGGTCCCTAATGAGCCCTGAAAAAATACAAAGGGAGAGGGCGCACTGGCCTAGTGTATTATCTCTTAAACCATTTATTCAAATCAATAAAGCGTATATGAATCTACTCACAGACGTCCAGACCAGCAACGCATCTCAAATCATAGTAACCAATGTGTCCACTCCACTTGCTCCAGAGGCTTGAGAGGACATCACTCAAGATCCTATTGTCTTATGTGTTTAGAGGGCAGTGCCCTTGGCTCTGAGGAAGAGGGCACAGTTCCCAAAATGCGCAAGCCACTAGGATCTTGAGTGATGTCCCCTCAAGCCTCTTGGAGCAAGTGGAGTGGACGCATCGGTTACTATGATTTGAGATGCTTTGCTAGTCTGGACATCTGTGAGTAGATTCATATCTGCTATTTTGATTTGAATAAATGGTTTAAGAGATAAAGCACTAGGCTGGTGCGCCCTCTCCCTTTGTATTTCTTTCATGGCTCTTTAGGGACCTGTCCATAATAACAAGCCACACTCAATGCATGACTGCTGGTGAGCTGGGAAGAAGATGTGGAGCAGCAATCCCGTTGCATTGCAGTGTTTTATTTTATTTTTTGTTGGAACTTTATTGAAACGTCACAAGTAACATTTCATTCTCTTTACTGTAGTAGTGTTGTGATAAGTTAGTTTGTGTCGCAAAATGCTGTGCTGAAAAAAAAAAAGACAAGTGCATTATGTACATTTTGTTCGCCGCACGCCACTGCAATGCAGTGGTGGAAAAAAAACTCCAAAGAAAAACAAGGCAAATGTCCTTGTCTTCGTGTTGAGAAAGCACAGTGCAGTCAAATGCAAATGGTGGGAACATACCCTTAAATTAACAATTTCGCTCAAAAAGCTGTAGAGGTTGAAAAGTGAAATGTATTTATGAGATGTATTTATGGATTAACAGAAAACTCTCTTTAAAGCTGAACTTTGGGAAAAGTAAAAATGGTCCTTTGCGATGGGGCTGCCCCTGCACTACAAGTCCTTTTACATCTAGGGGACTGGGAAAAGCAGTTTTACCCCGATTCTCTCTGATGCAAGACCAGTCCCTGCAGCCTTGTCTCCTTTATCAGACGCACCTGATGTCGTCAAGACCTCTACCTACAAGGTCCATAGACCTGCACTGGATGTGTGGACATTGACGAACAGTCCAACGCCAGAGCATAGTTGAGCGGTGTTTGCCAAGGGATCTGGCAAGTAAAATTGCTTTTCCTGCCCCATAGACCTAAACTAGGGGCAGCCCCACTGCAAGAGAGGATTTCTACCTTTCTTATAGTTGGGCCTTAAGGAACATAATATAATGAGAAGGATGAATAACACACTGCCAACAAAAGTCACGAGCATTAAATTCAATATGGCACAATCACAAAGGATCCAGGCCGTGGGACATAACTTTGTAATGCAGAACATGGCTCACAGCAAAATTCTATTACCCACTAAATATGAATTTCCATGCTTTAATATGTTGGCATAAGTACACTCATTGGCTCCATAACATCAACACCGCCCAGGGAGAAATGCTGCTGACTGGATGTCACAATAAGTCACATTTATTGCTATAGTTTTATGACCAGTGAATATGCCCATAACAACATCGTGCAATGGGTATGTTTTTTCTTGGTGAAGTCAAGTTGTGCTTATACATGTTAAAATTTGAGAAATGAAGCAAATAAAATGGCGGTTGATGGATCACACACCTTTTAGCACGCTAAACAGTCCACCAGTATCTGTAAAAAATTCTTGCACAGTCAGTCCTTGCTTATGTCATCATTCCTCGTGGTATATAACTGCACTGACCTTAAAGTTAAAGCGGTATTAAGTCCAAAACCAAAAATGTAATACATTGCAGCTTACCAATCATTGGCTGCATTAGTTTTCATTTCTTCGTTTTTTTCCCCTCTGTTCTCACCTGGTGATTTGTCCAGTAACACACCTCCTGTATTAGTGAGACATTAAGCTGAAGGAATGAGCATAGGAGGCAAGGCAGACAGCAGCATTATCAGTCTGGGGGGGGGGGGGCTAAATGATACACTAAAAAATTTAAGCCAAACTCCAGCTTACACTTACTAAACTCAGGAGCCTGCATACACTATATCTGATCCCCCACGGTACGCAGAACATGGAAGTGCAATAGTTTTCGTTAATATAAACTGCTAAATACCTTTTCTCATCAGCAGTATACAGCAGTCTTGTGACTTCTATTAGTGTCTGGCTGAGCACTGGTTAAAGCTTGTAGGAGGGGTTGTCATTCTCCTCTGACTGTCCTATGAGACTGCATGATGCCCTGACCCTCTGGTTAGACAGTGCTGATTGGCCCTGTGCTGATCACATGCACCCTCCTAAAAAAACAAACCTCTCTAGCAATACACACCAAACTGAGCATGTGCGGCGTGCCTCCAAGGCTCTGTAGCACCAGGAGATGGTTTGGGGACAGTAAAAGAAGGGGAGGATCGGAGAAGATAGGTTCAAACAGCCTTTCTATACAATGCAGAAGATTAACCCCTGAGGTTCCACACTGAGTATAACAAGCATGCTTTACAGCATATACAGACTGATTTTACTGTTGTGGGTTTAGTAAAACATTAATAAGCAGTTACAACACACATTTCTTTTTCCTTTTGGGATAAAGGTTTTGCATGAATAAATAAAAGCTGATCATTGTAATCACCCCTGCCAGTATTAAGTGGTTTGTCTTATCCATGTTAACAGGTACATTCTGCTGGAGCGCTTCAGCTTGTGAAAAACAAGACTTGATTAGAAGAAAGAAAGGATTAAAAAGCAAACTAATACAACCATCACATCTCAGCCTCGGTTCACACTATTACCCGCATGTGAATCACACAGGAACCGCATCGCATTCCTTTTCAATTCACATGCAATTCAGTGTGGTGTGATTTAAACCCATTCATTTTGAATAGGTTCAAATCGCACCACCTCGCTCCAAAGACGTGCATGCACCAATTTTGGTACCGGACTGCAAACGGATTGCATGGTACTTTTGTACCATGTGATCTGCTGCAATCCGGTGTAGGCAAACGCATTGCGTTTGTGACCTGCATTTGAGGTGTCATTAATATTGCACTGACACCTGCTGCACATCGCAAGGGGAGTGCGATTTGAATGCGGTGCAGGAAATGCACACAGAATGCAGGGTTTCCAGCACCGCATTAGTGTAAACCTAAGCTAAGAATTGGTAAACTGCAATATAATAATAGTTGGCTTTTGGGGCTAATACTGCTTTAACCTGAAGTCTAAAAGTAAATAAGTAAAAGTGTTATATAGGGAACATTTAGAATTGTCAATTGTACATTATTAGTACCCTGAAATTTATAATATGACCCAAAGGTCAGCGATATGTATGAAAGTGTAGATTTTGTGGCCCTGCAAATAAGTTCACCTTTAAAAAAATAATAATAAATGCACATCTTTTTGCATCTTTTTTTTTTTGGCAGCCTGTAAATCATGGCACCCGCAATCAAGATCGTGGGCGCAATGCCAGGATCCTGCAAATATTCAGTCAGCTGTCAGTACGTAGACAGTTACTGGACTGCAGAAAGAATCAATGAACTACGAGAGCACTCACCAGAACCCTTGCAGTTCATTGAGAACTACAAGTCATCTGCTGCTGTTGTAGTTCATTCATTCACAAAAAAATGTAAATGAATGACGTGGCTGTGTGGGCGGAGCAGCACCGTCACTCAAAAAGTGACACCGGATGTGGAGAAAAAGATCCTTCAAGCTTTGCTTTGTTTTATTGTTAGGGTTTGACCTAAACATATGGTTATGATAGGGGAGCAGTCAAACAACGTAACGCCTTCTTATATCAGACTTCTCAAGCAGGGTGATGCCTATACATAATGGGGTTAATTTACTAAAGGCAAATAGACTGTGCACTTTAGCAAGTGCAGTTGCTCCAAAGCTTAGTAAATGAGATAAAGCTTCACTTTACAAAAAATATCTAATCACATGCAAGAGAAATAAAAAAATTAAAAAAAAAGTATTTTTGCCTGACTATGATTGGATGATGGAAATCAGCAGAGATCATCCTCATTTACTAAGCTCTGGACCAACTGCACTTGCAAAAGTGCACTGTATATTTGCCTTTAGTAAATCAACCCCAATGTTTCATAAGGAAGAAAGCTTGAGGGAGACTTGTTCTACCTGTAGAGGTGACCTTGGTGGGTTTAAAAAAAGAATTTAGAGTCTTCATCAAGATTGCTTTTTGTGAAAGACTTCAACCCAGTAGCTTCCATAAAACAGGATGTTTGAAATTGGGGCCATACACCAAGGCACACACACACATAGGTTGGACTTGATGGACTTGTGTCTTTTTTCAACCTCACCTACTATGTAACTATGTAATTTTGGGTTTCCTATATGTCTATTTAAGAAGAGAAATCTGCTTTCCGGCCCAGTGCGTATATCACTGAGAGTCCAAGCAGTTGAGTGAGGCAGTAGATTGGATACTTTTAGGCTGGGTTCACACTAGAACACGCAGCGGCTCACAGCACAAGTCCGGTTTGTCTCCATTCACCGTTTCAGACCTGATTTCAGCCTGAATTTTTGTCTGAATTTGGACCTGAAACAGAGCAAAAGACGCACAGGGCCCCTGTGCAATTCACACCAGAGCTGCTGCGGAGATGTGCGAACCAGCTCCATAGAGAGCCAGTCATAATCTCCTGCTATGCGAATTGGATGCAGGGAAATACGCATCAAATTAACATGAGCGTGAACCTAGCCTTAAGCCTGGCTTTGGGATTGGTACTTTGATGAACTCTACGGTAGTGTCTATTTCATAAAGTATTCTGAATTCTTACCATCTGTCCTGAACTGCTCCTGAACAATTGTAGTGTACTTCTGGGTATGTGAATCTAACACACTGCTGCCTCTGACCGTTAGTGTCAGGAGGACTGAAGTGGTATTTTGCTCTTGCTGGAATCTATGAAATGAAGAAGAAAAATCCTGCCTCTATCAAGATGGCTGTCTCCACAAAAAGATACAATGTAAAATAGAGCATTGTAAATGAGTAATGGTGAAAGATCAGCTCTAGGGAGCCCACAGCCATACTGGTGACCAATTATTTGAGCTCTGTTTGCCTTTTTGGAAAGTCTCCAAAGTTCAGTTCTTTAAGAATATGATTCCGCCTGACCCTGTGTTGTGGAAATTTTTATTAATGTATGTTGTCAGATGTCCCCCGGTGTCAGTTTTGCTGTAATACGCTCATGCGAGCGTATTCGCACATACAGACGTTGGTGGAAGACCATTGGCTGTGGAAACCTTCCCGTGGACACGGCAGATCTGTTTGCTCTTTTAAGGATGTTTGTTTATGCCTCACCAAGGGACTGGCCACTCCATGGTGACCGCATCTAAACTCCTAAGTAAGCAGATCTGCGCACATGGGAACCATAGCATAACCATAGCATAACCATACAAAATTATGGCCCACTGAGCCATGATAGAGTATGGCTCGCGTCATTGGTAGCAGTGGGAATGTGAACACGATCGTGTTCAGAGGCATGTAAGTAGTGTTCAAATTGTGAGACACTCTGTGTCTCACAAAGACGCTGCACATGACCATGTGCACACGTCACTACTGTATTTCTATTTGAATATATACATGTGTGTGTAATTGGTTATTTTGAAATAATACAAGTGTCTGATTGGTTGATTCTGAAGCCACCAACTTCCTTTGTTATTCATGTTTATAGCATAAATAAAAGGAGCTGGCTATTCTCTGGAGGATTCTGCTAAGCTCAACGTGATACCAGCATCTGTGTTACTTGGAGACATACAAGCACACTTTTCCGGCATTATACAAGAGAGCTGTTTTTGTGCTTTTAAGCGCAAAGAAATCATTTGCTTATAGGGAGAAGCTTAAAATTTCCCGAACACCTGTAGTGACTTCACTGGGTGTCTAACCTTGCCTCCTGCTAAAATGTTATTATCCAGTACACTCCGTCAATTTTTTAATTCTAGCTTGTAGACAATGAAGCACAAATTCATCACTTTAAGCTAGCATTTAGAAACTATTTAAAGCCCAACACATTACCCCTAACCTAAATTTAATGTGCCCTCTGGTCAGTCAGGTGTTAGGAGGCGTTTATCTTCTTCTTGCCCAGTGCCCGTGGTGAGAGGTTCACAATGCTAAAGGACGACACACACATGATTTACAAAATTACTGTATGTTGAGTTATAAAGCAGAAAACAAAGTGTCTACTGTATGGACTATAGACCCAATGTTTGAAGCCACTGCGTTGGCCTTGTAGCAAGGTAACTAGAATTTTAAAAGGAAAGCTCAGCAATGGAAGCCTCAATATGTTTGTTTGCTCGTGATAAGTTACCTCTAAACCAAGCACCTATTTTCCTTTGCCCCCATCCTTATATAGCCCAGCCCAGAACAGTTTCACAGACGGGACGTGACAATCATTATTCTCCTTTAAGAAGCTATAAGTTACATTTGCACACTATCAATAGCATCTGGTTGTCACTGCTGTTTCCTACGCATCATATTCCAGCTTGCCCACAGGAAAGTACACAACGTGGCATCTTCCTGCAGATATTTATCATTGCGCACTTGTCATGTAGATATGTTTTGTGTATTCCAACTGTGAATGTATGTTTTACGGCACATTTAAAGAACGCTGAGCCATGCCTTGATACAAATAGAGTGTTTCTTCTGATAAATAACCTATTTGACTGCAGTGATGATGGTATTACATGGAGATGTCAGGGCAGTCTAGTATGTCATAGCTCTTGTACTGTGTGCACCTGAAATTGATTTAATAAAATGTTCACACTGCCTGCCCCAAGAATGTTTTCTGCAGCTGTTTAATTAAGGGAGAAGACTTTTTATCCATCTCCTGTCGAGAAAAATATGTGTTCCTTTTCACAGTGGCAAAATCCTTATGGAAATTGAAATCAGTCGGTGACTTCAGTAGCAGTTATAAAACGGTACTTAATAGATACTTTTTCTTCTTTAGCATAATCTTTGAAGATTTTTTAAGTGGACCTGTACGTTGCCTATTCCAAGCAAACTGGTTCATTTTGCACCCTACTCTTTCCCTGTTGATCATACTTTCTCTGTGTTTTCCATGCTCCCTGTGTGCCCTTCAACGTGAAATACATCATATTGCTAGGTATGGGAGAGCATGTAACGCTCTGCCCTTCTTCCCACAGTGCAGTGCTGGATTCAAACCAATGGGGAGGCCCCAGTACCCTCACTTGGAGTCAGGGGAAGGGTCCTTAGTATTATACAAGCTGTGATCTTATCTTTTACAGGTTTTTATCTCAGGGCAGAAAGGGGGCAATGTAGCAGAGGACTGCAAGGAAGTATCAACAGTGTGTGTGTCTATGGATGCACAGAGCTCAGCTTGGGAGCACGCCCGCACATCTGCCCCCATAGCGCATGGCTTGCTATCGGGGCACACACAGGAGAGGAGGAGCAGAGAACACCGGTGGGGGACTCTAGAAGATGACACTAAATCAAAAAATGCTTTATTCTTTCTTTTTAATCTTATGTTTAAAGTGGTTGTAAACCCACTCCACTATATAAAAAAAACCCCTGCAAGACAAAGACATAATGAGCTAATATGCATAGCATACTAGCTCATTATGAAATACTCACCTTACATCGCAACCCCTGCAGTGGTCCCTGTACACTGGTCCGGCCGGCGACATCGCTCCCGGAGTTATTTCCAGGTATCGCTGTGATTGGCCCGGAGCCGCGATGACGTCACTCGCACGCGCGCGGAAGCCGCCGGTAACAGCGCGTCAGCTGAAGCAACGGCACGAAGTGGCGATGACCTTGGCACATTCTGATACAGGGGATATCTCCTAAACTGTGCAGGTTTAGGAGATATCCTTGGTAGCTACAGGTAAGCCTTATTATAGGCTTACCTGTAGTAAAAAGTGGCTTGTTACATGGTTACATAGTTACATAGTAGGCGAGGTTGAAAAAAGACACACGTCCATCAAGTCCAACCTATGTGTGTGATTATGTGTCAGTATTACATTACATATCCCTGTATGTTGCGGTCATTCAGGTGATTATCTAATAGTTTCTTGAAGCTATCAATGCTCCCCGCTGAGACCACCGCCTGTGGAAGGGAATTCCACATCCTTGCCGCTCTTACAGTAAAGAACCCTCTACGCAGTTTAAGGTTAAACCTCTTTTCTTCTAATTGTAATGAGTGGCCCCGAGTCTTATTAAACTCTCTTCTGCGAAAAAGTTTTATCCCTATTGTGGGGTCACCAGTACAGTATTTGTAAATTGAAATCATATCCCCTCTCAAGCGTCTCTTCTCCAGAGAGAATAAGTTCAGCGCTCGCAACCTTTCCTCATAACTAAGATCCTCCAGACCCTTTATTAGCTTTGTTGCCCTTCTTTGTACTCGCTCCATTTCCAGTACATCCTTCCTGAGGACTGGTGCCCAGAACTGGACAGCATACTCCAGGTGCGGCCGGACCAGAGTCTTGTAGAGCGGGAGAATTATCGTTTTATCTCTGGAGTTGATCCCCCTTTTAATGCATGCCAATATTCTGTTTGCTTTAATAGCAGCAGCTTGACATTGCATGCCATTGCTGAGCCTATCATCTACTAGGACCCCCAGGTCCTTTTCCATCCTAGATTCCCCCAGAGGTTCTCCCCCCAGTGTATAGATTGCATTCATATTTTTGCCACCCAAATGCATTATTTTACATTTTTCTACATTGAACCTCATTTGCCATGTAGTCGCCCACCCCATTAATTTGTTCTGGTCTTTTTGCAAGGTTTCCACATCCTGCGGAGAAGTTATTGCCCTGCTTAGCTTAGTATCGTCTGCAAATACAGAGATTGAACTGTTTATCCCATCCTCCAGATCGTTTATAAACAAATTAAATAGGATTGGTCCCAGCACAGAACCCTGGGGAACCCCACTACCCACCCCTGACCATTCTGAGTATTCCCCATTTATCACCACCCTCTGAACACGCCCTTGTAGCCAGTTTTCAATCCATGTACTCACCCTATGGTCCATGCCAACGGACCTGATTTTGTACAGTAAACGTTTATGGGGAACTGTGTCAAATGTTTTTGCAAAATCCAGATACACCACGTCTACGGGCCTTCCTTTATCTAGATGGCAACTCACCTCCTCATAGAAGGTTAATATATTGGTTTGGCAAGAACGATTCTTCATGAATCCATGCTGATTACTGCTAATGATATCGTTCTTATTACTAAAATCTTGTATGTAGTCCCTTATCATCCCCTCCAAGAGTTTACATACTATTGATGTTAGGCTAACTGGTCTGTAATTCCCAGGGATATTTTTTGGGCCCTTTTTAAATATTGGTGCTACATTGACTTTTCTCCAATCAGCTGGTACCATTCCAGTCAATAGACTGTCTGTAAAAATTAGGAACAACGGTCTGGCAATCACCTGACTGAGTTCCCTAAGTACCCTCGGATGCAAGCCATCTGGTCCCGGTGATTTATTAATGTTAAGTTTCTCAAGTCTAATTTTAATTCTGTCCTCTGTTAACCATGGAGGTGCTTCCTGTGTTGTGTCATGAGGATAAACACTGCAGTTTTGGTTACTGAAGCCCCCCGATTCACTCGTGAAGACTGAGGAGAAGAATAAATTCAATACCTTCGCCATCTCCCCATCCTTTGTAACCAGATGTCCTTCCTCATTCTTTATGGGGCCAATATGGTCTGTCCTCCTTTTTTACTGTTTACATACTTAAAGAATTTCTTGGGATTTTTTTTGCTCTCCTCTGCTATGTGTCTTTCATGTTCTATCTTAGCCGTCCTAATTGCACCCTTACATTTCTTATTGCATTCTTTATAAAGTCTGAATGCTGAGGATGATCCCTCAACCTTGTATTTTTTGAAGGCCTTCTCCTTTGCTTTTATATGCATTTTTACATTGGAGTTAAGCCATCCAGGATTTTTGTTCGCTCTTTTAAATTTATTACCCAATGGGATACATTGGCTAATGCCCTTATTTAATATGCTCTTAAAGCAAACCCATCTCTCCTCCGTATTCTTTGTTCCTAATATTTTATCCCAATTTATGCCTTTTAGCAAGGTTTGTAGTTTAGGGAAGTTGGCTCTTTTGAAATTCAGTCTCTTTGTATTCCCTTTATGTTTCCTATTTGTGTGATTTATACTGAAACTAATTGACCTGTGATCGCTGTTACCTAAATTGCCCTGTATTTCCACATCTGTGATCAGGTCTGTATTGTTGGTAATCAGTAGATCCAGTAATGTTTTATTTCTAGTTGGTGCGTCTACCATCTGACCCATAAAATTGGCCTGCAAGACATTAAGGAACTGGCGAGCCTTAAATTAATGCGCGGTTCCCTCCGCCCAGTCTATGTCTGGATAATTAAAATCCCCCATTATGATAACACTTCCCATCCTTGCTGCTAATCCAATTTGTGATAGGAGATCCGTCTCCACTTCCTCCCTCAGGTTAGGGGGCCTATAGCATACTCCCAGTATTATTTTCCCCTTAGCTTCATCCCTTTGGAGCTCTACCCATAAGGATTCCACCTCCTCTCTAGCTCCCTCAGTGATGTCATCTCTCACATTCGCTTGTACATTATTCTTGATATATAGGCATACCCCTCCCCCCTTTTAACCCTCTCTATCCTTGCGGTATAGGGTATACCCTTGAATGTTTGCCAGTCAATCATGAGAGCTGTTGAACCAGGTCTCTGAAATTCCCACAAAATCCAAATCCTCCTTGTACAACAGTATCTCTAGTTCACCCATCTTGTCTGCCATGCTCCTGGCATTGGTGAACATGCCACATAGTTTAGACCGGTCGCATATTGTCCTCGCTTGTAAGTGTTTACAACCACTTTAATACGCTGAGCCTGACCTTTGACCCTAAACTTGACTCCCTAATTCTAACCCTGACCTTGATCAAACCCTGATCTAGCTTTTTTTCTTTCTTTTTTGCACAGTTTTTTGTTTACATTTTCTCCTCTGGCAAGGAAAACATTTATCTTTTCTCCATTCAAGAGGAGTAAACAACACAGGGTCGGGCTGTACTATGACTGATCACTGTGACAGTCAATCAGATCATATCAATATATATGGCCCCATGGATAAAGACTCACTTCCACAAGGCCACATATATGCGTGTACAGCCACCGGGAAGGGGTAACTGAGATAAAAACCACAGTGCACAGTCAGTCTTCAACCCTGATGATGACCCAAACTACAGCTACAAATCTATGCCAATCACCAACTACAGTCTCTCCTGTGAGGTCATCCCCAGTTCCAAACTCCTCTCTCATGTGGCCATTGCCTCAGAGCTCCAGACTAATGACCCGTTGAGATCTTTGTGCTCCTTACGCCGCGTACACACGACCGGACTTTTCGCCAGAATAGACTCCGACGGAGTTCCTCTGAAACGGACTTGCCTACACACGATCACGCCAAAGTCCAATCGTTTAGAAGGCGATGACGGGACTAGAAAAAGGAAGTTCAATAGCCAGTAGCCAATAGCTGCCCTTGCGTTTTTTTTGGTTCGTCGGAATAGCATACAGACGAGCAGTTTTCCCGATAGGAACTGATTCTGTCGGGAAGATTTGAAACATGTTCTATTTCTAGGTCCGTCAGAATTTTAGAAAGAAAAAGTCAGATGAAGCCCACACATGATCGGATTGTCCGACGGAATGATTCCGTCGGACCTTTTCTGCCGGAAAGTCCGGTCGTGTGTACACAGCATCAGATGCTCTTTTTTATAAACAAACTTGTTTATGGTCTGGACGAGTCTGCCACTTTAAGCTCAAGGCTCTTGCCTGTTGCTCTTCAAGCACAGAAAATGCTGCATCCTCCCCTAAATCCCAAGTCACTTAACATTTTGGACTCTAATTTGCTATTTTCTACACTCAAACACCCTTTTTTTTTCACCCGTTTCCTTTCCTACCCGTAAGCAAGGCATTTGTAATGGTACTGAAAAATTCTTTCTAAAATTGTATCTAGCCTCCTTCCACATATTACTAATTTCTCATAGGAATTAGTGCTTTTCCTAAGGCTCTGTTCACACATGCTGAGTCCGTGGCTCACAGCATGGGGTCCGGTGCGTCCCTGTTCACCGATTCAGGTGCGAATCAGGTCCAAATTTTTGCCTGAATTTGCACCTGAATTGGAACCAAAGACCACACAGGACCCTTTTTAAGTGCGGATCACGGCCAGCCCGGAGCTGTGTGAACCGGTTACATTGAGAGCCGGTCACGCTCTCCTGTCATGCGAATTGGATGCGAGGAAACCCGCATCACATTTGCATATGTGTGAACCTGACCTAAAACATAACATCTTTAAGCCCTTTGAAGAATTTTAAATCCAACAGGTCTAGATTACACTTTTTATGCCGCGTACACAGGAGCAGACTTTTCGACCGGACTGGTCCTATGGACTATCCAATGGACTTTTGACGGACTTTCCGAATGAACAGACTTGCCTACACACGATCACACCAAAGTCCGACGAATTCGTACGTGATGACGTACGGCCGGACTAAAATAAGGAAGTTGATAGCCAGTAGCCAATAGCTGCCCTAGCGTCGGTTTTAGACCATCGGACTAGCATACAGACGAGTGGATTTTTCGATCGGACTCGAGTCCGTTGAAAAGATTTGAAACATGTTTTATTTCTAGGTCCGTCGGACTTTTGGGAAAAAAGTCCGCTGGAGCCCACACACGATCGAATTGTCCGACGGAGTCCGGTCCGCCGGACCAAGTCTGCCAGAAAGTCCGCTCGTGGGTACCCGGCATTACTCTCCTGCAACTCAAATGTATACTAGATTAGGTAATTTACTTACCTCCTCCATCCTTCTCTATATAGAATGCATATAGGAGATCATGTGGTCTATAGATTCTCAATATTATTAACCCGTAAATGGGATGCATCCCCCCCTTAACATTTTTCCCTCAGACTAAACCGCAATTCTGTTACTTCTATTTTAGTTCATAAATTGCCTAGGGATATGTTTAACCTCATTTTACTCCTCCTTCTATGCAAACTGCATCCAATTTTTTAAATAAGTTAAAAGAAGTGAAATGGGACAAATTTACCATACAACAGCCCATATCACAGCCATATCAGAGACGTCTCTACATATCATCGTAACAAAATGGGCTGCCGTGCTCTCAAAACATCATGGTTTCTTTTTCTTGATATGAGACTCTAATAAACCTTTTCTGTTTTATTCTGAGGTGCTGTTTTTTTTTGCAATTGACATACTCTGCTCCACCATTTAGCTGTGCATCCACAGGAATGTAGGGGTCTACAAGAAGTATGTGTGGTGTAGTATGATGAACATCCAGGTTTTTATTGCTGACTGTGTCTCAACTGAGCAGATTCACCCTCTTAGGCCTGGTTCACACCTATGCATTTTTTTTGTGTGTTTTCAGTTTTGCAGAAACACAATGCAGTCCATTTAACATGATTTCCTACGAGTCATGTTCACATCAGCGCATTTTATGGAAAGGGCCAGGGACTTTTTTCTGGTTTTTGGTTCCATAGACTTCAATGGATCAAAAACGTGTATTGAAAAACGCAAAATGCACTTGGTATATGCAAACTGCAACATGCATAGGTGTGAACCAGGCCTTAATCTGTTATGGTGACCACTGTCATAGAGACTGGAAGTGAGAGAAAATCTAAAACTTTTAGCTGTCACTGGAACAGGACAAGAGAAAAACCTTCCAATGGGCACTTTGAAGAAATATCCTCTCACTTTCAGTTTTGTCTATGCAGAACAGGAGTTCTCTCCAATGGGGATTACAAAAAAGAAAAATAATGTGTCAGGACTTACATCTTTGTTCTACTCTATCCATAACAATGTTTAGGATGCACTTTAATTGATTCCTCAGATAAACTAAAGTAGTATTGGAAATTGTCGATGTGACGCAGATATACACACATTTATTAATATTTTTAATGTCATTGGTGTTATGCTAGTGAAGGTGACAGACAGAACCTCTAAATATAATTTTAAAAAGGAAAACTTTGCTTTTGTTTAAAAATCTATATAATTGCAATAACGTTATTTTACTTTAGTGCTATGTTAAATTGACTTTTCATTTAAACCTGCAGCTAGTTACTTTCTAAAACTAATAAAAAATACAAATGTCACTTTCTTGCTACCACTGGAGGTGCTGTGCACTCAAGAGACAACAAACATATCCACAAATCTCATTTCCCTCTCATGGGTTTGAATTTGCAGTTGGGTTTGCTATAATCCTTGCAATGTATATAAGTAATCTGCAGAAGATTGCACATAGCCAAAGTGGAATTTAACTGTACATTTTTTGGGGTTTTTTTTGCAGGACATTTATCTTTTTGGATCTCTAACATTTAACCTTTCTGAGACTTAACAATTACAGTATTTCTAGAAAAGAGATATTCTTGATATCTTAAAAAAAAAAAAAAACTTCCTGTTGGCTCTTACCTAACTGACAGGTTCCCGAATTTACATTTACATGCATATTATAACAATTACGGATGTGTGGAAGTTTGCTATTGTTTTTTTTTTATGGTGCTAATTCACATATATGCACTGCTTTTTATTTTTTTATTCTATCTTTATTGATGGCTATAAATGTTACAAAGGATTGAACAAGAACATGGTCGACCATAGCGAAAAACATTACTCATAAAAGTCATGACTATCGTGCTATGCACTGCTTTGACATGTGTTGGCAAAATAGTTCATGTCTGTTTTTTATCCATCAGCACATGTTATATGAGCATTTGATAACTATGCTCCTCAAAAATGCATTGCAACGCAAGAGCATTAGTATGAATCCAGCCTGATTTTATCTAACCATGGAAATTCAATTGAAGAACCTGCAAAGAACAAAATAGTTGCGTGGCAGGGTTAGGGCCTGCAGAGACCATGGGCCTGGTAGATATTGTGAACAAGTGAAACATTTACTAGTACCATAAAGACATTTTTACATTTACGAAGTTCACATTTTATTTCTTACCATTACAAAAGGATACATTAGAAGAATATCTCACTGATCAAGATTAAAACTCACCTGCTAGCCATTTTTGTTTTCTTTTTTTTTTTTTAATCTAGACTTAAGATTGATGTTTTCTTAATGCGTCTGTATAACAAAACTCTAAATTTGACCCTCTCCCTGCCCTTTCCACCCTGGCAAGAGTGTGGGAAAATTATTGAGGCTGAATAAACGATGTATGAAAACAGTGGAAAGTTTGTAATGTGTTGGCCAAGACCTTGAACTCAGATATCCTTTAAAAAATGTATTCCCCAAAGAATCTCAGGATAGTAGAGGAAAGAAAAAAAAAATCAATGTGACAGTGGAACGCCTCTGACATATTTCAAATGAGTTACAACACTGAGAGATCAATCAATTTATTTCAGATAACTTTTTGAGCCTTACCCTGCTTCTCCTTTTATGCCACAAGGTTAACAGATGTAATGAAGACACATCTATTAGTCCACTCGAACAGTAAATTTAATCACCGCTGCCAACTGTATCCTCCACGTTTCCTAACTATCACCTCAATGGTTCTTCGACTACATCTCAATTCATTGCTTAGGCAAATACAAGGCAACTTCTGTTGACAAACATTAGGCTGATCTCCGAAAACATAAAAATTTACATCTCCATCTCCTTGCCCTGGAATGTTTGCATCGGCATCAATTTACCATGTTTTATTAATAACATTTTGAAACAGCATATTACAGTCAACAATGTGGAAATTATAGAAGTCACTTTTTATCAACACCTTAACATATCATTAAAACAGCCGTCGCGGCATGATAGATTGAGAGAGAGAGAGAGAGGAGAGGGAAAAAAAAGACTCAAACTGCAGATAAATTATCCACTCCCCAGTGGTTCCAAAACAATTACAGGATGCAGAGCAATCTAGTTAAATTTTATTCAAAAGCTTACTGCACTTGTGTTTTCTCTTATTTTTCTATCAATGAAACCCTTGAGGTTTAAACACAATTCATTATGTATGAGGCCCAACTTACATTGCTTGACTGTTGATTAATAGGAAGTTTGCTGTGTGTACATTTGCGACATTAGATGCATACAATATGCCATCTTATTTTTCCACCCAAGCTAATTATTTACAAAAATTACTACTTGAGACTAGCATTTATTAAAGATAGGCATCCCGTACCCGCCAGGCCCCAATAGGCCGGCCGGAATGAAGATCTTCTAAATGGAGTGACAACTTTCTAGAAAGGCAGGTATTAACACTGCAAATGCAGAAAATAAAGCGGAACAGGAACCATGTTGCTTGTCGTGTTCCGCTGCAATGAACAAAGAGGACTTAATTAGTTTAAGAAAAAAGGCATTTTTTCCACTGCTAAACTTTTAGTGCTGTCTTCTTTTTTTTTCTTTTTTTTCTACAGAATCAGCCAAAGAATGCAAAGCTACTGTCAGCACAGTTAAAAAGCCAACATGAAAAAAAAAACGGATCTTTTTTTTCTTGCTATAAAGACACAAAACCTAGAAATCTCATTAAATTGCTGGTTTATTAACCACTTCATTTCAAGAACCCCCTTCCCACCCTTAGCTGCTAATCCATTTTTTTTTTAGATGTGCCGTTTCCGTTTAGAAGTCTATCCTAACATTTACCATTTTTAGGGCTTTAATGAGCAGATTTGGACATATTTTTTATCTGCTAGGTTTAATTCAGAAAAAAAAAATGGAATATAATGTAAAAAAAAAAAAAAGTGAAGAATAGGAGAAAGTTAAAGCCTATGTCAGTGGTTCTCAACTCCTGTCCTCAGGACCCACTAACAGGCAAGGTTTGCAAGATAACTGAAATACATCACAGGTGATATCATTTCCTGCTCAGTGATTGCAGTATTCTAGTCTGCATCTCCCCAAGGTAATACGTAAAACCTGGCCTGTTGGTGGGTCCTGAGGACAGGAGTTGAGAACCACTGGCCTATGTTTTACTATCAAAGTCTCGTCCAGAAAATTCCCCTTTTACATCAGTTTGAGTATAGTTTTACTATTAGTGTAACAGTAAGGTAAGATCAAGTGAGATTAATTTGGATAGGAAATGCCATGACAGCATAATGAATGTTTAAGGTTAAATATTATCCAGAACATTTGACAAATTCCTGTAGATCAGATGGGAGTTTATTTATTTTTTTCTCTTTACACATGTCCATTGACATCAGATCTTCTTTGCAGCCACTTTATGTCTGCTTATGGGCAGCACAGTGGCTTTGGGATAGCACATCTGCCTTACTGCACTGGGGTCGTTGATTCGAGACCCATCCAGGAGTCCCAACAGGAAATCAGGGGAAATCCCTCAAAGGGTTACTAAACCCAGGAGCCTGCATTCGCTATATCTGGTCTCCCACAGTACACAGAACATGGAAATGCAAAAGTTTTAGTAAATATAAACTGCTAAATACAATCAGCAGTATATAGCAGTCTTGTGACTTCTATCGGTGTCCGGTTAAAACTCGTAAGAGGAGTTTTCATTCTCCTCTGACTCTCCTATGAGGTTGCAGGGCCCCTGACCATCTGTTTGCACCATGCTGATTGGCCCTGTGCTGATCACATGCACTCTCCCAAGAAAAAATAAAAAAAACTATCTAGCAATACACGCCAAACTGAGCATGTGCAGAGTGCCTCCAAGGCTCTGTTCTTTCAGGAGATGGATTGGGGACAGTAGAAGGGGAGGAACAGAGAAGACAGGATCAAACAGCATTTTTACACAATGCAGAGGAGTAACCACTAAGGTTCCACAGTGAGTATAACAAGCATGCTTTACTGCATATACAGACTTATTTTACTGTTGTGAGGTCAGTAACACTTTAAGGTGCAAGGAATTCCTTTATTAAAGGGGAAAATGGCATGTCAACATTTTCCCTATGAGATCATTTATCGTTTCCTCTTGTTCTTATGACAACTCTAACATTTTGGATTTCCCTTTCAGTTTAAGTCCTGGTGACACTGGCCACCATGACAAATATAGTGGGTAAATCTCCACAAGCGAGGACAAAGAGCAATAAAAACCCTACAGAGGGTCCAATCCTTCTCCACGTTATTAAAAAAAAAAACAAAAAAAAGTTCTGCCCATACATAAACTTAAAATTCTTCTCAGTACACCATTCACGGAGCACCAAGTATGTGCTCTAAACAAATTAAAAAAATTCTTATAACTTACATAACTTTGAATGACATTTAAGTAACGTACCAGAAAGATAAAGCTCAAGGTCAAAGTTCTCCTTTACTATAAGGGAGAAGTTTTTTCACATGTTCAACATTACGGTGCATTGCACCCAACAAAAATATCAGTCTGACTTTTAGTTTAACAGTAAGGTAAGATCGAGGGAGATTAATTTGGATAGGAACTGCCATGACAGCATAATGAATGTTTAAGAGTAAATATTACCCAGAACATTTGACAAATTACTGTAGATTAGAGTTTTTTTCTCTTTACACATGTCCATTGACATCAGATCTCCTTCTTTGCAGCCACCTAATGTCTGCTTATGGGCAGCACAGTGGCTTTGGGATAGCACATCTGTCTTACCGCACCGGGGTCGTTGATTCGAGACCCATCCAGGACACTAGCTGCATGGAGTTTGCATATTCTTCCTGTACATTCCAAAGACAGTAGGTCAACTAGATCCTGTCCAAATTGGCCATAGCATGCATATGTATGCATGTGAGGTGGTGACCTTAGAGTGTAAGCTCCTTGAGGGCAGAGACTAATGTAAATGTACAATATGTAACCACTTGCTGACCGTCCTATAGCAGTTTTACATATATGTGATCCCACACTTCCGCCTGCAGGGGGCACGCGTGTGCCACTCCGATCTGCGGGTGCTGGGCACTCAATGTCCACCCAGTACCGGCCGATCGTTGGGCAGAGACTCCAAGGCAGAGTTCCATTCTGACAGGGGGAAAGGGATGGATTCTGTGTTCCTGCACAGCAGGGACTCAAATCCATCTCTTCCCCTAGTAAAAGGAACACAAATAGTAAACACAAACACTGGCTAGGCACACATTTAACCCTTTGATTGCCCTAGATGTTTAACCCCTTCTTAGCCAGTGCCATTAGTACAGCGACAGTGCATATTTTTAGCACTGATCACTGTATTAGTGTCACTGGTTCCGCAAAGTGTCAGTGTCTGCCGCAATATCACAGTCCCGCTATAAGTTGCTGATCGTCGCCATTACTAATATAAAAGTAAATAAATAACAATTCCAGTATACATACATACATATATATATATATATATATATATATATATATATATATATATATCCCATAGTTTGTAGATGCTATAATGTTCAATTAAACCAATCAATATACGCTTATCGAGATTTTTTTTTTAACAAAACATGTAGCAGAATACATATTAGCCTAAAGTTATTAAGAATTGAGATTTTTTTTTTAACTTTATTTTATTATTGGACGTGTTTTATAGCAGAAAGCAAAAAATATTGTATTTTTTTCGAAATTGTCGGTCTTTTTTCGGTTCTATTATAGCCAAAAAAAATGCAGTGGTGATCAAATACCACCAAAATAATGCTCTATTTGTGGGGAAAAAAGGACATCAATTTTATTTGGGTACAGCAGTGCATGACTGCGCAATTGTTGGTTAAAGTAACATAGTGGCGTAATGCAAAAAAGTGGCCTGGTCAGGAAGGGGGTAAATCTTCTGGAGGTAAAGTGGGTAAAGTGCTGTGTAAAATGTTGGCGCTATATAAGTAATAAATAAATACATACATTAATGCAACAAAGGCCTGGCATTTCTCAACAACAGTGGACTAGGTCTGCATACATTTCCTTACAATGCCTTCATAGACATTTGAATCCCATGGGAGAGGGTAAAAATGCAGGTGCGCATTTGGGAGATAAGGACAGAGCGCTGTCAAGCAAAAACGGTAACTACCCCAATTTATAAGGCTACATTCACATGGACGTAAAAATTTTACGGATACAAAAGTTCCTGCGTAATCTTAGATATTTTTTTTTTTAAATGCATAAAACTGTCCAATTGCTTTATTCAATGCCAGAATGCATATGCATGTCCTCTGACACAGATTTTTGGATTTTGGCTCTGATCACATATGCTGCATCTGCGGCTCACAGCATGGGGTCAGCATGTCCCCGTTCACTGATTCAGGTGCGACAATTTTTGCCTGAATTCACATCTGAATCGGAACCAAAGATGCACAGGACCCATTTTTTTGTATAATCTTTACTTAACATTTTTAAGAGAACTAATAATTATCTCCAGTCGCTAGACCATCAAAAAACATCAGCGAGAAAAACCAGCACAACATATTCAATCTAAATGGACAGATATTCGATCTACATGGACAGGTCCTCTGTCCTCCCCAAAGAAAGGGCAGAGAAGCTTGCATGGAAACTCAGAGCAATATGACAATAGGGAACTCGGGAAAAAAAAAATGAAAATAAATGAGATAAACTTAGAGCATATAAAACCAACGAACACTGTGAAAGAGATTACCGCTCCCATGTTCATACCAAAGAAGCTCATTAGATGCAGCAACGTCAAGGGCACTAACTCCTGGGTTCTGGTCCATCTGGACAAGCCGCCTAAATGCAGGGTCTGCAAGAGCCAACAAAGCTACATCAAGACTGAAGACACCGGAGCAGCACAGGACCCTTCTTTTAAGTGCGGACCGCGGCCGTCCCCCAGAGCTGTGTGAACCAGCAGCTCTATTGAGAGCAAGTCACACTCTCCTGTCATGCGAATTGGATGTGGGGAAACCCTCACCCAATCTGCATATGTGTGAACCCGGCCTCACAGATCTGAACACAGTGCGTGTTTGTGCACCTGTGTAAATGTCTCTCTTGAAAACAATGCAGCTGCTGTCAGATTCATAAAGAAAAAAACTTTTGTAAATGTGTTTTTTTTTTTTCTGGTCATGAGAATGTAGCCTCACTAGCTTTTTGAGTAAGGTGCACATGTAAAGCCTCGTACACACGCTTTTAGATTTTCGGTCGTCCGTTTTTTGTGGCATGCTAGTCTCATGTCAAAAGTGAAGCGGTTACTCACAATACACAAAACGTTCGGACAACGCCAGAATGTGACGTAACATGTTGAATAGTTGTGTATGTATTCTTTCGTTTCTGAGCATGTGTAGTTTTGCTCTTACAATTTTTTTCGTACGAGAACCGCACTAATGGAACGAAAATCGGATGTTGAGTTCACATCCGACAAAAATTTTATAGTCCGCATATCCAGCTTTTGTCTGATGAAAAAGCGTAATCGGCTGTCGAAAGCACCGTACTAACGATCTGAAAATCGTCAGACAGCTCGTCGTACAGATTTTTCCATCCGATTTTCGCATCGTGTGTACGGGCCTTTAGGCTTTGCACAGAGCAAACACAACAAAATGTATTCCCCAGTACACTTATCAGCTAGCCAGCAAAAAAACAAATTACATGATATAATAAATTTACGGTTAAAGAGCGTTGTCACCCTGTAACAAAAAGTGCCCAAACAAGGACCTTAAGAGCAAGTCACCACTTATTTTAATGAAATCTGCAGATTTAAAGATACTGGAAGTGGCTTGCAAGGTTACATTAACTTTTTTTTAGTTACTGTATTTATTGGCATATAACACGCACTTTTTCACCCCGAAAATCGGGTGCAAATAGCGTGTGCGTGTTATACGCTGATACTTCAATTTTAGCTGCCTCGGAGGGGACAGGGAGGGGGGCTTTACGAGCGCCATTAGCTTACATACAGCGATAATCTCCTGTTTACTTGGCGGCCTCTGTAATAGGAAGTCCCGTCTCCTGGGTCGCCATTGGACCACTGTTCTGTCTATCATTGGAGATTCTCACTGTATGTAATCTGTCAGCGCTCGTCCCGCCCCCCTCCCTGTCCCCTCTAGGCTGCAGATGGGCATCAATCAGACTGCATTGAAGGCAAAGGTGAAGCTGCTGCATTAAAGGCAATGGTGAGGCTGCTGCATTGATGTCAGTGGTGAGGCTGCATTTATGTGGACTGATGAGGCTGCATTGATGGCACTTGTGAGGCTGCAGATGGGCATTGATCAGGCTGCATTGATGGCAATGATGAGGCTGCAGATGGGCACTGACCCTTATTTTGCTTCAAAGTTCCTTATTTAAAATTTAAGTTTTTTTCCTGAAACTTCCTTCTTAAAATGAATGCGCGTGTTATACGCCTGTGCGTGTTATACGCTGATAAATACGGTATATATGATATTTTAGTGATTGGGTTTGCACCTACTTTATTGCAGAAGAAGGAGGAAATAACAATGGAAGGCAGAAAGGCAAGTTAAGAGGAATCAATGAGAAGTTTTGTTGCCTCCGCAGTTATATGTTTGCTTCATTGCTAGCCGGCACAACATGACATTTTGCAGTAATAATGGGCAGAAGAGTTTTCATTTTTAATAACATGAGGTGAGAACGTGTACACAGCTGTCAACATCCTCAGCAAGGGAACCTGACAGTACCGCACATCGTCTAAAGTGGACAAACCTTGGACAGCCAGTTGACAAAAGAGACGCTATATTTTCTGGCTGGTTACCCGTCACGTCCAATATAATTTAGTCTAGATGTTTAGATATTTACTACCGATGTAAAGTAATTGTAGCTCTCACTGCTGACATCCACCACCTATTTTGCATAGGATTGTCATGCATAATTTAAGGTTATACTGCACAGTGTCAGCAATATACCTAGTGGAACGGAGAAATAAGAAAAATAGAAAAAAAAAAAATAGAAAAAAAGAAAAAGAAAAGACCATTTGGATGTGGTATCTAATAAAGCCAGATTCAAATTTCATGTATAAATTTAACATTACCAGTGTGGTATATATTGCAGAAGAAAAGCAGCTGAATAAATCAAAGTTATGCACGTCAGTTAAAGCAAATCATGTCTTTTTACCCTGCTAGAGATTTGTTTTCAAACTCAATTCATTTTTCAGGAGAGAATGCACTTGTATTTTGATTCAATTTTATTTCCGGCAATGTTATTCGTTTCTGTGCGTTATTGATTTCCACGCCTTTCATGATTTACATAGCGTCTGTCTGCGACTGAACAGAATCTGATGACAGCCAAGATGTTTGCTTTTTATAATAGATTGGACGGAAGTAGACAAAACTAAATAGGAGGAAAAAAACAAGATGTCATGGTCGGCCCACAGCGAGGCAGGCCGCTACATGCTGGCGTGTTTAAATGTGCCCAGACTGCACTGCGTTACACTGGGCTCTTTCAGACACATTACATAATACAAAAAAAATACAATAACCAATGCTTGCCATTTACCACACATAATTGCCTGCCTTTGTGCACAGGGTCACATTTGCATGTTTAACCACCTCAATACTGGATACTTTCACCCCCTTCCTGCCCAGGCCATTTTTCAGCGCTGTCACATTTTGAATGACAGTTGCGCGGTCCTGTTACACTGTAACCATGTGAACGTTTTATCATGTTCTTCACACAAATAGAGCTTTCTTTTGGTGGTATTTAATCACTGCTGGGTTTTTCATTTTTTACTAAACCGCTGATGAGGTGGCACTGATAGGCTGTGCTGATGGGCAATGATGAGGTGGCACTTATAGGCACTGTTTAGGTGGCACTGATGAGGAGGCACTAATATGCCGCACTGGTAGGTGGCACTGGTAGGCGGCACTGATTGGTGGCATTGATTGGCGGCAATGATGGGCAGCACTGATAGGTGGCACTGAAAGTCAGCACTGACTGGTGTCACTAATGGGCACTGATTGCTGGCACTGGTGGCACTTTATTGTAATCAGGGCACTGATGATCAGTGCCCTGATTACCTGTCTTGCTGTCCCCTGCTGTCAGTTTGAGGTGATGAGAGCCGATTACTGGCACTTCCGTGTATACATGTGACCGGCTGTGATTGGACACAGTTGATCACGTGGTTAAAGAGCCGCTTCTTCGGCTCTTTACAGAGATCGGGGTCGCGCCGTGTCCTAGCAACACGGTGCGGCCGTGATCGGCGCGCCGTGCGCCCCCGTGGGCGCACGAGAACGGCCGTTCTGGGGCGACGCCATATGACGTCCACCCAGAACGAGAGCCGCATCGCCCCGCCGTCATTTGACGCTGGGCGGGCAGCAAGTGGTTTAAAGAGCAGTTCGAGAATTGAAAAAAACAAACAATTATACTCACATAAGTTTATGTAGCATCAGTCCGATGCAACATAGGTCCCCCACTGACTCTAATGCCATGCACACATGAGCGGACTTTTCGACAGCAAAGGTCCGACGGAACGAATCCGCCGGACAATTTGGTCGTGTGTGGGCTTCATCGGACCTTTGCTGTCGAAAAATCGGACGGACTTTAGAAATAGAACATGTTTTCAAATCTTTCTGTTCGTCTGTATGTTAGTCCGACGAACAAAAAGGGACACTTCATGGGTGATTAAGTATGGTATTTGCATTAAACAATATTCTTTATAATGCATTGCATTTTAAACAATTGGGACTCTTTGCCTGCATGGGCCAGTTTATGTAAAAGGCTCCTGAGCTGCAATGCAGTATGGGGGCTCAATTCACGAAACACTATTTACAGTTTTAAGATAAGCTGTAAAAAAGCACTTAGCCTTATTCCAAATGTTTTTTGTAATTCATCAAAAAAGGTTTGTAAATTAAGGCATGCATTATTCCTTATAAACGTCTGGAATTTATCTCATAAAACTGATTTTATCGCATGTCATCGGGCGTTACTTCTTTTCCAGTGGACAATTCTGAGGGACCTTGGAGAAGAAGGAGCAATGACGAAGACTCTGGCAGTAAAGCCCAATGTCTTGGAACTTGTTGAAGAAATAGTGCTTTTTTACCCACTTCAGTCTCAGAAGGTTTTACCCCCTTCCTGACCAGAGCACTTTTTACAATTTGGCACTGCGTCACTTTAACGGGTAATTGCGTGGTCATGCAATGTTGTATCCAAACAAAATTTGCGTCATTTCTTTCCTACACATAGCGCTTTCTTTTGGGGCTATTTGATCACCTCTGTGGTTTTTATTTTTTGCGCTATTAACAAAAAAAGAGCGACAATTTTGAAAAAAAAAAAAGTAAAATTTTTTAACTTTTTGCTATAATAAATCTCCCACAAAAATATATAAAAAAAAAACAAATGTTTTCCTCAGTTTAGGCCGATATGTATTCTACATATTTTTGGTATAAAAAAAATAAACAAAAAAGAAGCGACAATTTTGAAAAAAAAAAAAAAAACAATATTTTTTACTATTTTCTATAATAAATATCCCCAAAATTGTTTTTAAAAAACAAATTTCTTCATCAGTGAGTCTTTGCATCACAGAGGACACACAAACACCTGTTGATTCACCTGCCTAGACTTACCAGACTCACCTACTTCCACCAACTCCAGTATGTAGGATCTACATCAAGTGGTGGAGGAGATGAGATTCCATTCTCTGAGGCACAACTAATCTACATATCTGCTGGACAGGAGACACCATCTTGATATACACAGGCGTATTTATCATCTTGATCTGGTGAGTGGGGATCCAGGAGGGGAGCACAGGAAGTCACCAAGATTACATCAACGTGTCACCAGCCCTGCACCCCACACTTGATGAACTTTATTTGCACCTTATTTTGTATTTTTTGAATTTTATTGAATGCATGTTTTTGCACTATATTGGCACTTTGTTACACATGTTGTCATATGACACATATTTGATGCGAGTATATGTACATTTATGATTCAGAGTGGTGGCGCTGAGTATAAATTTTCTGTTGTCATTTTTTGGGGTATTTACCTCGAACTACAGCGGCAGCCCTATTACATATGTACATGTGGGTGAGTGTGTAAACGCACACGTATATACACACTTTCTATTTATTTGTAATGTATTTACAATTTTTATTCATTTTTCTCCACGGCGCGGGTCTATCTTTATCAAATTTCTTCATCAGTTTGGGCCAATATATATTCTTCTACATTTTGGTAAAAGAAATTGCAATAAGCATATATTGATTGGTTTGCGCAAAAGTTATAGCGTCTACAAACTATGGGAAAGATTTATGGCATTTATATGACATTATTATTATTATTATTATTTTTTTTTTACTAGTAATGGCGGTGATCTGTGATTTTTAGTGGTATTGCGACGGACAGATCGGACACTTTTGACACATTTTTGGGACCATTGACATTTATACAGCGATCAGTGCTATACAAATGCACTGGTTACTGTATAAATGTCACTGGTAGGGAAGGGGTTAACACTAGGGGTGATCAAGGGGTTAAATGTGTGTTCCCTCAGTGTGTTCTAACTGTATGAGGATAGGACTGAGTAGGAGAGGAGACATATCGCTGTTCCTACTTACTAGGAACAAACAACATGTCTCCTCTGACAGCACAGGGATTTGTGTTTTTACACACCCAGATCCCCGTGCTGGTGCTCGTGCACGCGATCGCGTGTGGCGGGCGGCACGCGCCCCCTCTTAAAGGAAACCCTGTATGGGTACAGGGTTTCGCGCAGGGGTGCCATTCTGCCCCCGTAAATAGACGTGAGCCAGTCAGGAACCGGTTAAACACTTCCATGCCCTGCCCATTGAGGTGTGGCACCTCATCACATAAATTTCATACATTCTTTAAATATTGCATGCCTGGACCACTACACCTATTTAATGCATACATGTATTCACTTTAGTGATTTGACTTTAATATTGTTCCATGCGGTATTTACTGTACCGAGCGTTTTTGCTTTTTGAGGTAAATACCACATTAAGGGATAGTGAATTAACGTTTTCAATGTTGCATGTGACATTTGAAAAAAGGGTGTCCTGTGACCCAAATATTGCATGCAATATCCTTCAATGAACTGAGCCCGCAGTGTCTGATGTCAGGGTTCCAGTTCCCCCTGACGTAGTGGTAAACCAATTTCGTGATTGACATTTAGTTTGCTAAAGTGCTATACAGTAATCAGTCATAACATTATGACCACTCACCAAAACCCATCCAGGTATGAACTCCACCAGACCTTTGCAGGTATGATGTTGTATCTGGCACCAAAGCTGTCAATAGCAAATCCTTTGGGTCAGGTAGGTTGAGAGGTGGGGCCTCCATGGATCGGATTTGTTTTTCCAGCACATTCCATAGATGCTCAACTGGATTGAGATCTGGAGAATTCGGAAGCCATGTCACCACCTCAAACTTGTTGTTATGTTCCTCAAACCATTCTTGAATTTAGCAGACTAGACCACCTTCATCCATAGCTCCTGTGGTCCAGTTATTCCTTTCCCCTGCCTATTGTAGACTTTTTTGGTCGGGATCTGCTGATCGGCTTAGCAAATCATAGTACAAAAGTCCTGTGTTTACTACCACTTTAATTCACTGCTAGATGTACTTGACCACATTCCTATGCTCAAGATCAGCTGTCATGGGACTGCAAATTAAAGTGAATATTACTTGGTGTTAAAAACTTTATTTTAAAACAATGCAGAGATTTGTTAGGAACTCAGGGAGGCAAAAGAGTGAGGCAATGCTGACTTTTTTGGTAGCCATAGTTGAGCTTATTATTATATTATTATACAGGATTTATATAGCGGCAACAGTTTGCGCAGCGCTTTACATCTATAACGTTCTACAAAAAGCTAGCACACAAGGGGATAAACATTCATAAGTGTCAAGCATTGCCAAACAACATAATTGCAACATAAGCATAAAAGGAGAACTTGCATTCAATTAAAAGTCCATGATTGACATTATGGTTAAATAAAAGCTTAACTTTCCTTTAAGTGCCCCTTATATGCCCCGTTTGTTTTTCAAAGCACGCTACCAGATCTTAGATGTAAGCTTCTATCTGTATATGATATCAAGGCCAACCTTGACCATGCAGAATCCAGAGCTTATATTGTAGCCTGTTCACTGAACTGCATGCAGGCCTGCTTCATAGAGCCGAATCATCACCTTTCTCCCTCCTTGGTGAAAGGAGACAGGTAGACCATTCCAAACTATAGAAATTAACTGTGCTTACTGCCTGGCAAGGAGTAGGTCAAAGTTACACAAGCAGCCAGATGTCTGCATGAGTGCTCTGGTATTGCATTGTAGAAAAAGAGAGGCAAGGGGGTTACTCAACCTAAAGTTAACAGTTTTTTTTAAATAAAATACTAATAGAGGGGTTCTGATTAAGTTCCATGACCTATTGCGCAGTAAGTTAATAAATAGCCCCATGTGTTTACATTACGCAATCATATTTTGTATGCATTCATGCTGTATCCTGCAGAGAATTTTAGTGCACAAAACAGCGGCAAAGCACACGCAAAGTCTATGCACACTCAGAAACACCATCTGCTCTTCGTGGGGGTCTGTCTGGTATAAAATATAAAACAAAAAAAAAAAAAACAGTCTGAATTGACTACTGTGCTGCAAACAGCACAATAAAAGCATAGTAGTCATAGCCATCTATAGCAATAGTGAAGACCACTTAAAATGCCATAAAATATTAATCATTTAGCTGCTGGGCAAATTGGTGCATTTGTTGTGAATGTGATGCTCTCATGCTAAGATAGTAAAAACATTAGTCCTTAAATGATAGGCAGGATTTCTATAGGACATTCCTGGTTTCAGACAGTAGGCTAATATTCCTCATTTTGAATTAGAAAAAACTGTAGTTGTTTAGATCATTGAAGATTTCCTGTAAGTACACAAACAATCCTTATTAAATATGCTTTATAAGTTGTTTTTATTTTAAATAAAATCCAAGCCATTACCAAATAAGGACCACCACAAACAGCTCAATTCTGCCCCCAATTCGACAACTCAATGCAATACCTTAAGTGAGCACTGGATTGTTAAAAGATGTTGGGCAAGTACTCTGGGATGAGCTGCAAGTCACTGAGCAAGGTGCCACCGCATGACCTAGGATGGCAGATGTCTCCCTACCTGTCATTCCTAGTATCTGCATAGCTATGGCCATCTTATACCGCGTACACATGAGCGGAATTTCCGTTGGAAAAATCTTGGATGGTTTTTCCGACGGAATTCAGCTCAAGCTTCCCTTGCATACACACGGTCATACAAAAGTTCGCTGAACTTTCGACCATCAAGAACGCAGTGACGTACTACACTACAGCGAGCCATGAAAATGAAGTTCAATGCTTCCGAGCATGCGTCGAATTGTTTCCGAGCATGCGTAGGAATTTTGCGGGTCGGAATTGGTACAGACGATCGGAATTTCCGATCGGAAATTTTTCCGACCAAAAAATTGAGAACATGCTCTCAATCTTTTGCTGGCTGGAATTCTGCCAGCAAAAGTCCGATAGAGCATACACACGGTCACATTTTCAGACCAAAAGCTCTCATCAGACTTTTGCTGGTGGAATTTCCGCTTGTGAGTACGGGGCATTAAAGTAAATCTGTTCTTTGTCCCATACAGCGCAATGCAACAGGTTCATTCTAATGTAAACCCTTGAAGACACATAGATACCCTTTGCTGCCCTGTCACCCTATTCCTGTGTCAGCCATGAGTTGTTGCAGTTGTAGCTTACATACAATTAAAGACTCGCCATGTAACAGCACTGTTACATGTAGTGAGTCAGTATTTCCCCCCCCCCCATGCTGAAGATGCAGCAGGGGAGCAAAAGAAAGATACATACATGCTGCTGAGAATACCAGAGATTACAGTTCCTTGAAATGTAAAGACATTTTTGGACCTCTCTAACAGGAAATGAAAGAAAAGAGAAGCCTAATTAGTGTTAATGGCTATGCACATGCTTGTTTTTTTGTTTTTTTTAATGTTCTGCCTTTTTGCATGGACATCTGATTGACTAGGTGATTACATGGAAGGAAGGCCAACAGGGGATGACATTAATCCTGTGTGTGTGCAGGAGTTCAGTCATCCTGGCACATGGGTGCTGTGCCGGAATGTAAACTGCGCTGTGCTTGCACATCCCAAAGAAGATTGTGAGCAGGCAGGTAGGTTTCTTTTACTGCATGTCTCTTGTGCAATAAAATGCCTTCCTGCCTGTTTACAGTCCTTAAATCTTGGACTTTAATTTAACTCAAACCTGTACTCCTTGTTAAACTGTCTTGCCACCTGCTACTAAGTTTAGCCAGAAAAGCTTCTTCTGTGCGCCTCTCTGATTTCTTTTCACTTTGGTATTGGGCCTTATTTTTGCTGACTTCATGGCTAAGTGCAACCAACCACCAACCTTCTACCCAATGAGAGTGCCCTTACTGACCTCTAAAGCCGCGTATACACGAGCGGAATGTCCAACAGAAAAAGTCAGACAGAAGCTTTTCATCGTCTATTCCGATCGTGTTTAGGCCTCATCGGGCTTCTTTTTCGAAAATTCTGACGGACCTAGAAATGGAACATGTTCTAAATATTTCCGACGGAACCAATTCCTATCGGGAAAACAGCTCATCTGTATGCTGTTCCGAAGTACCAAAAACAACGCTAGCTCTGAAGCAAGTACAAGACGTAAGCTATTGGCTACTGGCTATTGAACTTCTTTTTACTAGTCGCGTCGTATGTGCTGTACGTCACCTCGTTCTGGACGGTCGGACTTTGGTGTGATCGTGTTTATGCAAGACCGCTTGAACGGAATTCCATCGGAGAAACCTTTGAAGTTTATTCCGACGGCAAAACCGGTCGTGTGTATGCGGCATTAGTCTTATTGGACAAAAAAAATTGGAAGTTGGCAGGACTTTTTATTTTTTAAAGCTAACCTGTAATAAGTTAGAAACTGTATAGTACCCGCGGGAATGTAATAGGTAGATAACCCATACCGCCCACGTTTTTAAAAGCACATGCTCCAGAGCACCTATTCATTATTACGGCTTGAATACCTAGTGACTGAATGGCCCTTAACAAACATGAAGTCAATGACGCATTGGAACATTTTTATTCCCATTCTGCATTATTTTCCAGGTAACTAAACCACCAGGTACTGAAGAAAGGATCAGTTTGTTTAAAAATCAGACCACAGCCTATTACCTATAAACCCTGAACAGCCACTATTTCTTTGGTGTGAATTCCGGTCTCAGGGTGCCGAGGGATGTGGTATCCTCACTATGCAGGTGTTCACCCCTTTTGTTAATACATACAATAGATAATAAGTGCATCTACAACCTACAAAGAGGCACAAGCAGAAGGTTAATTTTAAATTACAATAAGTTGAGGCTCTATCTTTAATTGTATATGGAATTTAAGAAGTATTTTATTTACAAAAGGGTGAACCGCTCCAGGTGGTGTACTGAAGAAAACACCCTCCTCAAAGTGGAAGCCAGGTGCATCCCTTTAGACATGTTCCTATTGAAAGTATCTTTTCGAAAATGAAATTTTTGTTGCAGGGGATGCCTGAAATCTGTCTTGTATCTTAGGCAGTCTTCTGGGAAAATTGGTGAGCCAATCACACAAGCAGGAAATGATGTTTCTGGGGAGTGGTCAGTACACACTCTGTGTACGGAACAACTTCAGGTAGCCATATTACAATGTATTCTCAGAAAATTAAAGTGGCTGCAGACTGAAAAGGAAAAGTCATTTTTAATAACATTTAATTACAATATGATTAGCGTTGCAATTATTTGTGCTATATTATTTTTTCCCCACGAAAGTGGAGTTACCCTTTAAAGCTTCCAGAATTGTCAGTCTTTCTGGATGTGGCTTGCTAGTGGTGCTGTGCAAGTTCCCTTGCTTATATCTTCATCTCCTTGCATGTAATGCTTCAAATAGACTGGTTTAAGGTGTATTGGAACAGTTATGTTCTTTTTGAAAGACCAGGGAGGGTGCATATTTGGGGGGGTAGAATTTGGGAGCCTTGTCCCACAGAACCATAGGCTTGGGATTAGGTACAGTATTCCCAGAAAAAATGCTTGCAGAAAACCAAGAAATTTTACATATTGGTATATCCTGGTCTATTCAAGTAATGCCAAGACAAAAAGAAAAGCTTATAACAAGCAGGCCGCATTTCTTATTTATATTTATATGCAAAATTTTAGCTTTTAATATTTTCCTTGAATGATGCACCTCACAAAAAATAGAATGGGTCAATCAGAAAATCTAAAACAGTGGTAACGTTTAATGAAATTCATAAAATAATCAAAACACATAACAGTAAAAATAATCTTTATTTTAATTGCTAATATGGGTTTGCATATTTATTTGCATATCTATAAGCCTGTACAGCCTTTAAGATAGATAGTTATTAGGGACTCTCACAAGGGCCAAAGAGCTGCTACCGTGGAGATGCAAGATCAGACAGATGGCTGGGGTATGATGAGAATCGTAGAAGCCCCCAGACACGCAGCCAAGGAGAGAATGCTGAGAATTGAATAAAGTGAGAAAATGAGATTGCAAGTTATTCTAAAAGTAAAGGCAAAGGGAAAAGAAAGTGACACAGGCAGTGGGGGTCTATTAAGGACTGATCACAGAAGATACCAAAGAAAATGACAAATTGGTATGCTGTGCAATTAAAAAAAAAAAAGGCTAAAAGGAAAAGACTGGATAAAAAAGGCACCAGTTAATTAAAATGCAAAGCTAACAGTGGAAACCTGAGTACAACACTGGCATCTTCTGTTTGTAGCACCTTCCTCCTTGTCTGGCAGATTAATAGCCTGTGCAAACACAGACAAGCACACTTGCGCCAAGTCCAACGTTCCAGCTAATGCAACACTATTATAGGGCAAAAGGTACAAATGCAGTCTTATTTAAAGTGCATCTAAACCCAAACACTTAAAACAAATATGTTGTTCCACATGTTCCTGTGCTGTTAAAAAAAAAAAAAAAAGGTTTATTCTATTTTTTTCATGTCTTGCATTTATTTAAGTTATACTCCAGATATTTCAGTTCCGAGGGTGACAGGGCTTACTCACAACTTTTTGCTCTGCACTCCTGAGTTGGACTACAAGCAGCCAAATCAAAGTGCCACGGCTGCCATAGTAACATTTTTAGATGCAGATCTAGGATTTTGAGATGTTGTGGGAACACATCCACAGGAAGTACAAAGAGTCAAAGGGATATGCATGGTGCAAAGAAGAAAATAGGAACAAAGCAAGAACTGTAATTTTGTAATCTAAAATATTGCATTTGTGCTACTTTCCTAGACCATGTCTTTAATTCCTGTAATAGGAAAGTGTTCAATAATTTTGAGCGTATACGATTATATTATATATTTTTTACTTTTTCACTATTATAGACATTTCTTATACTGTACTCCTGATGAGAGGATATGTTCCACGAAACACGTCGCGTTCCATTGCGATTTTTCAAGGATGCCAAGAGTCTAGTTCTTGCAATTTATACCTATTTTTGGTTGTGTCATTGTTGTGCATATACCATCACGCATCAATACAATATCTATTTATGTGTTCTAATATGTGCTTTTTATATGTCAGCTGTTTTTTATGACTTTTTTTGTGATTCATTACCACGTACTGTGTTTTTCTGCGATTATGTAGATTTATTCTTGGATTGTAATAAACTTTCTATACCATTTACTTCATCTTATTTTGACTCTGGGTAGTGACATGCCTCATTTAAAGTCCCATGACCACTGTTTCCTTTTACATATAAAGTAATTTAGGGACGGAGGCATGTCACGGTGGCGAGAATAGGTCATATCTCTTGCAATTTGCCAATCCAACACTCCTCCACCCACAAAAAGAGAAGTTGTCCATACACCGTGGAATGAGACTACTTTGTGAAGAGACTGTTGGATAATCTTTTTCCTTCACCCAAGACAGGCATCCACTATTCAGTGCATCTCAGATGATTACCCAATTAAAGTCTATGAGGCACTAACAGAGAATGTTGGGTTAACTATATTCCCCTTGCTTTATCAAAAGAGAAGTGTTAAATATCATGAATTTCTTTCCATCACACCCCTTGCAATTCTAGCTTCCATAAGATCATTCACACTCCATGCAAGAATACATTCACAACATGTAACATCCTGGTCCTTGCATTGCTGATGTTATACCGTCATGAAAACATCAATCACAAAATGAGACAGTAGCAGTAAATGACTGCATGAGAACCGCACAGTACCAACCGTCAAGGCCTGGAAGACTTACATTTTAAATATGACCAACCCCCTTCTTTTTTTGTTTTCATGCTTTCTTTTCTTCTCTTCAAACAGTTATTTAACCGCTTCCGCCCTGGAAGATTTTACCCCCTTCCTGACCAGAGCACTTTTTGCGATTCGGCACTGCGCCGCTTTAACTGACAATTGCGCTGTCGTGCGACGTTGCACCCAAACAAAATTGACGTCCTTTTTTTCCCACAAATAGAGCTTTCTTTTGTGGGTATTTGATCACCTCTGCGGTTTATATTTTTTACGCTATTAACAAAAAAAGAGCGACAATTTTGAAAAAAAAAGCTAAATTTTTTACTTTTTGCTATAATAAATATCCCCCAAAAATATATAAAAAAAACCTAATTTTTTCCTCAGTTTAGGCCGATATGTATTCTTCTACATATTTTTGGTAAAAAAAAAAAAAAAAATCGCAATAAGCGTATAATAATTGGTTTGTGCAAAAGTTATAGCTTCTGCAAAATAGGGGATAGTTTTATGGCATTTTTATTATTATTATTTTTTTTTAATTAGTAATGGCGGAGATCTGCGATTTCTATCTTGACTGCGACATTATGGCGGACACATCGGACACTTTTGACACTATTTTGGGACCACTGTCATTTATACAGCGATCAGTGCTATAAAAATGCACTGATTACTGTGTAAATGACACTGGCAGGGAAGGGGTTAAACACTAGGGGGCGATGAAGGGGTTAAGTGTATCCTAGGGAGTGGTTCTAACTGTAGGGGGGGTGGGCTTCCACTCATATGACAGCTATCACTGCTCCCGATGACAGGGAGCAGTAGATCCCTGTCATGTCAGTAGGCAGATCAGGGAAATGCCTTGTTTACATCTCCCCGTTCTGTGGCTCTGTGACACGATCACCAGGAGATCGGCGGACATCGGGTCCGGGGGTCCCACGGGCACGGTCATGCTGTACACGGCGGGCGCATGCACACTAGCCCCTCTAATTAAAGGGGCATACAGGTATGCCCATTTGCCCATCGCTGCCATTGTGCTGACGTATATCGGCGTGCAGCGGTCGGCAAGTGGTTAAAATGTTAAAAATCACTAGACACTGTCCCTTTTAGCTTGCAGTGCCAAAAGGCATATTAGATGACAGTATTGAGCATTGTATTAGACTTATTGGCACACAGTATGACACTCCCACTGTCAACGTAACTTCTGCTGTGCTCTCAAATGTGGTAAATTAAGACAAATTTTGAATTTAAGGTACGATACCAACAGTATTTCAAAAGCATACTTTTCCCCCTGGAGTTTCACTTTTAGAAGCTTTCCCAGTCTCACAGAGACAGGAAAATGGCTACACTTGCCCCCTGCTATTGCGAGTGCAGTCCCATTCAGAACCCCTACCAAATACCTGTTATACCAGTGCTACGTAACTCTAAGGTTACAGCAGTGCTAAGAGATGCTTACATTTCTTTGACTGCCCTTGAAACATCATTGTATTTCAAAAGATTTCCAAGGTTGAACTCAGCCCCTATTGGAAACCAATGAGGGCTGTAATAGATCAGGTCCACTAATTAGATATTAGATGACACAGTATGCCAAGTAGAAACCCTGATATATAATTATTGAATGTTGTTCCTAGGGAACAAAAACAAAACAAAATAAAAACATAATAGAATGTGTTATTTATTTTCCCCCTAATATAATTATGCTTGCTTTTAATCAGTATCTTTCTTTTTCTCTTTCTCCAATTTAAACAGTTTATTTCATTAAAAAAAAAAAAAAGTGTGGAAATTGAAAATAATAAACATACATACTCACCTCCCTAGTGCAGCATCAGTCTGATGCTGCAGCTGTCCCCTGGCAGCTCTAAGTCCGAGAACTGTGCAATCACATGACCACTGACCGCTCAGTTCTCGGTTTTCCCGGAGCAGAGAGCAGTGAATGTCAGTCACCGCTCTCTGCTCTGCTCCTCCATCAGTCACTGGAGCGCCAGGCTGGAGAGAGGGAGGAAGCAGCGGGCTCAGGCTCTCAGCAGCAAACTGAGAGACTGAGACAGCTGCCGGTTAGGCATCTGGGTGGTTCCCAACATTGTCATTATCCTTCCAGGACATGGAGTGACACTGTGAAGTTACCCAAGAGCAGGCTTTAGCCCGCTGCCGGCTGATTCTGGGTCACAGGAGAACAAAGTAAGTGCGCTCTTGTGACCCAGAAAAGAAATTGGCCATACTACTCTTTTAAAAAGAGATCACATTTTAATTATCAGCTCTGTTAGATCAATTTGTCATTATTTGATACTGACAGTTTTTAATAATGATTTTAGAGATGTATTATATTTTAATGCACAACTGATTGACCTCAGGTGATGAGGGGGTTAACCGGAATATCTAGGATTCTAAATTATTCATGTGTTGGGCGTGCTAAGAAATCATTAAATTACTTTATCAGTTTGTGTACTGCACTCCTAAAGAGGCAGCAGAGAGTTCTCCATAATGTGTCGAGTCTGGAGTCTCAATGATAGGAAGTTTTAATGTTTTATAATCTGGATCTCAAATTAGTATACAGAGCATGATGCTAATAGTATTTAAAGCTGTAAACGATACATTAAAAAAAATGTAAAAAAAATAAATAAATCTGCTACACTTACCTGCTCCATGCAATTGTGCATCGATAGACACACACAGGGTGGCTTGGCCTTGCCCCCTCCCCACAGGATTTGATTGACAGCAGCAGGAGAACAGCTGTTAATTAGACTTTAGATGATGTACATTAAAGCTATGTACCACATATAAGTAGAAACCTGAGATGTGTGTATATATATATATATACACACACATATATAGTGGCAGTGCAGTACCCTTCCAGGGTCTAAATAAAGATTATGACCCAGGATTCTCAACCGGGCAGGTTGAGGGGCTTCACCTAATGCAGAGGAAACTGGCTTTTTAGTTTCCTCATTGTTTTCTAAAATCCATTTCAGGACTGGAGCTTGGAGATTTCTAAGAGGTCCAGGTTTTGTGAGCAACCAGCACACTGACTGCACAGGTGTGTGCAGGGGTTTTAGTAGTGGCCTGACCATGGTTCTGGGCTCCACCCTGGCAGACAGAGGAGGTCTTTACCCAGGAGTAAGGAGGGCACCACCTAGAAGTGAGGTGGGAGCCAGAGCAGCAAGGGGCTGCTAAGTGTATGGCCCAAACGTTTGTGAGAGGATAGTCTGTAGAAGACAGACAAGAGCCTGGAGTGTAAGGCCAGAGCGGCAGTGCTGCAAGTGCAAGCCAGAAGGGCTGAATGTCATTTGTTTTTGCTTTTTTGATGGACAAGGAATGCTGAATACCCCTGCAAGGGAAACTCATGTTATAGTGTTTTTCTGAACTTTCTTTTAATATAACTGGACAAGAAAAGCCCTTCAAAAGAAGAAGAAAGCGAGTGGTTGAGTCTTTAAAGCTCTACTTTTGATGCAAGTTCTCAATATTTATATTACTGTGCAAAGGTTTTAGGCAGGTGTGAAGTAATACTGCAAAGTAAAAATGCTGTAAAGTTCATGTGCGTGTAAAGGAAGGCGCCTCAATACTTTTGGCAATATAGTGTGTTTTGGTAATTTTTATCAATTTACAAAAAGTAAAGGGAGTGAAATAGTGAGCTCAAAATACAGGCAGATACTTATCCATCATGCCATACCATCAGGGAGGTGTGCGATTGCCCCAAAATGTATTCTTCATCAGCACAACAACCCCAAACATACAGCCAATATCAGTAAGAATTATCTTCAGTGTAAAGAGGAACAAGGAGTCCTGGAAGTACTGGTGTGACCCCCACAGAGCCTTAATTTCAAAACCGTCAAGTTTGTCTGGGATTATATAAAAAGACAGAAGGACTTGAAGCAGCCTACATCCACAGAAGATCTGTGGTTAGTTCTCCAAGATGTTTGGAACAACCTTCCTTCCGAGTTCCTTTAAAAACTGTGTGGAAACCTACCCAGAAGAGTTGATGCTGGTTTGAAACCAAAGGGTGGTCACACCAAATATTGATTTGATTTGGATTTCTCTTCTGTTCATTTATTTTCCATTTTGTTAATTGATAAAAATAAACTATGAACACTTCTATTACTGAAGGCGTTCTTAAATTACAGCATTTTTTCACACCTGTCTAAAACGTTTGCACAGTAGTGTATATATATATATATATATATATATATATATATATATATATATATATATCCCTGATTTCTATCTTTGTTAGATCAATCAATCCTGATGCTGACACCATTTTTTAATAATGGCGTTACAGATGTATTACAAAGCATATATGCACTACTGATTGACCTCAGGTGATGAGGGGGCCAACTGGAATACCATAGGATCTTGAGTTAATCATGTGGTGGGTGTGCTTGGCTATAGTTAAGCTATGTTATCAGTTTATATATTACACTACTGGAGAAGGAGCAGAGAGTTATAATCTGGATCTCTGGGTGGAAGTCATTTGGGGAGAGACTCTCCCGTTTATGCCATCATGTGCTATTAGCCGTGGCTTTCTATACTCAAAATCAATATGAGGAGGAAAGATCATTAACCCCGTTTTAAAGTGAAGGCTTGATCTGACCTTTTAGATTTTTAAGGTCCTATCTAAAAGGTGAGATTCCACCTGAGTGGTCATCGGTGCACGGTTTACCAGATCTGTTTCACACATCACAAAAGTGGATTACAGAATCATTTGGGCACGAGAAGTGAAATTTTGCAACACACTTGGGCATTTATATAACTAATTAGCACCATCACTATCATATGTTTAAATGGACATATTCTTTGTTCACTGATCACTAAGAGATGCCGATGTGCTGTTTTACTGTATTATTAATAGAACATGTTGCACACGAGATTTACTGAATGGTAAATATTTTTTTAGTAATTTTGTTTTTGTCCTTACACATTTTAAGCATATCACTCTTTTTTTTTTTGTTTTGTTAAAGTTTTTGGATGAATTTTAAGAATTTTGAGTGCTAGCTCTAGCTGGGAGTGATCACGTCATTTTTGTGGGGCACAGAAAAACTGCCAAATATTTCAATATAGTTTTCCTTTGTTAAGGGTGCAACATGCAAATATCAGATGGATACACTTTAAGCTGCCATATGTTCTATTTTGAAACATCATTATATTTTCTAATGGTTAAAGGGACCAATTGACGTTCATTTTTGATGAGAAAATTCGTAGGTTCAGGACGAAAATTTTTTGTCCTTATCTGAACAAAGGAAATTCCAGCTTTTAATGAAGATCTTTATTAGGAAAAATTGATTATATTTGTATATTATTTAAATGATAGAAAAGGAAACATTTAACTTCAATACATTCAAGTCAAAAACGGGCACTTGGAATGCTCAGTCAATGGATCTTTTATGAATAGTCACTCAAAACTCTAACACTGTATGGCCAGCTTAAGATAGCATACTTTTCTTCTAGCTTTATTGCCAGGCAGTCTGTTTGAAGACTTATGCCGTGTACACACGACCGGACTTTTTGACCGAACTGGTCCGACAGAATGAATCCGTCGGACAATTCATTGTGTGTGGGCTTCATCGGACCTTTGCTGTTGAAAAATCTGACGGATTTTAGAAATAGAACGTTTCAAATCTTTCTGACAGACTTGAGTCCGATTGAAAAATCAGTTCGTCTGTATGCTAGTCCGACGGACAAAAAAACTACGCAAGGGCAGCTACTGGCTACTGGCTATGAACTTCCTTATTCTAGTCCGGTCTACGTCATCACGTTCAAAGCGATCGGATGTTGGTGTGATCGTGTGTAGGCAAGTCCCATTCGTTGGAACTCCGTCAAAAAGTACTTCGGAGTTCAGTCTGTCGAAAAAGTCTGGTCGTGTGTACACGGCATTAGGTAAAGTGATATACAGATTGAGAGCACTGCTTCTGATTCGTAATGTAGCTGCACCAATTCCTGTATAGGTGTGTGTATATATATATATATATATATATATATATATATATATATATATATATATATATATATATACACACACACACACACAGTGCCTTGAAAAAGTATTCATACCCCTTAGAATTTTCCACATTTTGTCATGTTACAACCAAAAACGTGAATGTATTTTTGTATTTTATTGGGATTTATGTGATAGACCATCACAAAGTGGCACATAATTGTGAAGTGGAAGGAAAATTATAAATGGTTTTCAATATTTTTTTACAAATAAATATGTGAAAAGTGTGGGGTACATTTGTATTCAGCCCCCCTGAGTCAATACTTTGTAGAACCTCCTTTCACTGCAATTACAGCTGAAAGTCTTTTTGGGGATGTCTCTACCAGCTTTGCACATCTAGAGAGTGACATTTTTGCCCATTCTTCTTTGCAAAATAGCTCAAGATCTGTCACATTGGATGGAGAGTGTCTGTGAACAGCAATTTTCAAGTCTTGCCACAGATTCTCAATTGGATTTAGGTCCGGACTTTGACTGGGTCATTCTAACACATGAATATGCTTTGATCTAAACCATTCCATTGTAGCTCTGGCTGTATGTTTAGGGTCATTATCCTGCTTGAAGCTGAACCTCTGCCCCAGTCTCAAGTCTTTTGCAGACTCTAACAGGTTTTCTTCTAAGCTTGCCCTGTATTTGGCTCCATCTATCTTCCTATCAACTCTGACCAGCTTCCCTGTCCCTGCTGAAGATTAGCACCCCCACAACATGATGCTGCCACCACCATGTTTCACAGTGGGGATGGTGTGTTCAGGGTGATGTGCAATGTTAGTTTTCTGCCACACATAATGTTTTGCTTTAAGGCCAAAAAGTAAAATTTTGGTCTCATCTGACCAGAACACCTTCTTCCACATGTTTGCTGTGTCCCCCACATGGCTTCTTGCTAACTGCAAATGAAACTTTTTTATGGCTTGCTTTCAACAATGGCTTTCTTCTTGCCACTCTTCCATAAGGACCAGATTTGTGGAGTGCATGACTAATAGTTGTCCTGTGGAGCTGTGGATCTCAGCAGATCCTCCAGAGTTATGATGGACCTCTTGGCTGCTTCTCTAAATAATGCTCTCCTTGCCCAGCCTGTCAGTTTAGGTGGACGGCCATGTCTTGGTAGGTTTGCAGTTGTGCCATACTCTTTCCATTTCCATATGATGGATAGAACAGTGCTTTGAGAGACGTTCAAAGCTTGGGATATTTTTTTATAACCTAATCCTGCTTTAAACTTCTCCACAACTTTATCCCTGACCGTCTGGTGTGTTCCTTGGCCTTCATGATGCTGTTTGTTCACTAATGTTCTCTAATAAATTTCTGAGGGATTCACAGAACAGCTGTATTTATACTGAGATTAAATTATACATAGGTGGACTCTATTTACTAATTAGGTGACTTCTGAAGGCAATTAGTTCCGGCAGATTTTAGTTAGGGGGATCGGAGTAAAGAGGGCTGATTACAAATGCCACACTTCTCATATATTTATTTGTAAAAAAACGTTGAAAAGCATTTATCATTTTCTTTCTACTTCACAATTGTGTGCCACCTTGTGTTGGTCTATCACATAAAACCCCAATAAAATCCATTTACGTTTTTGATTGTAACATGACAAAATGTGGAAAATGTCAAGGGGTATGAATACTTTTTCAAGACACTGTATACATTTATTGTTGAAATCAGCGTCCATGGCCCCCTTGAACGTGTCTTCTGGTGACAAAACGTGTAGGACGGAGCATACAGAGGGGTACTGGTATAACAGGTGGCATGAACAGGAGTATGGCAGATACCTGCGCACATCCTGTATAGATATAATTGCATAAGCGTGAGGTCCAACTATCTTTTGAACATTTTTGATGCTTTTGGTGGTGGAGAGAAAGTCACGGAGGAGTCTCCTTTTTTTGTGTTGAAGTTCAGTATAACAAATTGGAAGCCTTTGCTATTTCTTTCTTTTTTTATTGGGACATTATTTACTGAAAGTGTGGTGGGAATTGTTTTTAGAAGTGCTACATATATTATTTTTATTGCAAAGAGTGTTAACGTGTGCAGCTACTATTTTTGTGCCATACGTATACTTTATTGCTACACTAAGCACAGCTTTTTGCTTATCCACTATTACCTGTGCAGTATTATGCCGCATGACTCATGTTTGAACACAAACAAAAATTGCTGACAAAGGAATGTGAAGAATTACTCTACTACAGGCTTTGTGTACAGACCAACAAATTACATCCTAAAACTATATGATCATTGCACATCCTATGCATTTGAAAAACACAAGGTGCAGGTAGTAAGGTGTAAAACGCCTTTAAAGGTTAAGGTCTGTCAACATATCTTGCATTAGAATTTTTGAATAATACAGTATATTGATATTTTTCTCATAAATTTCACAGCCCTGCTGTATTATGTCCCGTACACACGGTCGGACTTTCCGACTTAAAATGTGCGATCGGAGCTTGTTGTCTGAAATTCCGACCGTGTGTAGGCTCCATCAGACAGTTTCCATCGGAATTTCCATCACACAAAATATGAGATCTGGTTCTCAAATTTTCCAACAACAAAATCCGTTCTCGTAAATTCCGATCGTGTGTACACAATTCCGACGCACAAAGTGGCACGCATGCTCAGAATCAAGCAGAAGAGCTGCACTGGCTATTGAACTTCATTTTTCTTGGCTCGTCGTACGTGTTGTACGTCACCGCGTTCTTGACGTTCGGAATTTCTGACAAGATTTGTGTGACCGTGTGTATGCAAGACAAGTTTGAGCCAACATCCATCGGAAAAAATCCATGGATTTTGTTGTTGGAATGTCCGATCGTGTGTACAGGGCATTAGTCTTTTATCTCAGATAGCGTTGGATTTGCTAATAGCAACCCAGTGAGTTTATTTATAATAGTTCAGTAGACGCTGATATAGGTTTCCCCAAAGTTAGTCAATAACCCCTTATTTTAGTTCTTTAAAAAAAAAAAAAAAACACTAAGGAGGGAGAGTAAAAGGTACAAAAACATAACAAATGAGAAGTGATTGAAAGGTCTTTCTAAACAGGTCATATCATATTTACAGAGCATCCCATGAAATATAAATACCAATGAATCTGTGTAGCCATCAAGCCCATTCTAAAGGTAAAATCCGTTCCACAGATGTGTATTATTTTTCATCTGACCTCCACAGGGTTTTAGGTGAATTTGTGTTGCAGTTCCATTAACTTGTGTTCTCTCTCATTAATAAATAATCCTACCACTTAAGAGGCTTTCTTGTAAATTGGTTTGTACTGTTCCATATAAATAATACAAACTTCTCTGTTATCAACCACGGTGGATGTTTCTTTACCTATGTATGGCGTGTGACATGAGACTATGTTTCGATTTCAGTGAGGAAAATGCAGATTGGGGAAGACGCGCTTTGGGGTGATATACAGGACCGGAGGCGTGTTATATAGTCGGGACCATGTTGTATCAAAATTTAACATATGGGTAGTGACCTCGAGAATGTTAGACGTGGCAGGCGTTTATAGACACAGACAAGACAAATGCCAACATAAACTTACAGCACATGCTTTTATCTGCACTAATTGCTGTAATGCAAGATGATGAATGAGCATGTCAATGAGAGGAACATTTTCACAGCCAGTGACGTATGGGGGGGGGGGGGGAGATACAGCAGGTGAGAACGCAATGACTTCTGCAGGTCTGAAATTTTATTAAAGGGACATTTTGGAGATAGAAATATGGAGGCGGCCTCGGATCACTTTTTTGAAATGGGGCACGCTCTGGGCTTGTCATATCGATTTTTACTTACAATGTAAAAAAAGTAGAGTCTAATGCCCCGTACACACGGTCGGACTTTGTTCGGACATTCCGACAACAAAATCCTAGGATTTCTTCCGACGGATGTTGGCTCAAACTTGTCTTGCATACACACGGTCACACAAAGTTGTCGGAAAATCCGATCGTTCTGATTGCGGTGACGTAAAACACGTACGTCGGGACTATAAACGGGGCAGTGGCCAATAGCTTTCTTCTCTTTATGTATTCTGAGCATGCGTGGCACTTTGTGCGTCGGATTTGTGTACACACGATCGGAATTTCCGACAACGGATTTTGTTGTCGGAAAATTTTATATCCTGCTCTCAAACTTTGTGTGGCGGAAAATCTCATGGAAAATGTGTGATGGAGCACACACACGGTCGGAATTTCCGACAACAAGGTCCTATCACACATTTTCCGTCGGAAAATCCGACCGTGTGTACGGGGCATAAAGGAACTCTGGTCCATCATACTTGCTCCTGGTGAGAGACTCATTTGGTAGTGAGAGCCATAGCCTATTCTTTTAAAAACAAGTATATGATAGAACCTCCCCCATTTCTGTCCTAATAGGTTCACGAATCTGCTAAAGTAAGTTCACATTTAAGCAGAACTCCATCCAATTTTTTGACAGTGTGCATGAGGCTGAACCCCTACTAGACTTTACTGATGTCAATGACCTGGGGGGGGGGGGCAGGTAAACAAACTTGTCCCCCTGCAGGCTCATGTCATAATGTGCTAGTATGCACCACATACTAGCACGTTATGACAGAGTTACCAAAAAATGGATCCCTCCAGCAGCACACTGTCACCGCTGACAGGGAATCCATATTTACTCCGTCTACCTTGCGGGCTTGTGGGTTCCAGCCCTTTTAATGGCCAAGCTGCGATGATGTCACTCTCACACATGCACGCGAGAGTCAGTCACAGCACAGCTCTCTCAGTGGACGACATACTGTCCATTGAGAGCACAGTGCGCATACACCGGTGATGTCACCGGATGCTACACATGTAAATATCTCCTAAACAGTGCACGTAGAGGATATAGTCCCTTTACCTACAGCTAACCCTTATTATAGGCTTACCTGTAGGTACAAGATAAAATGCAGAGTTTGCGACCGCTTTAACCCTTCACGTTGATGTGACACATATAAGCGGCCTCACTGCACTGGGCTTTTTTTTCGTGTGGGCACATCTATGTGTTTCTCCCTTTGTGCTGTCCCAGCGCAGAGAACGGGGTCTCACCGAGAGTCCCAGGCCTTGTACTAACGATCGGGACCCGGGTCTCCCAATTCTGGATCACCTGATCACTGTGGTATCCTCTGATTGGCTACCACAGTGATCAGTCACTGTGAAGCCTGCTCCTGTGTTTTTGTTTTTTTTTTCTGTGAATGAGGAAGGATACAATGTATCTTTCTCGTTCCTTGCAGAAAGAAAAAAAAAAGTGTTTGTAAAACAATGTTTCTTTCTGTGAAAGAAGAAGGATACAATATGTTTGTAAAAAAAAAAAAAATTTAATAAATAATAAAAAATTAAATAAAAAGGTCAGGATCAAGGTCAAGGTCAGGGTCAGTTTATTTTGGACAGGGTAATTTTTTCTTTTAATTAGCATCAGTGTCAGTGTGTTTTAGGTAGGACAAAAAAAAAATGAAATATGCGCACTATTGCTTCTGGGCTGTACTACGGGTTCAAACATCAACTAACATACACATATGTGGTATTGTTGTGATCACCAGGAGTAGGATAATTAATTTTGGGTTGTTAGGTTATGGTAGTAACAAGAAATATACAGCTAAATTAAAAAAACATATATGTTTTATTATTTTGGGCCATTTTTCCTTTCATAATAATAAAAATATTAATAATAAAAAAAAAACAGGAGATATCCATAACTATTTATTACTAAATGAAAGCACAATTTTTCCTTAAAAAAACAAGGTATAATCTACCTGGATGCACAAAGTAGTAGTAGTGATGATATGTACGGTTTTACTAACACACGTCAGAATTGCAAAATTGAGCTTAGGCATTTCAATTTGTTTACCCTTAGGTGTGAAGGGTTTAATGCATGCTGCAAATCCATTCAAAATGAAAGTTAGCTTAAAAGATAAGTTCACCTTATGGCGCATGTTACATGTAATATACATATTTAGAGTGTAACGTGTAACATGCTCCAGACCTGCTCCCTGCACACCTAACCCCACCCCTCGCTCAGACATCAGGCAGGGGATCGTCACCCCAAACACTCACTGTCACATTTTGAAAACAGCATGGCCGTGTGGGGCTCCGCCTGCACAGCCGTGTCAATTATTCCCAGGAGTCTGTAAATGACAAAAGTCCTGTCTGCTACCGTTCCTAATGAACTGCTGATCAACACGCTCGTAGTCCATTCACACTGCCTACAGCTCTGTAACAAAAAGTCATACAGAGATACGGGCAACAGAGCTGCAGGAAGTGTGTGCAGGAGCTTGACACCGCACCCGCAATCCACTGACAATCCACTGATCGCGGGTGCAATGCTCTGAAGGCTCCTGTGAAAAAAATTGAAAATGCACATTTAAGGAACTTTTTGGGGAGTGCCTTATTGGCTTAAATTTAAGCAGCTGACAAGCTTTGAAAGTTGCCAATTTACAGTGAAATGCTTTAAAAAGAAAATATTCTATTCAAGTATGTATTCTTAGGTCACTTCTATTGATCTCAGCTTCCTCTAAGAGCCCTTGCAGACTGGGGCGGTTTGCAGGCGCTATTGCGCTAATAATAGCGCCTGCAAACCGCCCCGAAAGTGCCGCTGCTTTCATTCCAGTGTGCAAGCCCCGAGGGCTTGCACACTGGAGCGATGCGCTGGCAGGACGGTAAAAAAAGTCCTGCCAGCAGCATCTTCGGAGCGGTGAAGGAGCGGTGTGTGTACCGCTCCTTTACCGCTCCTGCCCATTGAAATCGGCTATACCGCCGGCAATGTGCCTCTGTAGAGGCGCTTTGCGGTGGTATTTAACCCTTTCTCGGCCGCTAGCGGGGGTAAAACCGCCCCGCTAGCGGCCGCATACCGACGGTAAAACGCCGCGTTTTACCGCCGACGCCGCCCCCCGCCCCAGTGTGCAAGGGCTCCTAATCTCTAAATTTCTCTGTTTTTGTTGCTGTGATGCGACTTCCAATTGGGGGGTGGCTACTTTCGTTGTGCATGGTCCCACTGTATGAAAGAACACCCTCTCTTGCTTGCTCCCAAGACGGACTATGGATTTGTAGGGTGCACAGAACAGTACAAATGATCGCAAATAACACTTGATGCACACACACAATTTTACAGGTGTTTGGCTTTTTCTTTTTTTTTTAGCTTGTAAAAGCACACATAGGCCTTTATTAGATTAGAAGAGGAACATTTACAGGCTGAAAAAAAAAAAAAAACATCATCAGTGTGTTTAGGAGAGGAGCCTTTGAGCATAAAAAATATTTAATGTGCCTGAATGCTAGACGTGTTTAGGCCCATTTGAACAATAATGCATTTCAATGGTCAGAACAAATTAATATTCTGGCCAATGAAATCCATTAATGCTCAAACACTCGGCACTCCTAAACGCGCGCACAATACGTGGCTTCATTCTTATTTTTTTAAGCAGCTTTGCTCCTCCCAGGAGCTCTGGCATTTAGATGAGAAAAGCAAACACCATGTTTACATGAGGTCTAAATGTTCCTACTTGTTCCAAACAAACAGAAGTGAGAGAGAAAAGGCAAGGTTCTGGAGCACAGGGACATCACATAGAAAGAAAAAATGATTTCACAAAAAAAGCTTACAGGACTATTAAACAGTGGGAAGGTACAGCTTATTTTTGGAAAATAAGCATATAATTTAGTGTTATTTTAAGCTAAACACTGATATTGAGAAAATACAACAGCCAGAAAAGCAACATGAAGGCAATCTCAGCTTCCATTACAGAAAGCAAATGCCTGTTCTTCACGCCCCTTGTGAAAAAGATCCAATAGTTTAGTCACAGGTTGGGGGTTGGTCTGTCTGTTAGGGGTGCCACAATCACAATACTGATTGATCAGAAGTTTTTTTTTTTTTACATTGACAGCCCCCATATAGCTAAGTGCCCAAAGTTTCCTTCAAGCAGTGGATAGCATAAAAAGAAATAACTCCTGCGCACAAGTGGATGGCCAGACAGATGACACAACGACACAGGCCTTGCTGCCCTCAAGGATGGGGAATCCTAATAAACAACGAGATAAAAAGAAAAGAGGGGCGCACCAGCCATGTGCATTATCTTTTTGTAAAAGTGTTTATTAAATAAAATAATAAAGGAAATTACTCACAAACGGTAGACTGCACCAACTAGCAGCAAGTGGTTGTAAGATGAGCAAAACCTTCCAAAGATCGTAGAGCACGCAAGCGTCACTACCAGCTGACGCGTTTTGAAGGGCACATCCCTTCTTCCTCAGAGCTAAGCAGAACGCGTCAGCTGGTAGTGACACTTGCGTGCTCTACGATCTTTGGAAGGTTTTGTTCATCTTAGAACCACTTGCTGCTAGTCGGTGCAGTCTTCACATTGCACCTTGTTCCACTACCGTTTCTGAGTAATTTCCTTTATTATTTTATTTAATAAAAACTTTTACAAAAAGATAATGCACATGGCTGGTGCGCCCCTCTTTTCTTTTTACCTCATTTCCTTCAAGCAACCTGATGTGGCTGATTTTAATGGTGGTACATTCTAACTTGCTCTTTCATTGTTTTTGTTCTACTGTTACTCCAAGAGTATGCACCTGTTTAAAACTTTTTATGGTCCTTAATTTGTGATGTTGCAAACTTAGCACTGGAATTTAAATTCTGACTCTCAAGATTCCGGAAAACCTAACCAGATGTTTTAAATACCCATTCAATGGAATCTTCAGGATGATCAATAGAAAAATAAGGAACCCTTAATTGCTGGAACTACATGGTGCACCGAAGTTGAAATTTTGGTGCTGAAACCAAAACTGCAGGATGCACTTGGCCAAAAAAACAAAACTGAAAATTACATTTTTTTTCTAAAAAATATATTTTTATATATAATTGTATTGTATTCAACTTTTTAAATAATATCATGAATTTAAATGAATATATATTTATTGTGGCGCATTATTTGTCACCCAGTGACAGCCCACCAATTAGGGGTGCAGGGGGGCCACCACCTAATCCTTTCGCCCGGCCCCCAATCTCTATGCAGCACGTCAACTCCGGAAACCATGTACCAGTGTTTCTAGTGGACGGGCGTCCTTGCATAGCCGGCCGGCTTTTACTGCTGTTTGTTTTTAATTTACTGTAAGTGCATTATTTTTTATCCTTTATTAAACCCTTTTGACGGTATAACGCTATGATGAGCCTTTCCTTTCTGGGTTCTATATGACTGCTTGATGGAGGTCCTTGGCTCAGGAGAGCCTGCTGGTTATCCACATCATCCGGTGAACGTTGAATCTCCCTGAGACACCTGCTCTGTCTCTATTACCAGCTTGGGATTAGAGCTACCTGCCTGTTTTGAGATTAAGGCCCTGACCGGGTTTGCTTTGCTTGCTGTTTGGTAAGCTTGCATTTCTTATGGTGTTCACTTCTTGGATGCGGTGGTGGATCTGTCACGGAATTATCATTATTTCAATCATATTTATGAACTCCAACACTTTTTTGAATATTTTTTGAACAATATACTTAATTTCTATTGAACACTTTAAGTTGGTATCATTTAGGAAGTAGTAATTTTATATCAATATACATCCTCACATTCAAGAGTTTTTTTTATGCAATTGCTATCATTAATTAATATTTTATGGAGTGATCTATTTATTAGTGTTTACTATTGATATTAATCATTTTTTATTATCAACACTTGGGATATTCATTTATTTATTACATTCATATTAATTACCTTTTTTCAATCTTAGCGCTGCTACTTTTTCCTTTCTTTATATCTATTGGGTTTATCTCACTTCTAGCATCAGCTGTTCACTTACTGTTTTTGATATAGCATGGTATTTTACGTAGTTAAATAAACTGCACCAAAAACGCACCTCCCCGTTGAAATGCATTGAAAATGCAGCAAGAACGCATCAATAATGCACACATGCTACATTTTTAATGCCATTTTTGAGTCACATGACCTATGAAAAACACACCATAAGCACAGTAAAATGGTGGTACAATCATGGCTAAATCGCGGTAAAATCGTAGTTTTCGGTGCCATTATCGGCACCTTTTTCTCTTATCACTATTTTCGCCCCAATATGTTTAGGCGGCCCGAAATTTCGGTGCAATTCAGATTCATGAACACTTACCTCGATGAAGTAGTAATGTTTTTCAGCACACAGAGAGCTAGCCAAATTGATGATGTCAGTTTTCAATGACCTTGGATAAACAACAGCTTGCATTCTGATATCCCAGAATGCAAGCTGAGGACACCGTGTAATAAAATGGACTGAATGGCCATCCATTGCAAGTCGATCCCTTACTTTTTTTCCACGTAAAACAAACCCGTACAAAAGAGTCATTTGATAATCAGCACACATTCACAAACCAATACCTAATTTTCCAGGCAGACGCTTTAAAAGCAAATTCAATACAATTAGCAACGTTTTCCTTTCAAACTCTGTTTATCTTGCGAATTTCTTATTCAGAAAAAAAAAAAACAAAAAACAAGGTACCACCTTGCCTGCTTCACCAGGCTCACATAAAAGCATCTTTAAAAGAAAATGTTTGGGGAGTTTTTCCGACTCCAGAGGAATAACCTCTTATTAAAAACACATTTTTAATCTCTATTTAAATTGCTAACTACCAGTCCTTGGTGAGCACGACGAGCCCTTCAACAAGTTCTTTCGAGCTCCTTTTTTGAGTGTGTGCAGCAAACTGTCAGCATGAATGCAGACTGTAGGATCTTTCACCCAACTAAACGTTGCTAGATAACAATTAAGAAATGGAACAGATAATTCTCCAAGGGCGCTGTTCCCAGATAAAAAAAAAAAAAAAGGAATGTATTATCAAAAATAATTCCCTGGTGGCTAGGACTTGTTTGTTTTCAGCTGTGCATACTTATTTGTTTGTTTATTAAAATGAACTGTGCGGGTTAAATTCCAATTAGGGCCATAATCACCATAGGCTCTAACGAGTCCTGGGGAAGAAGATAAGAACAAAGTGTATATATGTCTGTGTGGATACACAAGCAAATCTCTGAATGAATGTAAATTACATTGCAATCCCCATGTAGTCCTGACCTGGCCTTTAAATGGATTGGTCCTCCCTCCTGGTGTGTACTAAGTGTTTTTATCTGTCTTTCTAGCGTACACAATGATTAAATATGATTATTACAAGCTGCTGCTACATGGCATCCTCCTGTAAAGAATGTACACCCCCCCGACATGTTACTTTCAAGAGGGTTTTATTGGGAATGTTTCATTTATATTCTAAAGAAAGGCAGATTCTCTTATGACACAGCACAAGGACAGTTGCAGTCTGTAGTATATGTATATGAAGTCTGTGCTCATATTTAGTGATTTCCAATTCAAAATAGAATAGCAATTAGTAAATACTAGATTACAAATGCTGATTAACTACCTGATTTTATTTTAAAGTGCAACACCGGGGCAAGCTGGTAAGGGGCAAACCAAGCAACTGTGATCTTAAAGTGGAAGTAAAAAAGCACAGTTAACCTCCCTGGCGGTATGATTATCTCAGATTTTTGATGCTCAAAGCGGTACAATTGTTTTGCATGGAAATTTGGCATTTTATATTGTAGGCCTATAATTCTTATGCCCCGTACACACGGTCGGACTTTGTTCGGACATTCCGACAACAAAATCCTAGGATTTTTTCCGACGGATGTTGGCTCAAACTTGTCTTGCATACACACGGTCACACAAAGTTGGCGGAAAATCCGATCGTTCTGAACGCGGTGACGTAAAACATGTACGTCGGGACTATAAACGGGGCAGTGGCCAATAGCTTTCATCTCTTTATTTAATCTGAGCATGCGTGGCACTTTGTCCGTCGGATTTGTGTACACACGATCGGAATTTCCGACAACGGATTTTGTTGTCGGAAAATTTTATATCCTGCTCTCAAACTTTGTGTGTCGGAAAATCCGATGGAAAATGTGTGATGGAGCCCACACACGGTCGGAATTTCCGACAACAAGGTCCTATCACACATTTTCCGTCGGAAAAGCATTAGGAATAACACACTTAATTCTGTCCAAACAAGAGTCTAGTAGACATCCCGGGTATGATAAACTTTGAAACACAAAATCATAAATTATAATATAATAAATAATTATAAATAATTATTAACAAATAATAATATAATAAAAATTATTCAATAATGTAATCAAATCAAAAACACTGAAATTTGCTCAGTTGCAGAATTGTCGCTGTCATTGCTTTCAGTGTCTGATGATGAATTTCCCCACAAATCACTATCGCTCAGTTCTGCAAGTGATTCTAATTTATTATCGCTGTTTTCTAGCTGGTCTAAAACTGCTTTTGATGTAAAGGGACACTTTTTGGTTGCTATGGGCAAACTCCATTTTCAAGTTAGAAAGCACAGTATATATAATATAAAACTGCATACAGGGGATTGGACAAACCTCTAGGGACAAAGGGGATGTGAAATGAATTGATACAGTAATGTAATCTGTAAGATTACAGTATACTGTATGTATTGTGTGTTTTTTACTTTTTGAATTTGGCACCATGCTCCGTCCCCGTGCATTGTAATAGATCCGGCAGAGGACAGCTCGAACACACATCGGGGAGACATCGCAGGATCCTGGGGACAAGGTAAGTAACTTTGCCTGGATCCTGCGATGCGATCCCGAGTGTGGCTCGGGGTTACTGCTTTTGGTACTAAAAATTCACCCCGAGCCACACTCGGGAATACCGCTAAGGAGGTTAAAGTAGACCTATGGCCTACCAAATAAAAAAATTAAGAAAAACCCTTAATTATAATTAAATTACTAAGCGTTCCCCTAGATCCCTTGCAAAGTCAAATAGCTGCTGATCCTGCCAGTGAGGAGGACCCAATGCAGCTTCCTGTGAAGGTGTGGCATTGATGCTGCATTGCTCCTGAATTTAGAGCAGTATTGCCATACTCATATAGGCTGTGTGGACTTGCAGTACTGTGGGTTGAAAAAAATGCTGCAGGGGGTGTGGCTATTAGCATTGTCACTACTGATTCACAAGCCTGTAGCTTGTCATTCAGCATCTGGCCACGCCTAGTCCTGCCCATTTCTTTCTGGATTGACAGCACTGCCTTTGCTGTTGAAACCTACCCACTGTGAGCTGCAGTGCCTGGAAGGAGGAACATTTGAGACACAAATGAAGAAGGATTTGACTCAGTCAGGAATGGTAAAGGGATTGTCTTTTGTTTACTTCATGAGGCTTGTGCATCAGTAACTGGATTTGACAATTTTTTTGATTGCCCAATGTAACTGTGTCCAAGTTGGAGCAGATCATGTTTGCTTGATGTTTTTTATTGGCATGTGATTATCCATTTGTCTATGTGGATTCAATAAAATTTATCAATAATAATGCACAAGGTGGTTACGCCCTTCCGTATGTTTTTTGCGGTTCATTTAAAAGACTTCCCAGTCGGTGGAGGGCTGCACCCTTGAGTCGGTGGAAGGCTGCACCCGTGATGGGCATTGTGGAGAGAAGCAGAATTAAAAGATTTCTCTTGGGTTTAGCACTAAAGTGTTTTGGACTTCTCCTATGTCTACCTAGCTATGTAACTCTGGGATCTGCTTGAGTCAGAGAAAGTCAGAGCCTTTGCCACACACAGATTTGGTCCTTCACTGTTACTAACATATGGATGAGAAAGTAGAGCAGCCGCTGCAGGGGGTCCTACTCCAAGAGATAATTATTTGGATGGGTTGAGCAGCCACTTTTGTCAGCTACAAGAGAAGTCAGCAGACTACTTTACATGGTATCTGGCTGGTAAAGTGAAGACGCTTTGTGTAAAACAGCCAAAGAAGAAAAACCCTGTAAGTTTCTTACCAAATTTAAGTACATGCACAGCCAGTATTACAAACTGCACTCATACTGGAACTTTTACTTCTTTATTACTCAGTAAAACAGTAGTGATATTGGGTAGAATGTTAAGTTGTAGCCTGCTCTACCTAGTCCTTTAGAATTAAAACAAATGAAAGATACAGGGGAATTTTATGAATCCTTGCCTTATTTAGATGAGAGATCCTATTATTGGCTCGGAAATTGCTTCCTTTAATGTTTTTCAACAGTCTCACAATAGCACTTCCTAGTTTGTAATGAAGTATCTAAAATAATAAAAAACAGGATTTCCAGCTTCAACAATTTGTGTAAACTCATACAATGACGTTTACATGCAAAACAACATTCTACAATATACTTTCCTATTAACCACATATATAGCAAAAAGCTCCAACAGCACTTATTTCATGCAACAAATGTCAGTTGTTTTGACAGAAAGCATCTAAAAACACAGCCTGGTTTGCCCTCAGTAACTCGGTTCTACCTTTTAATTTTCTTTTCCCTCCCTGTAAACACAATACCCAATTCGATTATACAGACAACACCAGTTTTGGACTGGAAATAAAATGGAGCCCAATATACTACAGCCAACAGTTCTGTATATGACCAAAATATTGCAAGTGGCAAAATATTAGTAAGAGACAGGAGCTACGCCTATCTCCTCTTACAATGTGAGCAAATAGAGAAGGTGTAATAAATTCAGTTTTCTATTGAAACAGCTTCAGTTAGTTTGTGAAGCATACAGGATGATAGGCCAAAGACTTACTGAAATGAACCAGTCAAGGCAACACAGATGGTCTTTCTCCACTATTGTTTAACCACTTGAGCCCCGGACCATTATGCTGCCTAAGGACCAGAGGTCTTTTTCCAATTTGGCACTGCGTCGCTTTAACTGCTAATTGCGCGGTCATGCAATGCTGTACCCAAACGAAATTTGCGTCCTTTTCTTCCCACAAATAGAGCTTTCTTTTGATGGTATTTGATCACCTCTGCGGTTTTTATTTTTTGCGCTATAAACGGAAAAAGACCGAAAATTTTGAAAAAAAATGATATTTTCTACTTTTTGTTATTAAAAAAATCCAATAAACTCAATTTTAGTCATACATTTAGGCCAAAATGTATTCGGCCACATGTCTTTGGTAAAAAAATGTCAATAAGCGTATATTTATTGGTTTGTGCAAAAGTTATAGCGTCTACAAACTAGGGTACATTTTCTGTAATTTACACAGCTTTTAGTTTATGACTGCCTATGTCATTTCTTGAGGTGCTAAAATGGCAGGGCAGTACAAAACCCCCCCAAATGACCCCATTTTGGAAAGTAGACACCCCAAGGAAATTGCTGAGAGGCATGTTGAACCCATTGAATATTTATTTTTTTTGTCCCAAGTGATTGAATAAAAAAAAAAAATATTTACAAAAAGTTGTCACTAAATGATATATTGCTCACACAGGCCATGGGCATATGTGGAATTGCACCCCAAAATACATTCAGCTGCTTCTCCTGAGTATGGGGATACCACATGTGTGGGACTTTTTGGGAGCCTAGCCGCGTACGGGGCCCCGAAAACCAATCACCGCCTTCAGGATTTCTAAGGGTGTAAATTTATGATTTCACTCTTCACTGCCTATCACAGTTTCGGAGGCCATGGAATGCCCAGGTGGCACAAAACCCCCCCAAATGACCTCATTTTGGAAAGTAGACACCCCAAGCTATTTGCTGAGAGGCATATTGAGTCCATGGAATATTTTATATTTTGACACAAGTTGCGGGAAAGTGACACATTTTTTTTTTTTTTTTGCACAAAGTTGTCACTAAATGATATATTGCTCACACAGGTCATGGGCATATGTGGAATTGCACCCCAAAATACATTCTGCTGCTTCTCCTGAGTATGGGGATACCACATGTGTGGGACTTTTTGGGAGCCTAGCCGTGCACGGGACCCCGAAAACCAATCACCGCCTTCAGGATTTCTAAGGGTGAAAATTTTTGATTTCACTCTTCACTGCCTATCACAGTTTCGGAGGCCATGGAATGCCCAGGTGGCACAAACCCCCCCAAATGACCCCATTTTGGAAAGTAGACACCCCAAGCTATTTGCTGAGAGGCATGGTGAGTATTTTGCAGCTCTCATTTGTTTTTGAAAATGAAGAAAGACAAGAAAAAACATTTTTTTTTTTCTTTTTTCAATTTTCAAAACTTTGTGACAAAAAGTGAGGTCTGCAAAATACTCAGTATACCGCTCAGCAAATAGCTTGGGGTGTCTACTTTCCAAAATGGGGTCATTTGGGGGGGTTTTGTGCCACCTGGGCATTCCATGGCCTCCGAAACTGTGATAGGCAGTGAAGAGTGAAATCAAAAATTCACGCCCTTAGAAAGCCTGAAGGCGGTGCTTGGTTTTCGGGGTCCCGTGCGCGGCTAGGCTCCCAAAAAGTCTCACACATGTGGTATCCCCATACTCAGGAGAAGCAGCAGAATGTATTTTGGGGTGTAATTTCACATATTCCCATGGCATGTTTGAGTAATATATCATTTAGTGACAATTTTGTGCAAAAAAAAAAAAATTTGTCTCTTTCCCGCAACTTGTGTCGCAATATAAAATATTCCATGGACTCGACATGCCTCTTAGCAAATAGCTTGGGGTGTCTACTTCCCAAAATTTGGGGGGGTTTTGAACTGTCCTGGCATTTTATGCACAACATTTAGAAGCTTATGTCACACATCACCCACTCTTCTAATCACTTGAAGACAAAGCCCTTTCTGACACTTATTGTTTACATGAAAAAGTTTTTTTTTTTTTGCAAGAAAATTACTTTGAACCCCCAAACATTATATATTTTTTTACAGCAAATGCCCTACAGATTAAAATGGTGGGTGTTTCATTTTTTTTTTTTCACACAGTATTTGTGCAGCGATTTTTCAAACGCATTTTTTTGGTAAAAACACACTTTTTTAAATTTTAATGCACTAAAACACACTATATTGCCCAAATGTTTGATGAAATAAAAAAGATGATCTTAGGCCGAGTACATGGATACCAAACATGACATGCTTTACAATTGCGCACAAACGTGCAGTGGCAACAAAATAAATACATTTTTAAAAGCCTTTAAAAGCCTTTACAGGTTACCACTTTAGATTTACAGAGGAGGTCTACTGCAAAAATTACTGCCCTCGATCTGACCTTCGCGGTGATACCTCACATGCATGGTGCAATTGCTGTTTACGTTTTGACGACAGACCGCCGCTTGCGTTTGCCTTAGCGCAAGAGCAGGGGGGACAGGGGTGCTTTTTTTTTTTTTTTTTTTTCTTTATTATTTTTTTGCTTTTTTATCTTATTTTTAAACTGTTCCTTTCATTTTTTTTTTTTTTTTTTTTAATCATTTTTATTGTTATCTCGGGATATGTAAATATCCCCTATGACAGCAATAGGTAGTGACAGGTACTCTTTTTTGAAAAAATTGGAGTCTATTAGACCCTAGATCTCTCCTCTGCCCTCAAAGTATCTGACCACACCAAGATCGGTGTGATAAAATGCTTCCCCAATTTCCCAATGGCGCTATTTACATCTGGCGAAATCTAAGTCATAAAATGCTCGTAGCTTCCGGTTTCTTAGGCCATAGAGATGTTTGGAGCCACTCTGGTCTCTGATCAGCTCTATGGTCAGCTGGCTGAATCACCGGCTGCATTTTCAGGTTCCCTGTTGAGACAGGAGAGCCAGAGAAAAACACGCAAGACGGTGGGGGGGGGGACATTCCCTCCCACGGCTTGTAAAAGCAGTCTAGAGGCTAATTAGCCGCTAGGATTGCTTTTACATGAAAGCCGACCGCTGGCTGAAAAGAATGATACCAAGATGATACCTAAACCTGCAGGCATCATTCTGGTATAACCACTCAAAGTTGTGAATGGCGTACCTGAAGACAAAAAAATGGTTAACAATAAAGCACAGTAAACGGTAAAGTATAAAAAATTGCATACCTGAAAAGCAAACATGATAAAACATAATAACAATAAAGGGGGGCGTGGCCTGACCTCGGGAGAAGATGGCAGCTTAAGTCCTTTGCTCCCGCTGACAGAGAGGACAATCTGACTAAAACGGAGGTTATTCATACGCCATACCTCGAAGAAAACATGGGGACTTCATCCCGCAGCTCCTCCACCTCCAGATCCAGGTCCCCCCGTGACATGACGGGCAGAAGCAACCAAAATATACCAGAAATGTTCCGCTCCCACTCTGGCAACATGGCGCCCACACGAGGCTCTCCTCAGATAGCAGGCCCAACGGCTGGGACCATACCGCCCCCAGACAATGGAGCGGTGATTCTCACCCCGAACTCACAACCTAGCCTCCAGGACTTGCACTCCGTGGCGCTGGATATAAAAAACACCCTCACGGCAGCCCTGTCGGCAGCAATCTCGGATCTCAGGATTGACATACAAGCAATAGCGGGCAGAGTCCAAGAAGTGGAGAAGACGACTACAACCCATACAACTGTGCTCCGCCGTATGTGTCAGGTCCTAGATACGCATACCCTACAGCTACGGGACCTAAATCGGCACATGGAGGATTTGGACAACCGCGGCAGACGACATAACCTGCGTGTGAGAGGCCTGCCGGAATCAATCGAGGCAGATAGGCTGTTAGCAGAGGTCACTAGCTTCTTCAACGGCCTACTGGAGAAACCCCCCTCCACCCCCATAGGTATGGAACGCATCCACCGCGCCCTGCGTCCACGGGGGAGAGATGCAAACCCACCCAGGGATGTGATATGTCATGTAATAGACTATCAACTAAAAGAAGAACTTTTGCGTAAGGCCCGCATAGCTACAAAGCTAAAACACAACGGCGCAGACATACGCCTTTTTCAAGACCTCTCCACAATTACACTGCAACGTCGGAGAGAACTGCGCCCCCTGCTGGAAGTGCTACGTTCCAGGGAAATTCCATACAGGTGGAAGTTCCCCTTCGGCTTATCGGCCTCCTATCAGGGTCGCACAGCACTGCTCAGAGTGCCAGAAGATCTGCACTATTTCTGCGACACCCTAGACTTACCTTTCACGGCTGTTCCCGAGTGGTACGCGGAATTCCGCCCTCAGGCTGCCAGGAAGCACCCGCCTGACAACGAACCAATGGACACCCAGCCACACCGTTATAGGAGGCAGCGATCCCCATCCGAAACCAGGCTACGTCACCAAGCGCCAGGCATGGATAGAGGATCAAGCCCGCTGGACACCCCGCAGACCAGGAGAGCACGCCGAGACCGCTGATCAGCAGCGCCGGAACGTGCAACGCGCGGAGAATCGGTTTTCTCACTGCCCTACGTCTCTCAAGTTTTAAGAAGTTCTGTTACAGTTTTTCCCTGGTTTGCGTCAAGCTTCATCAACACCGGCTACTAGATTCTAGTCACCATTCAGCCCTAGACCCTTCAACCGACTTTATCCACTCTACTCTGGACATCACAACACAACTGATGAGTAAGATTCCGCTCTAGACGAAAATGGGGTGCAGGAACAAGAGCTGAGGATCAACGATCTCTTCACAGCAGAAGGACACCAACAGCTAGCAAGAAATGACATTTCACTGTGCACGGCCCGGGTCATTTTTGTCACTCCAGACCACTCTGCCAACGTATCCTTTCTTGTATTGAAACCCCACTCTCTCCCACTTTAAACTGAGGGAGGGGGAGGACATTAAGCTCTCCTATTCATTCGATCAGTTATAGCTTGCTCGCTGTTATCAGACTTTCATCTTCCTCTGTGTCCCTCAGTCTATTAATAACCCTGCTCTTGTCATAATTAGACATTGTTGATGGGAGTGATGATCCTGTGGGAAGACATTAAAAGATTTCACATATAGCTCTAACACATGCCGATGTACCGAGCACACGTCTAAGAGCAATGCAGTGTGGGCATGTTCAGATGTCACAAGGCAAATACCCCACACACAATTCGTGGTTAACGGGATTGCCTTTCGCACTGACACACGTAAGTTAAACACTAACCCGGCTGCCCCACTTGCTCTCTATAAGTAAGGGGGACGCAATTCCTACGGATCATCACCACCTATATTGTAATAATGAAAAATTCAATATATATAAGTAAGGGGTGTAATCTTAGTGCCGAACTGCATATTAGATGGACTCATAAGTGTATCGAATGGCATAGCCTTGACTTATCCATCGCTCACAGGCGATGGGAGTTGCCTTAGATACATCATAAAACACATACATTATGATAACATACTGCATGATTAGGGTTGCGATCCCCGAATCCGACATCACGATCACCCCCAGTTTTAGTAAAACATTATAAACATGACCTCGATATAATGGGAAACACAACCCCAAATCAACTCTCTCCATAGATAGCTAGGGAGCTCGCTGGTCACATGGTTACATTTCACCTCCTCCAGTTTGGGGTAACTCCCTTGCTGCGCACACTGTTGACCTGGGCGGCCGGGAGACGATGTTTCTGCCAGCTCCTCTTATGCACATACTAACGTAGTAGTTTAGATTCCACCCAGCCTCACAATCCTTTTGGACGATACTAAGCACCCATGTGTGTCCCAAGGCACATTTGGTGTGTAGCTCTTGTTCCCACGGGCTTCAAATTTAAGTTTCACACCTTCCAGTTGTTTGCTCGGCAGATCAATGCAACATACCACTGATAAGGTCCATACTATACTCATCCTTGCTAAGATAAGGCATAGGACCCAGACATAACCACCCTGCACATAGGATAGTAGCTACTTCAGTCCATGTAGGTCAGTCCAGGGCTGACAACAGAAGTGTTTGGGATTCAACGGTTGTGAATTTTGTACAGCATATGTCTAGTATTCGTTTGTTATTCATAGGGATTGTCTAGGAGTCTCTAACACTCATGGTAATCAAACTCCATGAATTACCTATAAGACATTTATTAGTCTAACTTTCACCCAGAAAACTTCCTGAAGGGAGACTGTCACGAACCAGGGACGCTCGGATTGAAAAACTCAGACTGTTCTCTTGCTCCGACATACAGTTTTCTCCCTACATACAATTTGCGTTCCTCCCTCATAACACTATCAACTTCGAACCCTATATTACAGGACCCTCCCACCTATCCATACAATCCCCAGGTTTCTTCTTTACGCTGATTCTTCACATTCTTCAACCTTCCCCATAAGCTCCCATACCCTCTCTGTCATGCAGGTAGCCTCTCCTCTTCGAATCACACCTCTTCCTTCCGATCTCAGCCAATCCTCGACTCAGTGGCGCCCTCTAGCACATCTGCGGATCTACATAACTGAATTCATTACAAGCCACTAACTCACTCCGGCTGTACCTAACTGCAGGTACACATTCTATACGGATCAGCGAGCAGGTTCTCGCTGATCGCCGGAAACAACCACACTTGCCCGCGAGTTACCCGTCTATCCCCACCCGTATACGCTTCGGACTGAAACACAAAAGTCTCGTAGTTGTAGACCCCCCGCCTCGTTCTCCAACCCCTAAAAGTCATCTAAACCCCCCTCGTAAGCCGTAAACTCTTTGATATTCCACTCTATTCCCCTTTCTCTTTCTCACCTCCTCCTCCTCCGACAGAGCCTCATAGCTATACGAAACCCTCCTATCCTCCCTAAACAGCGCCACTAAATTTTGATCACGCCATCAAAATGCCGCAAACACCTTCAGCCAACATTAAAACAATCAAAGTAGTATCCCTAAATATACGGGGACTTAACATCCCCGAAAAACGCTCCCATTTACTACTTTCCTTACATAAAAACAAAGCGGACATTGTCTTCCTCCAGGAGACACATTTTAAAACAGCCTCCACCCCCAAATTCTCCAACTATCGCTTCCCAACATGCATACACGCCACTAATGACTCCACAAAAACGAAAGGAGTCTCCATCCTCTTCGCTAAAAATTGCCAGTTTTACATTACTGAAACCTGCATAGACGCGGAAGCACGATACCTTTTTGTCAAGGGCACTCTCCACGGAAAACGAATAACCCTGGCCAACATATATGCTCCCAACACGAAACAAGTACCCTTTTTCAAGTCCACCCTGCAAAAACTCAGTGGGTTCCAAGAAGGCCTTCTTATACTAGGAGGAGATTTCAACGTCCCCCTGAACCCCTTACATGATACTTCGACCGGCTCCTCTAGCCTTCCATATAGCGCGCTACGTGCTATTAAAACACAACTGACAGAACTATCACTACACGATTCCTGGCGTACACTTCATCCAAATGAGAAAGATTTCACGTTTTATTCAACCCCCCACAACAGATACTCTAGATTGGACTACCTATTCCTTTCGCAAAGAGACCTGCCGATGCTAATGACGACATCCATAGACCCCATGTATCTCTCGGACCACCATCCAATATCCATGACGCTAGCATTCTCAAACACTATTCCCCGACCCCATATCTGGCGCCTGGACCCCTCGCTCCTTACAGATACCGTAACACTGACAGCCATACAAGAACGCCTCTTGCTTTACTTTAAGGAAAATGACTCCCCCAACATCTCACCTATGATGCGATGGGAAGCACATAAATGCACCATTAGAGGAGAACTAATCGCACTTTCTGCTAAACGTAGGAAGGAAAGACAAGAACACATAAATGCACTGACTTCCCGGATACAATCTTTGGAAAAAGCACACAAATCCTCCCAAGCATCGTTGTCCCTCTCGGCTCTGCTCCAAGCTAGATCTGACCTATTAGAGGCCCTCAACAAGCAAACAAAACGCAATTATATACTCTCCCAAAAAATATTCTATGAGTACGGCAATAAATCGGGCAAAATCCTGGCAAGAGCTCTTCGGACCAAAAAAGCTAAAACAACGATCCACTCCATAATGGACAATACGGGGAAAAAAATAGTTTCCAATGATCAGATAGCTGAGCAATTCGTACACTATTACTCCCAACTGTACAACCTGCATACCCCCAACACACAGAGGGTAGACAGCCACAGAACAAAGGCCATCCAAGACTTTCTTACGAAATATTGTCCTAAGCACATATCTACTGCGGAAGCAATCGATCTGGAACAACCCATTTCCCCAGTGGAATTGGACGTGGTTCTAAAACAATTGAAGACTGGCAAGAGCCCCGGTCCGGACGGTCTAACGACCGGATATTACAAAACCTTTACTGACACCCTCAAACCACATTTCTTGCTTGCTTTCAATTCCCTGTCCACAGATAATCCTCCACCTAGGGACCTACTAACAGCTCATATAACCGTAATACCTAAGCCCAATAAAGATACTTCTAAGGTGTCGAACTACCGCCCTATATCCCTACTGAATGTAGATCTCAAAATATTCGCCAAGATATTAGCTAATCGTCTCCTGCCTCTCCTGCCTAACCTCATCTCACTTGACCAGGTGGGTTTCATACCTGGCAGGGAGGCTAGAGACAACACAACCAAGGCGATCAATATACACAATTGGTTAACTTCAAACCACCAGCAAGGCTTCTTCCTGTCCCCCCCTGTCCTGGAGAAGGCATTCGATAGGGTGGCGTGGGACTATATGGCAGAAGTACTTAAGATGATAGGCATACAAGACCGTATGTTGCAATTCATAATGGCCCTCTATGCATCCCCCTCTGCACAGGTACGTGTTAACGGACACCTGTCGAGTGCCTTCTCCATGTCAAATGGGACACGTCAGGGATGCCCGCTTTCACCATTAATTTTCATCCTTACCTTAGAACCACTCCTTCAACGTCTTCGCTCTAATCCAGACATCAAAGGAGTCTCCATATCAGACACTACATATAAGCTATCTGCTTTCGCAGACGACATTCTCTTGTTTCTGACGGAACCCCATATTACTCTACCCAATTTACTTAAGGACCTTAATTCATTCAACCTCCTGACCAACCTTCAAATCAATTTTACAAAATCCGAAGCCTTGAACGTTTCCTTACAGAAAGAGACCGTAGAATCCTGTAAATCTAACTTCCCCTTCAAGTGGACCCGTGATGCGATTACCTACCTAGGGATTCGCATAATAATCCACCTTTCTGACCTATATCTCAAAAACTACATACCGATCCTCCAACAAATTCAAAAAGACCTTAAGTCCTGGTCAACGGGACTCTTTTCCTGGTTTGGGAGGACTTCAATAATTAAAATGAACATTCTTCCAAGAATACTATATGTACTGCAAACAGTCCCAATAAGATTACCGCAAGCCTTCTTTGCATCATACCGGAGGGCGTGCAACGATTTTATTTGGGGAAAAAAACGTCCTAGGCTTAGTTTTGAAAGACTTTCTCTACCCAAATCAAAAGGAGGAATAGCTCTCCCAGATATCGCCAAATACCACAAGGCATGCCAACTGTCCAGAATAGTCGACTGGAATGTCCACTCCAGCATTAAAGCCTGGACACAAATTGAAAATGAATTCTCAACGATCCCTGTTAAAATACTACCCTGGACTCCCCCACAACAGATTCCTTTGGCATGCTCACAACATCCACTGATCTCATCTACACTTCACTCATTTAAGCTAATGTGCAAAAAACATCACATCTCCTCCGCCTCCAGCCCCCTGACACCAATCCGAAACAATGCAGATTTCCCTCCAGGTATGTCCACTACATTCCTTACGGGATACTGGCCCCAAGACGATATACGCGCAATTCACTTTTTTTCCGGAAAAAACTTCCTAGCTATTTCGAACTTGCCCACACACGTGTCTGGTAAACCCTTTCCGCCTTGGATATATAATCAAATAAGGCACTTTCTTAATCACCCCCCCAAAAATACAGATTACTCCAGGCAACTTATACCTTTTGAAGTTCTGTGCTCCAAGACTGAACCACAGAGACATGTGATCTCGGAAATCTATACTCTCCTCTTCTCGGACCACACTCCCAAATCCAACATAGCAACTCGCGGCTGGGAAAGGGAATTAACACTAGATCTATCCGACCGAGATTGGGAAAACATATACACTTACATACACAAGGGTTCGATTAACGTGTCGGCACAAGAAAACGGATACAAGATCTTTTCCAAATGGTACAAAACCCCCCTTAAGCTCCACAAAATATCCCCCTCTATCCCCTCCACCTGTTGGAGGTGTTCAGAGGCTGAGGGTTCCATGGTACATTTATGGTGGTCATGCCCTCTCATTCAACCCTTCTGGAAAGAAGTACAACGTATTACCACTGATATTACCACATATCAGATAGAACTCACCCCTGCCCAAATTTTGTTACACCACTCCTCTATCCCAAAAAAACACTATCACCGCTCTCTTGCACTACATATGATCAATGCGGCAAAAATGTGCATCCCGATTCTATGGAAATCTTCTAATCCCCCAACCACAGCAGATTGGCTCAAACGTATATCTAAAATAGCTGAAATGGAGGAACTGATCCATCAAGCCAAAGATACTTCCTCCAAATTCATAACCATATGGTCAAGCTGGCAACATTTCCAAACAACAGCCGAATACAAGGAACTCTTGTCCTAAGATCTTATACTATCTTCTGTGACTCTGTCGGAGGAGGACTTACTTTACTCTACTTTACTTAACTTGATTTACTTTACCGTACTCACTATACTCTGTTTCTTTTCTTACCCTTCTTTCGCCTATACCCCCCCCCCTACTATACTCCACCCTACACCTCGACTCCCCTCTACCCACGGGGGACTCTTTTTGAAGAATACTAAGTCACAATAGGTACACCATATCCACTCTAATCCTCCCTCTCCCACCTACTATTGCTAACCTCATATTTACCCCAGCCCCTCCTGATAGGAATCTCCTTCCTCCTTACCCAACTAAGGTTAGGATTGCTAGTGGTCCGGTGACCGCAATCCTAACACACGTTAACACGCCCAAAGGCACATTACACTAAAGAATAGTATTATTCACAAAAACATCCCCAAGACCCCACACTACTTGTTAACATCTGAACGCGCGATGGAACGACCCCACAAAGATCTTCACGCACTCCTGACGGTCATGTTTCTTTCCCCACGCCATTCATAAGGGGCCGACCTGAGTTGAACGACAACCTATAAGCCCCCCGATTGATTTAATCGCACAAGGCTCGGGATATCCACACAAATCAAAAAAAAAAAAAAAAACCCTATCAGGGTCCCCAAAATAAAACATAGTCACGGGACGGACTCTAGACACAGACCTAATGTTTCTAGATTTACTACCTGTATACAGGAATTCACGGTTATGTCATAATTCTGTTTATCAATAGCATAGTTGAACATGCTGTGTAATACTGAATAAGATGTTCATTGTGTCACTTATTATACACCATAATAATCTTCAGTACTTTCACTCTGTTAAAATTCTGTGTAACTTGACTTTTTCTGACAATAAACATGATTCTGGAAAAAAAAAAATAACAATAAAACATTGCAGAATAGAATACAGTAAAAAAGAGCAGAACAATAGAGAGAACAATAAAACGACAACTATTTTTTTTTATTTTATATATATATATATATATATATTTTTTTTTTACACTTTTTTTGTAACTAACTTTTATAACTGTAACCGGTTCCAGGTTCGGGTCTCTCAAAATGCGATGGCATCTTGGGAGACCCTGTGAAAGTGTGTCCTAGTCTGTGAAATGCTGTACCCTACGCTAATACTGAACTAGTGTATGGTAGCGTTCAAAACATTCACCAATGCAAAGACCAGGATTGTCAGGACAGGAGGGACAATAATAGCGGGTGTCACGCCTATATCCGCGATTGCTGCAGACACAACATCTTTTTTGGGGGGGTTTGTTGGGTAGGGGTACTCGGGAGGACATAAAGAAAATGCCTCTCATGCAGCCGACTGCATTTGGTTGGGGATGTGAATGGGGGAAGTACGGGTGCTGCAGAAGTGGTGGGTTCCCAATTAGGATTGGCGAATGCAGCAGGAAGGGCACTATGGGCACGACGGGCCTGTGTTTGTCTTCTTGGTGGCAGCGGGACACTACTTGTGCTTGCCACCTCACCAGCTTGAACTGCACTTATGGGACTCGCCACGTCACCACGTTTTACTGCAGTGCTGGTTTGACTACGACCGGGGTGTACTAGGCCAGTGGTGCTTGCCAGTTCACCAAAACGCTACCAAAAAAACTGTTAGCAATCGCAGGGATCAGGCCTGACTCTGCGAACGCTGCAGTTATGCGTTTAGTCTTTTGTAAGTGACAGTGATCGATTGATACTGCACTTGGGTGGGCTGGGCTGGGCCGAGCGGAGGGGCAAAACGCAGGTGCTAGCAGGTATCTGGGCTGATCCCGCTAACACTGCGTTTTTGGGAACCCTAAACTGCTGGGGACGCTAGTATAGATCTGATCAGATCAGATATTGATCCGTTCAGATACTTTACCACTAAGGGAGGTGTATGGTGCGTGCGTGGGTGTTAGCGCTACTGGCGCTAACCTGACGCTGCCTGGGGCTGGTGCTTGCCAGTTCACCAAAATACTACCAAAAAAACTGTTAGCGATCGCAGGGATCAGGCCTGACTCTGCGAACGCTGCAGTTATGCGTTTAGTGTTTTGTAAGTGACAGTGATCGATCGATACTGCACTTGGGTGGGCTGGGCGGAGGGGTAAAACGCAGGTGCTAGCAGGTATCTGGGCTGATCCGCTAACACTGTGTTTTTGGGAACCCTAAACTGCTGGGGACGCTAGTATAGATCTGATCAGATCAGATATTGATCCGTTCAGATACTATACCACTAAGGGAGGCGTATGCTGCGTGCGTGGGTGTTAGCGGTACTGGCGCTAATCTGACGCTGCCTGGGGCGACGCATATCACCGCCGGGCGATCAGGAGGCTAAACCTTTATTCGGTAATAAACGGCGGGTGCCCTGACACTATAAAAAATAAACGAACTAACCAGCGTCACCCGTAACAGTTATACGGTGATCAGTGGTGAAAGGGTTAACTAGGGGGCCATCAAGGGGTTAAAACATTTATTCGGTAGTATATGGGGGTCCCTGACGCTATAAAACGCTGATGGCGAACCTCAATATTTACGTCCCTAACTAGCGTCACCAGTGACACTAATACAGCGATCAGAAAAATGATCGCTTAGCGACACTGGCGACAGGGGGTGATCAAGGGGTTAAAACTTTATTAGGGGGGGTTAGGGGGGTATCCTAGACCTACAGGGTGTTTTGTGAGCCTGGCATGTTCTACTGTGTGTGTGTAGTGTTGTGCACTCACATAGACGTCTCGGGCCGGAACGGAAATTACCGAGCCGAGGAGAGATGACATCATTTCCTTTGCTGCTGTTTAGCATACAGCAGCAAAGGAATGATTCGATTGGCCGGCGGCGATCGCGAGGGGGGGGGCCATGAACGGATGGCCTCCCCCTCACCTCCGATCGCCGTGGGACAAAAGACGACCGCCTCGGGCACCGGGGGGGGTCCGATCGGACCCCCCACCCGCGGAAGGCAAATCACGTACATGTACGTGATTTTGCCTGTCCGTGCCACCTTGCCGACGTACATCGGCGTGAGGCGGTCGTCAAGTGGTTAACTGGTATCCATTTATTGTAGACATTTTAAATGAAAATATTAACAAAAATAACATTTTATCAGGCTTTTAAGATACATACATACATACAGTGCCTTGAAAAAGTATACATACCCCTTGATATTTTCCACATTTTGTCATGTTACAACCAAAAACGTTAATGTATTTTATTGGGATTCTATGTGATAGACCAACACAAAGTGGCACATAATTGTGAAGTGGAAGTAAAATTATAAATTATTTTCAAAATTATTTACTAATAAATATGTGAAAAGCGTGGCATGCATTTGTATTCGGCCCCCCTGAGTCAATACTTTGTAGATCCACCTTTCACTACAATTACAGCTTCAAATCTTTTTTGGGTATGTCTCTACCAGCTTTGTACATCTAGAGAGTGACATTTCTGCCCATTCTTATTTGTAAAATAGCTCAAGCTCTGTCTGATTGGATGGGGAGCGTCTGTGAACAGAAATGTTCAAGTCTTGCCAAAAATTCTCAATTGGATTTCTCAAAAGTCAGTCTGGACTTTGACCGGCCTTTCTAACACATAAATATGCTTTGATCTAAACCATTCCATTGTAGCTCTGGCTGTATGTTTAGGGTCATTGTCCTGCTGGAAGGTGAACCTCCGCCCCAGTCTCAAGTCTATTGCAGACTCTAATGCCTCGTACACACGGTCGGACATTGATCGGACATTCCGATAACAAAATCCGTGGATTTTTTCCGACGCATGTTGGCTCAAACTTGTTTTGCATACACACGGTCACACAAAGTTGTCGGAAAATCCGATTGTTCTGAATGTGGTGACGTAAAACACGTACGTTGGGACTATAAACGGGGCAGTAGCCAATAGCTTTTGTCTCTCCATTTATTTTGAGCATGCGTGGCACTTTGTGCATCGGATTTGTGTACACACTATCGGAATTTCCAACAACGGATTTTGTTGTCGGAAAATTTTATAGCCTGCTCTCAAACTTTGTGTGTCGGAAATTCCGATGGAAAATGTGTGATGGAGCCTACACACGGTCGGAATTTCTGACAACAAGGTCCTATCACACATTTTCCGTCGGAAAATCCGACCGTGTGTACGGGGCATTACAGGTTTTCTTATAAGATTGCCCTGTATTTGGCTTCATCCATATTCCTATCAAAACTGACCAGCTTCCCTGTCCCTGCTGAAGAAAAGCATCCCCACAACATGATGCTGCCACCACCCTATTTCACGGTGGGGATGTTGTGTTCAGGGTGATGTGCAGTGTTAGATTTCTGCCACACATAGCATTTTGCTTTTAGGCCAAAAAGTTCAATTTTGGTCTTATCTGACCAGAGCACCTTCTTCCACATGTTTGCTGTGTCCCCCACATGGCTCATAGCAAACTGCAAACGGAACTTCTTATGGCTTTCTTTCAACAATGGCTTTCTTCTTGCCACTCTTCCATAAAGGCCAGATTTGTGGAGTGCACAACTAATAGTTGTCCTGTGGACAGATTCTCCCACCTGAGCTGTGGATCTCTGCAGCTCCTCCAGAGTTACCATGGGCCTCCAGGCTGCTTCTCTGATTAATGCTCTCCTTGCCCAGCCTGTCAGTTTAGGTGGATGGCCACGTCTTGGTAGTTTTGCAGTTGTGCCATACTCTTTACATTTTCGGATGATGGATTGAACAGTGCTCCGTTAGATGTTCAAAGCTTGGGATATTTTTTTATAACCTAACCCTGCTCTAAACTTCTCCACAACTTTATCCCTGACCTGTCTGGCGTGTTTCTTGGCCTTTATGATGCTGTTTGTTCAGTAAGGTTCTCTAACAAACCTCTGAGGGCTTCACAGAACAGCTGCATTTGTACTGAGATTAAATTACACACAGGTGGACTCTATTTACTAATTAGGTGACTTCTGAAGGCAATCTGTTTCATTTGATTTTAATTAGGGGTATCATAGTAAAGGGGTCTGAATACAAATGCACACCCCACTTTTCAGATACTTATTTGTAAAAAAAAATGTTGAAAACCATGTAAAATTTTCATTCCACTTCACAATTATATGCCATTTTGTGTTGATCTATCACATAAAATCCCAATAAAATACATTTACGTTTTTGGTTGTAACATGACAAAATGTGGAAAATTCCAAGGGGTGTGAATAATTTTCCAAGGCACTGTATATGCATAAAGGGGGTTCCACTTGTTCTAAGCAACATCCAAGAGAAGTCAAAAACCAATTCAAGTGCAATTCATCAAGGTAGCCATTCTGGGATAGTAAAATGAAAGTGGGACTTAAAAGGGTCTCCCACCACCTTTCAAATATGTTATTGTCACCTCAAAATTTCATTAGTATTTATCCTGTTCATTGCCTCTCTAAGTCAACACTGGGCAAGCAGGAGGCATTTATGTTATGCATAGGTCCAATTCCTTTTCCAGCAACTTTCAAAACTTGTACTGGTTGAGACCAACAGTGCATTAGCTTCGGTCGCCTGTCAAGGGTCTGTGTATTCAGCATGTCTGATTACCATATGCATTGACAGCCATTTCCCCCCCCCCCCCCCCCATGTAACCCAGATGACTCCCATTGCTTTTGACAACACCAAAGATGGAAGATGAAGAACAATGGGAAAACTTGTGTTAGGTGACATTATGTCATCGCCAACTGTTGTTTATTTTTTTCATCTTGCTCAGTCGAGCCATTTACAAATTAGATCAAGTACATGGCAAGAACGATTGGACCAATAACCAAAAAAACGTCAAAGCTGGAAAAAATGAGCTTTTGTGGTGGAAACGTTCCACAATCATACCACAGAAAAAAAAGCTTATATAATTGGTAAAACCAAGAAAAAACTTGCCTATGAGAATTTGTAGAGTGATGCCAGAGTAAAGTAGTTCACAAAATATTAAAAAATATAAAATGTATTTCTTAATGCATACAAAACAAACACACTTCAGTGTTAGTTGATCATTATAAAACAAGAGAAAACATGTCAACGGTATACATATATATTGCTGGTATTGATGTATAAGCATAGTTGTAACAGCATGGGAGCTGTAATCTCTACGCGTTTTGTTGGGCAGGGCCCACTTCTTCAAGAGACACCAAGATTGAATTAAGTGTACATACATCAGTTGATAAAATCAGAGGAGTGGCTGCATAGTAACCGCCAAAAATTGGGTAAAGAAAAACAGGATCCCAGTGCTATGGAGGGACCCTCCAAAGCTGAGGTTCCCCCCCTGGGAGCTGATGGTAATGGGTGAGCCCAAGTCCAGAGCATACAAGAGAGGCAAAAATGCACTACCCCTCTTAGAAGTCAAAACAAGATCGCAAGTTGGGCTGCTGCAACATCAATATTTAAACCATATGGATGCTTATAGATCAATACCAGTAATATATATGTATACTGTTGAAATATTTTCTCCTGTTTTATGATCAACTAAAACTGACGTGTGTTTTAGTTTTGATGCATTATGAAATAAATTTAGCATTTTTTAATATTTTGTGAACTACTTTACTCTGACATCACTCTACAAAGTCCCATGGGCAACATTTTTGCTTGGTTTTACTGCATATTGGGGACTGAGTGCTGCCTTGGTCTGAGCACAGGTGGCCCTTTTTTTTTTTCTTTATTAGTTTGTAAAGGTTATATAATTGTCTTAATGTGCCAATATATAAGTTATGACAGGCAATCTTAACTGTAGACCCAACCCTACAATTTATTATTTGGTTGTGCAAAACGAAATAACCAAATAAACAAACTGTCAATGTCGTAACAGACGAGTGGGTGAGAATTTTAGAAAGACTGACAACCCCTAAAAAAGGAACCTGTGTGGCGCTGCAAGAAGATCAAAAGTAAAAGTAAAGACTAAAAGAGGAAGGGAAAAAAAAAAAGAAAGAAAAAACTCTGGGCTGAACTATGCCTGATGGAATTTTATCAGGCATATTTATCACGCTCAACAAAAGGCAGAGAGGTTTAGATAGCTGTCACTAACACAAGGGGTTTATTAATAGGCAAAAATCAATTGTATGTAGACTGAATTAATGAGATGGAAAAACATGCATATATCAGCTAATACAGGAGGGAATGGACTCTACTGAGGCATTAGTAATAAAGTAGCCTGGTCTGAAGGCAGTGATCTGCCGAGCAGCAGCTATCTGGTGAACCGGAGGCCTGACTGATCCTGTAGGCTGGAACTACAGTACAAAACCACTGTGAAATGTAAACACTCGGCAACGGGTTTGAGCACAAAGTTGACCCCTGATGCGCATTCTGCAGACTGCTATCTACAGATTTATAAATAAATGATTAGATGGAAAATCCCTGGGGATTTTGTTCTTTTCCACAGCAATTACTGGAGCAGATTATTACCATTCAAGTAGGGTTTCCAGTTAAAGTTCATTGAGTGGCAGGAATCATTCATTGCCGCCCTCGTGTCTTAAGTTACTGTGACAGAAAATCCGATGTTAGCATGTACTGTGGAAATTTTAACAAGCCAAGTCAATATGCACCGAAAGAACACATTCTCCAGTTAAAATATATTACTGTCAATAACAGATTAAATTAAGAAAGTATGAAGTTTCAAATCTGATCAATGTCACCGAGAAACAGCCAGACATTTTATAAGGGGGGAGAGAGCATTGGAAGTTTCAACACGTACGCAGCTGAATTTGCGGCTTTAAATTTCTCTGCAATTTCTGCCACGGAGACGAAGACGGTGGAAGATGTCTATCTGACGCAGAGGAATTGGAATACACCTAAAGAGAAACTATAGTGTATTTTCAATGGCTACAACTTATGGTAGGATTTAATTTATATATGTATTTCTGATGCAAAAAACCTCCACGGAACTCATAGTCCGAATTAAAGATTTTACCTTTATTGGTTATTTGTACATTAGACAGTGCAATCAGCACCCTTGCTGAATGACTGCTGAACGTAAATCAATTACAATACAAGCCGGTAGAAAGATGAAAAGGGCTGTACTCTGTTCAGCATTGATTTTCCATTAATTCAAATAAGCACGGACATCTCCAAACAACAGCAGTTTCGAAACCTTGTGCTTTGCAAAATATTGCTCCTTAGAGATGTCAATGCTTATTTGAATACATAAAGTACCAAAATCAATGCTGAACAAAGCGTACCTTTTGTTGTCCATGTTGTTGATGCAATCTGGGGAAGGGTTTGGGCCATTTACCTGTCAACTTGCAGGTTGACTGTTGAGTCCAGTGGTGTCTGGTGCAGACTCAATTTCTCACTGTACAGAATAAGGCTTCATTCACAAGGCTTTAAAATTTCTACTGATGATATTACACATGTGTTTGCTAGGAAAAAAAATGTTCCAGCATAATGATTAGCAAAGTACTTTCACCAGAACTAGTGTCCCCATTGGAATATTTCTTCTCTATTACTTTTCCGGGGACAATCCAAAATGTGGGATTTTCTTTTACTTTTACTTACAATGATAATGGTAAACAGGACAAATAGAGAGGGGGAGTCTCCCTAAATGGGAAACAGACAACAATAAGTGTTGTAATCCTTCTACAATCTATCCAAAACAAAAAAAACCCTAAAAGTTTACTTTAAAATGAAGCTTCATTAAGAGTTTGGTTGAAGTTAAAGTGGAGTTCCATCCAAAAGTGAAACTTCCGCTTTAAGGAGTCCTAACCCCCTGACATGCCACATTTGGCATGTCTTTTTTTTTTGGGGGGGGGGATTTAGTGGGTCTCTAGTTTTGACAGGTACCCAGCTCCCATTTCCACTCATGCCGCCTAGGCGACTCCTCCTCTCCCCCTCCCTCCCTGCAATCTTCTGGGCCATGTCACATGTCCCAGAAGATTGCTCGGCCATTCAAGACCACACTAGTGATGCCAGCGCAGAGGAGAGAACTGAGGCTTCGGGCGGCCGCATCGGGACAGGTGAGTGTGTGTTTATTAAAAGTCAGCAGCTACACTTTTTGTAGCTGCTGACTTTTAACAAACTGAAAAACGAGTAGAACTCCGCTTTGGTGTCAAAAGTCCATTAATGAAAGCTCGTTCACTTTTATTTTTCATCTAATCTTAGTTATTCAAGCCATTTATTAGCCGAGATTTTGGCAGTGTAAAATGATACGTGGGTTGCTTGCTTACAGGAGAAGTCCAGCCTGAGCTCGTTTGGCTGGGCTTCCCCTATGGGTCACAGGAGTGCAATTCGTTTTGCACTCCTGTGACCCGTTTTTAGCAGAGAGAGAGGTCTAAAGTCCGCTCTCTGCTGACGTCACAGGAATCAGTCCAGGCACCGCGTCATCACGACAATAAAGTCTGGATCCGCCAGGTGCCTGGAGTGATGCCTGTCTCAGCCTCTCAGTGAGCCGCCCCTCCACAGCTCAGCGCTCCAATGAGCATGGAGGAGCAGAGAGGAGAGCTGCTGACTGACAGGCTCTCTGCTCGGGGAGCTGAGAGAACCGCACCATCGGCGGTGTTCGATGCTTGGTTCTCGGTGCAGAGATGCCGGTGGACAGAGGCAGCATCGGCAGCACCCAGGCAAGTATGATGGGTTAAAAAAAAACAAACATGCTTCTCGTTTAATAAGCTTTAAGTTGTTAATAGAGATGCTCAAAAGGTTCCTAGATTTTTTTTCTCTGTTGTGCTATAGTACCTGTAATAAGAACTACATTGCATGGATTCATTTGTACACTTGTGAACTGATCCTTAAAATAATCTCAAGGGCTTGCAGCTATTATTTTTCCCTATGAGTAAACACATCTCCCTGTTATTCCAAGCCATTTTAATGCACTATTGCTGCTACCTTCCCACCCTTTTCTACATTTATGAATAGTATGTAAATAGAACTAATTTCCTTTCCTGTTTATGGATGGCTGAAAAGGCTGTATCTGCTTTGCTGAGAAAATGTCAAGCCCCGTTTTATGAAGGAGGCAATCCATAAAGGTAGAAAACTGTGCAAACAGTTATCTACCGGGCATCTAAGGGCCTGGGGAAGGAGACAGAAACATCAAAGTACATGTGTTCCTATGTCCTGCTTCCTACGGTCTCACATGCCGTTTGCAGGTGGAGTCTCAGTGAGTACCTCTTAATTGGTATACAATGCTTGATTTAAGGTCATGCTCAGTAATATTAAATTGGGGAAACATTTGGCGGAAACATAAAGACCAAACTAAAGAATAAAGGCACTTTCAGACAAAAGTGCACTTATTCTATTTACCTGGAATTCTTTCTTCTCTCCAGGATACCATTAGAGAGATTACCCCTTGGACAGGACAGGCCAGAGAGGAAGTGAGGGAAAACCTACAACAAGGAGACAGACAGCAACAAAAAGCTGGCAGGGGTTATAGAATTACCCTGCCTAACCAAACGGACAAACATTCTTTACTTCTGTCGGTGTTGCTGTTAGACAGTTTTACCCTCACTTCCTGTCTTGTCGATTACCTTCTGACCAGACAGGAAGTGAAGAGCCTTTGCTGGCAGTAAACCTGTTCTATCCCTTCCTTATGCTAAAGCTTAAAAAGGTTTCATTATAGAAACATTAAAGTATTTTCAGCAGTAATAAAGCGTGCAGATCTGCTGTTCTGACATCACTTGCTGCACACAAGTTTTAGGAGTAAGTTGGGAAGTGTTGACAGACAATGATCTCCGTGACAAGTAGGTACAGTAATAGAAGAGCGGACCATCATTGGAAGCCTCTGTAATTTTTTTTTGTTTTTCTTCAATGCAATTTTTAATACATTTTTATAAAGCATAACAAAGAATGGTAAGGAATAGAAGGACACATTAGGCACTGATAGGCAGTGGTAGGCGGCGCTTATAGGTGACAGTGGTGAGGAGGCACTGATTGGCAGCACTGGTGGGCACTATTGGGACTGCACTGATAATCAAGACACTAATAATCAGTGCCCCGATTATCAGTGTACATGTTCCTTTTACACAAGCCGGTCATCGGCTCTCTTCTCCTCTCCTCACACTGCCAGCGTATGGAAAGGAGTGCCGATAACCGGCTTCTGTTTACATCCATGATCAGCTGTGACTGACCACAGCTGATCACGTGGCAAAGAGCCGCTGATTGGCTCTTTACCTCAATCTGTGATCAGTAGTGTCCTGAGGCGAGCGCGATCACGGGAGGCCATCATACATCGGCCTTCCAGAACTAGTCAGCCGAACTGTAGCCGTCATTCGGCTATAGAGCGGTCAGCAAGTGGTTAAGTTGTTATGGGTACATTAGATGAATCCAGTATTTTCTCTATAGAGTCATGTAAAGTTTTTGTTTCTTTGAGTTGATTCATTTCTTCTATCCTTTGTAAACAATTTAGGAAAGCTTCATCATAATTTTCTTTGAAGATTAAATCAATATTATTTTAATCGGTTGTTTTGGGGCCCTTAAAAGGCACGTGGCCGGTGCCTAATCCGCCTATCTGGTAATCTGGCATTGGGAACATGTTACATGCTCCACCCGTATTTAGGGTTCCAAATGGTTTACTTATCCTATAAATATATCCCTTCACACCCACAAATAATTTAAATCCACTTTGTGTGACCCAACTGCATTTTCAAACCCAGATACTATGCTGTAAAAGTAGTCATCACTGTGTTACACTTAGCCTGTGCAGACAGCAGAACTCTGTGAGGAACGCAACAGGCCCAACCAGTACATGCTGCCTGTAGGGAGACAGATACAAGATACAAGACTCTACACAAGGAAGGAGCAGCAGTGATCTGATGTTGCCCGGCAGAGCCAGTGACATGATATGAGTAATCTTTTTAGCTGTCTCTAAGGTTTGCATTTTACCACTAACGTCAACCGAAATGGTGCATTCTTTCAACAGACCACCAATGTGAGGGCCATTATTTCTTTCTCTGAACATGGATGTAACGAAGCACATCTCTCACTGATCATAACCTAAGAAGGGGCATTCTTACATTGACCACCATTGTAAGAGGACCCTTCACTGAATTTAATTTACTGAGGCATTTCTACACTGACCAACAATGTAAGGGAGTCTGACTACATCTCTTTTCTGATAATTATTATTTTTCATTTACCCATTTTATTTCATAATTTCTGTGATTACTGCAAATTATTTTACCATTTAGAGCAGAGGGGTGTAAAAAATGATCCACCTTTGGTGTCAAATAATCAGTGTGGTGTCAATAATAATTATATTACATACTTTTTTTCCCTACATTTCATTATTATTTACAATTAGCTACAAACTGTACAAATATCAATTTTATCAGGGTGTCACTGGGATCTGAAAGTTTTATTTTAAGGGTTTCTTTGGGTTTCAAAAGGTTGAAAAGGGCTGTGCTAGATTCTATATACATATTTTCTAAATTGGGAGCAGGTGTACAGTATTTATAAAGTTATAAAAGTAAAATAAAGTAATATTATCATTGCCCATTGTAAAATCCTTATTAAATCCTTGTTATTATAAAAAAAATATATTAATATTAATTAATAATATTATATATATATATATATATATATATATATATATATATATATATATATATATATATATATATATATATATAAATATTAATTATAATATTAATTAATCCTTTTTAAAAAATTAAGCCATTTATAACATTTTAAAACATGGCAGTTCCACACCAGGTGAAAAAAAAAAATTGTATAATGTTTTTTGTAGATAGATGGGTAGTTGCAGAGGCCTGATTTTGTTTAAATCATATATTCCCCACTCTAAATCTGGGGACCCTCATCCCACAAATACATAAATATATTTGATCTGATATTAGCTGTTATGTCTGGAACATTAGGGGGAGTAGTTGCTGTGCCGGGTCCTGAATCAGGGGTTGCGTTCCCCCTTGACCAGGTTTGGCTAGCAATTTGGAAATGGGAATTTAGATGGAGATATTTCCTCTTTTCGATATTCCCCCAGATTTAACTTCATGATATTGAATTTGATAATATGTTGTTGGTTTCTTATATACAGGTGATGTATGTCAATTATGGAAGAGGCTGTTTATTTTCCTTTGTTAAAATAAAAAATAAAGAAATTGAAAAAAATATATATATTTGATCCAATGGTCTCCTGGCAAGTCTGGAAATGTCACAAGCCCTTACTCTTCACCTTTGGTAGTAGGTGTTCCTTACTGTTGACCTGAAAGATGCTCAGAGCCTATCAGGTCTTTAACCACTTCAGCACTGGAAAGAATTACCCCCTTCCTGACCAGAGCACTCTTTGCGATACGGCACTGCGCCGCTTTAACTGACAATTGCACGGTCGTGTGATGTTGCACCCAAACAAAATAGACGTCCTTTTTCCCACAAATAGAGCTTTCTTTTGGTGGTGTTCGATCACCTCTGTGGTTTTTATTTTTTGCGCTTTAAACAAAAAAAGAGCGACAATTTTGAAAAAAAAAGCAATATTTTTTACTTTATTTGCTATAATAAATATCCCCAAAAAATATATAAAAAAAACAAATTTCTTTCTCAGTTTAGGCCGATACATATTCTTCTACATATTTTTGGTAAAAAAAAATCGCAATAAGCGTATATTGATTGGTTTGCGCAAAAGTTATAGCATCTACAAAATAGGGGATAGATTTATGGCATTTTTATTATTATTATTTTTTTTTATTAGTAATGGCGGCGATCTGCGATTTTTATCGTGACTGAGACATTATGGCAGTCACATCTGACACTTTTGACACCATTTTGGGACCATTGTCATTTATACAGCGATCAGTGGTAGAAAAATGCACTGCTTACTGTGTAAATGACACTGGGAGCAAAGGGGTTAAACACTAGGGGGCGATCAAGGGGTTAAGTGTATCCTAGGCAGGTGTTCTGACTGTGGGGGGGATGGGCTACTACTGACATGACAGCGATCACTGCTCCTGATCACAGGGAGCAGTAGATCCCTGTCATATAACTAGGCACAACAGGGAAATAGCTTGTTTACAAAGGCATCTCCCCGTTCTTCTGCTCCGTGACACGATCTCAGGCCCCTGGCGGACATCGAGTCCACGGGACCTGTGGGCACGGTCACGGAGTACGTGCATACGTTCCCACAATTTAAAGGGGATGTACCTGTATGCCCATTTGCCCAGCTGTGCCATTGTGCCAACATGCGCTGATCGGCTAGTGGTTAACACATCCCATCCACTTCAGCCTTCGATCACAGGATTGCACTGTCATGGGGGTAGAATTGGGTACAGAGATAAGATTGTATGATTTGAGGTCCACTTTAAAATGTTTGCTGAAGTTTAAACAAAGCAGCTACAAGCCAATTTATATACTGAAAACCGAAGGAAAACAAAAACAAAAAACAAAATTTTTTATTAAAGGCATACAGCAGACTATAGCAAATCTTTTTAATTACTTTAAGCTATGTCTTTATCTAACTACTAATTGTAAGGCTACCCACAGACACACCATTGTCACTGCAAGAACAGTGGGCACAGAGAAATCTGTTTGTCCTTAAAAGAGTCACTGGAGTGCCAAAAACTCCATGGCACTAATATTTTCCAGCATACTGTATCTACTTTCTGAACTGCATAATTTACATACCGGACTAGAACCAAAGAAAGCATAACCTACACCATAAAGTACTTCAGTCACCATTCTAAACAAAGCATTGCCCTCATTACAAACTGGCTTTCTCAGAGGATAGCATAACAACCACTAGTGGACAAGATTGCTAAAGCGGACAACACCCAAGCTCCAGGAAAAGAGGAAACTACAGCCGGAAGATGTTTCTGCTCGTAAAGTCATATTTTTGTTTAATAAAAGTCAGCAGCTACAAAAACTGTAGCTGCTGACTTTTAACGAACAGCCACTCACCTGTCCCATGATCCAGCGGTGTACTTACCCACGCTGTGTTCTCCCCGTGTCCTCCCTCGGCGTGTCCTCCCTCTCTCTACTATGGGCACCCGGCTGTGAAAGCTCGCGGCTTCACAGCCGGTGTGAGTGGTGCTGCGCACTGTGACTGGTCCCGAAGTCTTCTAGAACCTGTCATGTGTCCTACAAGACTTCGGGAGGGAGAACTTCCACTTCCGATAGCCTAGGTGAATGGAAGTTGGGGCAGGTACCTGTCAAGATCGGGTACCTGCTCCCCCCTCCTCCTCCAAAGCTGTTTCACAAACAGGAGCTGGGGAGGAGGCCTAAAAGCAGAAGTTCCACTTTTGGGTGGAACTCTGCTTTAAAGTGTTTATCAACCCACTTTCAGTAATTTACATAATCCATTCTGTATCCTAATACAGTGCCCCCCCCCCCCCATCTTTGTGTTTCATTAAATACCTCCTTCACCTTATCTCACAGCGTCTCCCGGCGCTCATGTAACCGGCTGTGTCTCCTCTCTGTCCGTCTTGCAGGCGGGGCCAAGATTTCTCCGCTGATGTCAGTGGGACGTGAGGAGGAGGGCGGAGACACAGTCGGTCACAGGATTGCCGGGAGCCGCCGTGAGATACGAAGGAGGTATTTTTTTTTAATGAAACACAGAGACGGGGGGCAGTGTATTAGGATACAGAACGGATAGTGTAAAAATATATTGGTTATTCCTGCAGCAGGAGGGGGATGGGATGGCACTGTCACTAGGTGACACACAAAGGGGGGGGGCAGAGGAGACAGACACAGAAGAGTAGGTTGCGGATGACGGAAGGCAGGCAAACAAACCACAGTATCAGGGGCTCAGCAGCAATGATTATCGTGGTCTGTTTGCAGAGGGGGGGAGCATGTGTAACATGCTTTAAAGGAACAGAATCTGTGTTTTGTTTTTTTTGAGTTAACAAACGCTTTAAGTTCTGCAGGAAGTACAAATAACCAGCAATCCAAATAAAAAATAGCGCCAGAATCAGGAGTTATACAAGAATAATGAAGATAGGAGAGACTGTGACCTATAAAACAGAATTTGCTCACCTGACTTCCTTGCAAGAGTCAACATCCATTCTAATTAAAATATCTAATAAAATATCTAATAAATATCTCATTCCTACTTGATGAGAAGAAATGTAGGCTTGAAAAACAAACAGACAGCAAATTGCTGGCTAACAGTTAAAACCTACAGTTGCTTGCCCCTTATTATTTCTTACACCAAACAGGTCAGCCTCCAAAGTGTGAAGGCGGTGAGTATACCTTAATTACAGTTAGTAAAACTGTACAACTGATTCACAGAACATCCACATTCAACTTTAGTTTCATAAAGTGATACTGGCCAATAAAACATTCTCACCAAACTTTATTTTATGGGACCAGCTGTGTGGATGATTGCCCTGAAGCCATCTCACCTCATTTTTCTTTTTACAGAGATTTGCGTCTTGGCAGTTTTAAGACATCAAACAGTTATACAACTATTATGATACAACTATTATGCTTCAAAATGTAGCTCTGACTTCAAAATTACAACTTTCAGAATGGAAAAAGCTTCATGTAAATGTATTGCAATGCTGTTCTCAGACAGAGGGAGGCACTTCACAAAATTAGTTACCCAAAAGTCACTGTCCTAGAGAATAAATTCCTATCGTTCTTTTATTTTTGTCCGGATACAGCTGATATAAGTAACACACCCTCTTCCAGAAGTTTTTCTTGGGTAGGGAAAAAGCCAAGAATGGAGAAATGAGGGACTGGGCACTGGGAATAGGGCTAAGGACGCTTATGCTGAGTCAGGCAGTCATGTACAAATGTGCATAAAGTTATCTAAAGCCAAACCTTGGTATTTTTTTGCTTTTGAGTGTTTGTGGAAGGACTGTAACCCTTGTCAGGCTTTTATTGCTGTTTGTGTGCTCACGGGGGAAATTCACTCTCTCCATTTGTCTTGGTGACCACTGTCATGGGGACTAAATGTGAGTAAAATCCAATATTTTTTTTTAATTTTTTTTAGCAGAACAGGAGGTGAGATGAAATCTTCCCATGAGGGCACTTGTCATGGTTACATCTGCCCAAGAAGGGGTTTTCCATCACTTTAAAGATATTTTCTCTTACTTCTCGACTTGTTTATAGGATGGGAAGTGAATGGAAATTTCCCCAAAGGGAGTTAAAGGGCAAAAACCTGGCAGGGCTTTAACCATCCCTTGCTCTAACCAAAATGAAAACATTTTGGCTTTAGATATACCTTTATGTTATGAATCTCATCAATGCTTCCAGCACAGACATTGGTGCACATATATTTAGTGCCTTTGAGAACGGCCCACTTCCATGATGCCACATATATGTGTAAAACAAATATAAACAGGTAAAAATCCTTAAGTATAATTTGTACATATACACAATACATTTACATAGTGGTAAATGATTTTGGCTCATAACATAAGCAGTTAGTGGTTAGTACGTTCTAGCATTTTACTGAGTGTACACTCTTCTCTCTCACAAAGAACACTGGGCTTTTTAAAAGGCTACTTGACCATATCCCAGGAGTCGTTAAAGTGGACCTTCATTCATTTTTTCATCTTTCCATCTATTAAATCTTCTGCCCTTGTTGTTTTAACTTTGGATAGTAAAACATTTTTTTGTGCCAGTAAATACCTTATACAGCCCACTTCCTATTTCTTGTCTGGCCATTAGCCTAGGCTTATGAAATCATGCACAGCTCTCTCTCACACTATCGTGAGAGTTTGCCAGGAAAGGGGGGGGGGGAGTCATAAGTGGGTCAATGAGAGCTGCAGAGTTGGAGGTGTGCCTCTGTGTGTCTGTGTAAATCCAGGAGGTGAACAGGCAGCAGCTTCAGCTGCCCACAGTTAAATCGGCTGCAGCCAGACTTAGTGGAGGGACATTTCTGCAGCATATTTGGCAAGTACAGAATCACAGTATATATAAAATAATATGCAAAGTGGTTGGAGGGAAGCTTCAGAATGGCAAAGATGTTTTTATTACAAATTATGTGAGCAGACTGCAGTTCCTCTTTAATGTATCTAAGCTTAGCAAATAATTTACTAACCTGTGAAGACCACAGAGTACTGCTTTCTTAGAACAGAACTCCAGCCTGCAGATAATTGCCTTTTTCAATACAACACACCTCCTCTCCAACTCTACCAAGATTGTGTATGATGGCTATGTTGGAGGGATCACTGGGGGCAAATATGTGCAATATTTACTACTGTAATAATAATGTTGTAAAAATAATGTAGGTCTGGCATTCTTGCAAATGATCACAGAAGGGGCAAAAGCATTTCTTTCCTTCTTTTACCACAAGTAACAGGAAGAAAGGGGCTCTCCAAGTAGACCTCAATCCAATAGAAAATCTGTGGTCCGACTTAAAGATTGCTGTTCACAAGTGCAAACCGTTCAACTTGAAGGAGCTGGAGCAGTTTTGCAAGGAGGAATGTGCAAAAATCCCAGTGGAAAGATATGGCAAGCTCATATAGACTTATCCAAAGCGACTTGGAGCTGTGATAGCCGCAAAAGGTGGCTCTGCAAAGTATTGACTTTAGGGGGGTGAATAGTTATGCACATTGACTTTTTCTGTTATTTTGTCCTATTTGTTGTTTGCTTCACATTAAAAAAAAAAAAAATGTAAAAATCTTCAAAGTTGTGGGCATGTTCTGTAAATTAAATTATGCATATCCTCAAACAATCCATGTTAATTCCAGGTTGTGAGGAAACAAAACACGAAAAATGCCAAGGGGGGTGAATACTTTTGCAAGGCACTGTAATAGATGGAAAGATGAAAAAATGACTGAAGTTCCGCTTTAACTTCAAAAATAATGTCCCCAAAACCTGAAATGAAGTGGCAAAAACTATGATAGGTACTGAGGGTGGGAAAGCTGCTGCTTGGTTCATGGCTGAGAGTGGGAAGAGCTGGGCCGATTCTGCAGGTGGGACAACCGGTGAAAGTTTGAGATTGGTGGATGTTCAAGGCCATAAATATGAGAATTGGTGGTAGTTTAATTCTGAAGACGGCAAAGATAATGAGGTATAGTTTAGTGCTGGGCAGAGGTTGAGAATGGAAAAGTTTATGGTAGAATGGTTTTGGGCGTTGGAAAAATTGGTGGTGGGTCAGTTCTGAATTTAAGGATTATTTTTTTTGCAAGGTACATTGAAATAGAAGCTAATAAGGCTCACAGCTAAAGTAGAGAAGGAGTGGGTCAGAGAAGCATTACAGCATAATACAAACACCGATGGGTATATTTAATTTCATATTATTATCAGCTACATAATAGTGTTCCTGACACTTCAGATGTAATCAACATTATATCTGCAGGCTTAAGCAAATGTATTGTTTATGTATTAAGCTCAACTTTCCTTTTATATTGTGTTTTGACACTGGACATAGGGCTTGTATGGCTCACAAGAGGTTAAGGATGAGTTTGACAGCTAACTACAGGAGGCTGGCAAGTTACCTGCCACGGTAACTTTCTCATCGCAGCTATCTGTTGCTATAATTCTAGTAATGACCGTCAGACAAGAAAATATCCTCACTGTGTATCATCAATGAGGTAAAAGGTTACTCTTGCCACTGGTGATCAAGATCAAAATAAGCTCTGCATGAGTCTGGCTGCATGAGCTTTACTGATTCAGACGCTGTCTACCCCTCCCTTCTCCAATACAGTTATTCACTTACATTAGACTTAATAAAGCTCTCTCCTGTCCTATCACTAACAAGGCAAAATCACAGTTAAGTTGTTATCTTGTCCAGGAAAGCGAAGGTGCGCTAAACAAGGCTATTAAAGGGCTCCTGTCATCCACAACTCCCAATTGCCCCTGGTTCCAAGAGAGTCCCAGAATTTGAAGATGTGTCCCTAGACAATATTGACCCTTGTCATGTCTGAATCATACCCTGGGTTTTACATTTTACTAGTTACAATTTTCAAGTTTATGTGTTTTATTAGAGAAAAAAAAAATACTTGTTTTAAAAGGGATACTAAAAGAAGTTTCACTTACAGATTTGTGTGTGAATGGCTGTCTGCTGCCGCAAAAAAAGGAAGGTGCACATTCTTTTTCTGCTGTAGTTTTATCTGCATCTATTGCTCATGCAGCTCTATGAGGTTTTGCACTGAAAGACCGCTCAACCGTGTGCTGGATTCCCTTCAGTCACACATGGGAGCACCTTGGAAGAAACAGAGCAACTGGCCTTAAGAAGGCCTGTAATAATAAGCAGCAAGCAACATATCCTAAACTGGGCTATGGACATACAGTAGGCTTATTACAAAGGGACCACAGTGTAATAAGTGGTTTGGTGAAGGCCAGAGCACTAGTAGGGAAACTATTCCATAGCGATTCTGCATTGAAATAGGGACCATAGAAGCACCTAAGAACAAGATCACTGTTTTGCTGCATCGGGGATGTTTGTATTTGGAACATATTAACCAAGGATTTTTGCAGCAATGTGTCAACACAACACAAGGTCTTACCAATGTTGGAAATGGATAAAAAAATGCATCAGTTAGCTTAAAGCGGAACTATACTCACCTTGGCTCCTGTGATGTAACGTCCTGGTGCTCGGTCATCTTTGAGCGGATGGCTTTTGGGTATCGAACACTGGCCGCATTCATTGGCAGGGAGGGGATGACACCCCTTTTCTTTATTACCTAAAGTTCCACTTTAAATGCTTCAATCACTCTATTATTCTGTGTTACATTTCCTGCACTACTATGTAAATTATAAGCCCCAGTTCTTCATGTGCCTTACACCCAACCCTAGGTATTGCCTATGACATCCTAATTCACAGAGATTGTACAGCAAGTGGCCCAAACATATAGTATAATGGAGAACAGCGCAACAACCTATTTTAATTGCATTTACAATGCATGGTTAGATAAAGCAGATGCTGATTTGAAAAAGTGTCCTTAGTATTTGTCCCACCAAGATCACAAGGGTTCATTATAATGATCTATAAAGGTTTAGGTGTAGTAAATGTTGGAGTGTATCATATTGCAGGATAGGTGTGTTCAAAAACACCTTAGAAAGGATGAAGTAGCTACAGAGGTAATTGCTGGGGTATTTTCACTTTCTAATTAACTTTCTAATTAAGAACTGTAAGGCCTGGTTCACACTGGTGCGACATGTGCTCTGACTTTGGAAGCACATGCTGCATGACAAGTCACACCCCATTCAGTGCAATGGTACCGTTCTAATAAGAGCGACGACTTGGCCCCCAACCCCCCCCCCCCCAGCAAAGATGCAAAAAAATCCCAGCGTGACATGGCAAAAATGATTCCCGCTGACACATTCAGTTGGCAGTACTCCCCACCAAACGCAACCAACCCATAGTGCGCAATATGAGTAAATCCATGTATCTGTTTTAGGTAACTGTTAAGTCCATTAAGTATTACAATGGGTTAACATGTGGAGGTGGTCTGCCCATCAGCAGATTTGTATGGTATGACATCTACCCTCCATATACCTTACAGTGCTAAACTATATGCTATTACCTAGTTGCAGTCTATATTTGCTGCAATATACTAGAAAGCTGGGCGACTTTATGCGAATACACCCCACTCAACAAATGCGATATGGTCCAGTTAAGAGCTGCTTAATAGAGAATCTACAATAATTTATGGATTGAAAGTTAACAAAATTGCTTACTTTGTTAGGGCTACAAGAGTGATAGGTGTATTAAAAACTAAAAAATAAATTAACAGTTAAAACAATAAAACTCTTTTCTTTCTGTTCCTGTAGCAGCTATAGATCTAACTCCAAACACCCCCCCCCCCCCCCCGTCCAGAATTTTTGGAGAGTTGAAGTATTACCAAGATTTGGAAAGTTTTCTTAGTTTGAGGAAATAGTTGTAGGTATGATCTAAAAAACCCAGTCCAACAGTGGTGAAAATAGAATTATAAAAGTCATAAGGACTGAGGCTGGCAGCATTAATAAAGTGTACAAGGCCAGGATGTGCTATATTTTACAAAATGTTACATTCTCTTTTAAAATGTTTAACAGCACATATTACTTTTAGCTGTAGACAGCAGGATCTACAACAAGATTTGTACGGCAGAGCGTGCATCAAAGCATATTGATTGAGGGTACCAAATGAAATTCACAGTGCCAAATTTATTGTAGCACATAGGCAAAAAAAAAAAAAAAAAAAAAACCTCTGGTGTTCCTAATCAATACTCTTTGATACAGTGTTTGCTTGCTTAACTGGCTGGGCTGAATGAAAGTGCCTGCTAACAAGTCTTCGTTCAGGTGTGTGCTGTATATTGGTGACCTGAAGCAAGCATTTACAAATCGGTATAAGCAGGAGGAGACTGAGCAAAGTGAAGCAAGGCCTTGGAAGACAAATGAAAAGTGGTAGCAAATCAAGTTCAGAGGAGGTGCACATAGATTATGATTATTTATGTGATAGATCCCTGATTAGATAGGAAAAATATAAATGTAGCAAAAACAATTAAGTCTCCCCAGCTTACAAAAAGACTTCGTCTAGAAATGTTTCCCATTTTGCAGCACTGAAACACCGGAAAATGTCAGTTTAGAGATTTACAAGAAATAGAATTCTGAAACACTGGGCTATAATGCCGCCCCTAGGAGAAATGGACACTCGCAAAGCAAAGCTGTAAGGACAGCCCAGTATAACCCCTCCTGCTCCCAGTATGCCTCAATTTAGCAGCAAGCAATGATAGGAGTGGGTCATAAGAGCAGAGGGTAGGGTCTTGTGTCCCGTACTCCAGGAAAATGATTTTAAAAGTAAAAAAAATAAACTTTAATTTAAAAAAATCCCATGTTTCTTGTTGTACATTAGGTGACACGGGATAATATTCTGAACAGTGGGATGTCCAAAAGCAGTCCAACTGAAAGGTGAGCTACAGCAAACAAAAGACTAACCGGCGCACACACATAAAAAGTGTCAGTAAAACAACAATATCATCCTTGACAGTATCAGATTTATCCCCACTCCCAATATTTTTTTGTTTACTCAACTGCAATTTGCACATAGCTATGGAAATGTAACAATGGGATACATGTAAAACAAACTCCTAGGCACCAATTCCAAATATCTTCTTTGATTTATTGATGATATGGGGTGGAAACTCTAAAGCCGTGTACACACGACCAGACTTTTCGACCGGACTGGCTTGACGGAACAAATCCGTCAGACAATCCGACCGTGTGTGGGCTTCATCGGACCTTCAGCAGACTTTTTCTGTCGAAAATCAGACAGACTTTAGATTTGGAACATGTTTCAAATCTTTCCGACGGACTCGAGTCTGGTCGAAAAATACGTTAGTCTGTATGCTAGTCCGTCGGACAAAAAAGGACGCATGGGCAGCTATTGGCTACTGGCTATCAACTTCCTTATTCTAGTCCCTTCGTACGTCATCACGTTCAAACCAACGGACTTTCGAACGGACTTTAGTCCGTTCGTGCGTGGGCAAGTCCGGTCGTTCGAAAGTCCGTCGGACCTTTGATGCTGAAAAGTCCGCTTGTGTGTACGCGGCATAATACTACACCAGATTTTATGGAATTTAAAAACAGAGTTCCACGCACATTCACAAGCCACACAAATACATTATCTTCATCTTTTTAGAAATACAGTTATTCATCACGGAAGACTTTTTTTTTTCTTTTTAAACAAAGAAAAGTTAAAAAAGTAGATGTTATCAGCCATACCCATTTCAGAAGTAGCAAGAGACAGAAGAATAATATACCCTATGGGTAATTCTAGAGAATACGTAGAGAGTGTGCCTTTTACAGAAGTTTGACAGACAATCCTCACTCCTGACAAACCGATTAAAAGAAAAATATCACCCTAAAACGCGTATCTACAAATCTAATTTGAAAAAATTAATTTTTACTAACCCAAAAGACTAAAGTTAAAAAATATCCAAAATTACAAGGTAATTTTCATAATAAGACAGAACACTAGGCATAAAGAAATGGATATCCACTGGTACATTGTACGCAGTGACCCTCAGCTTAACCAACCCCTACCAAAAAAACCCTTCTGTACATCAGGAGAGCCAAAACTATGAAAAATGAACCCTTATTGGACCTTTACTGCTAAACATTGGCTGTGAGTTTTGGTTGTCGGCACCCAAAATGTATGACTTGCTCTACGATTTTCAATATGAAATACACTGAGCAAAATTATGAATGCAACACTTTTGTGTTTGCCCCTATTTATCATGAGCTGAACTCAAAGATCTACGACTTTTTCTATGTACACAAAATGCATATTTCTCTCAAATATTGTTCACAAATCTAATCTGTTAGATTTTTTTAGTCTAAATCTGTGTTAGTGAGCACTTCTCCTTTGGCGAGATAAACCATCAACCTCACAGGTGTGGCATATCAAGAAGCTGATTAGACAGCATGATTATTGCACAGGTGTGCCTTATGCTGGCCACAATAAAAGACCAATCTCTAAACCGTGCCTTTTGAGAGAAATAGGCCTTTTGTGTACAAAACAAGTCATAGATCTTTGAGTTCAGCTCATGATAAATAGGGGGAAAAACAAAAGTGTTGTGTTTAGAATTTTGCTCAGTGTATATTGCATGAAATCTATTATTATATCTGATACACATTGCATGATATACCTTCTGGAATACCCCTGTGGCCTTAGTTATGCGGGTAAAACCACACAAAAACTGAGAGCTGGTCAACACTCAGTAAGTACACCAAAAAGTCCTGAGCCACAGTGTCTCCAAGTATTATGCTCTTGCTCATACAAATGTGCAGGCTGCTCTAAAGCCATGCCAACCCATTTTCTTTAAATCCAGGCTTCCATTAACCCACCCTTTGCCTATAACCTAGATTGTGAATGAGATGCAGCACAGTGATGAGCATTTCTTTGTCACTCTGCTTTCTCCTCCCATTACCATGCTCTTTGTCAGCATTGGTTGGTTCTGAGTGCTGCTTTTCCCCTCCTACTCTGAGCTTTGCTGTACATGGAATGCATGAGGCTAATACTAGGTCATATTCAGGTGCTTACACTGCCTGCATAGCAAAAAAAAAAAAAAATTTCAACGATACATTAATTTGTGTCTTTTATACTGTATCTGTCTAGAGTTCAACTATAAATGCAAAAAAAATCTAATTCTGTTTCACCAAATTTTACCTGTGGGTTTCATTTGCTTGCTACGTGCAAAGTTGTAGTGGGCCCGCTACAGTCACATGATCAGTCCAAGTGTTGTAATAAAAAAAGCTTCTGGGAAAGACAGACCGTAAAATCATTTTTTTAGAGTGTTATGTACACATACTTATAAAACAGCTTGCGTAGCATTTATGCATGTTAGATGAAATTTTATTCTTAAAGACGAATAAGCGTTCAGCCATGGCTACTGGATAGCAACAACAGTTTACTTCAGTTCATAAACTACTATTGCCATCCAAGAAACATTGTTTATGGTCACTTGTTGCCTGGCGTTGATTGGTAATTATGCCAAAGCAGAAGAGACCACATATTTACAGACATTGATTCGAGGAGGCCAACCTCTGAACACAGCTGGGCAAAGCCCGGTCAAAAAGAATTTGATATTTATATAACTTGTGCCAGATGCATGAACAAATTTGCCAAGTTTTTCTAGCAATTTGTATGCTATTTCATGGATTAGCTATGAAAGAACCAATACTGCTATAAAACAACATAGTGATACAGTTATTATCAAATCTAACATTCATTTTCCACCAAGGCACAATCTATGTTCCTCTGTCTGTAGTCTCCCTCCTGGTGCTACAACATTCTACCACAATCTAAAACATGTACGTAGGTTGATTAAATGGCCATTGGAGGCATGTCAATGGCTGCAAAGTGGGTCCAAGTATCACAGAAACACTGAAGTTCTCTTCTCATGACCTCTCCACTCTTTTTGGGATTCATCCATTGATTAAAAACCTTAAAGCAAAAGTCCAGGAACAGAAGACTGATGTTTTTAAAAGTGATCAGTAGTCTAGTTTTTCAAAAGAACAAGCAGATGTATCAGTGTTGAAATATAGTAAAAAAAATTTAACACCAATAGAAACGCTTACAATAGTCACCTTTTATTTAATTATGTAAAACCTTTATCCTAAAAGGAACAAAACTGTTGCTTCAACTGCTTAGAATGTTAGTTAGAGTTTGGCTTCAATTTGTCAGTGTATCCAAATCTGCTAGTGCGTATAACCTTACCCTTCACCCAGACTGACAATGCTGCTATCAACAGATGTCTCTGTTGCTCCTTCATCCAGAGTATAGACACCCGAATACAGGAGATGTGTTACTGGTCAGATCACCAGGTGAAAACAGAGTGAAAAAGAGCTTTAAAAGGAAAACAAAAGCAGCCACCACATGCAACAATTGGTAAGCCCCAATATATTACATTTTTGGTTTTGGGATTAATATCGTTTTAGGCTCCCCCAAGCACCGAATCTGGGTAAAGCATAGATTCACTTTAAATATGGCATTTGCAGGTACAATTAGATTTCTAAGAGTGTAAAAACTAAAAGTAATCATTTCAAATATTTAAACCCAAGATCTAAGTTAAAGCTGAAATTTGTATAACTGAGCAGCCTAGATTTCCAGGTTGTCAGGACACTTAGGAAGATATTTAAATGCACTTGCAAGCACCTGTGGATGCCTCAATTTAAAGTATAAAACTTCCAAATAAAATGACCTATGTACGTAGCCCCCCTGGCGGTTTTCCCGAGTGCGGCTCGGGGTTAAAATTCAGTCCCATTAGCGGTAACCCCGAGCCACACTCGGGATCGCATTGCAGGATCCTGGGGCGGCGTTACTTACCTTGTCCCCGGGATCCTGCGATGTCCCCCGCAGTGTCCGTGGGCTCCGTCCTCTGCCCGAAGCCTCTCTGTGCCAGGCTCCGTTCCCTGCGAGCGGCGCGACGCACGTGGGCGGAGCCTGGCGGCAAATTAAAAAAACTGTAAAAAGCATAACACATACAGTACTGTAATCTTACAGATTACAGTACTGTATGAAATTCTTTCACATCCCTTTTGTCCCCAGTGCTTTGTCCTATGCCCTGCATGCAGTTCTATATTATATATACTGTTCTTTCTGGCTGGAAACTGGAGATTGTCCATAGCAACCAAAAAGTGTCCCTTTACGTCAAAAATGGTTTTAGACCAGCTAGAAAACAGCGATAGTAAATTAGAACACTTGCAGAATTGAGCGATAGTGAATTGTGGGGAAATTTATTTTATTATTATTTTATTTTTATTTTTTTAATTATTTATTTTTATTTATTATATTATAATTTATGTTTTTGTGTTTCAAACTTTATCATACCCGGGATATCTACTAGACTCTTGTTTGGACAGATTTAAGTGTGTTATTGTTAAGAATTACAGACCTTCAATATAAAACGCCAAATTTCCATGCAAAATAATTGTACCGCTTTCAGCACCTAAAATCCGAAATAATCATACCGCCAGGGAGGTTAATTGTGAAAAATATACTTATTACATATTTGTTTTTTTAAGTTGTAAACAGACATTTCACATATCTTTAACAGGCACCACTAACTCCTACGAACCTGCACTTCCTGATGAATTTCTGGCAGGATATCTTCCCATTTCCAACAGCAGGACTACATTACCCATGTCCAGGGCTTTGTTTCTCGGAGAATAGGTGCAGCAACTCCCCCGTTTGAGTCACCCCACACAACAATAGACTCCCCCAACAACAATAGATTCCCTGCAGCAACAGTGAACCATCCACAACAAAATATCACACCCAGTAACAAAATATCGACCCAAGCAACATTAGATCCCCCCCCCAGCAGCAACAACAGATCTCCCAGCAGCCAGCATTAATAGATCCTCCAGCAGCCAGTAAAAATAGACCTCTCCCTCAACAGTAGATCCCTTCCAGCAACATAAGACCCCCCCCCAGCAACAATAGATTCCCCATCAGCAACAATAGACCCTCACACAAAATCAGATCCCCACCAGTGACAATAGATCCCCCAGCATCCAACATCCAGACCCTCCAGCATACCCCACACCCCATGCTATTTCATACATTCAGTGCTGGAGTTGCCGGAACTGCGTTCCCCCGCCAAAAAAAAGCCCTACCCATGTCCCATACAGGTGCGCAATAATCGCATGAGTAGCAATCAAAGTGTTTCCACTGTTTCTGTATGGGAGCAGGCATAATTTATTGGTTCCATAGGGAGCCAGAATGCATATGGAGACACCCAGAAACAGATGTAAACATAGGGAAGAACAATACAAATCTTCACACATAAAAGGAAGACAGCAGGAGAAGAAAAAGAGAGAGGCAAGACCTTGGGGTTTATTTACTAAAGCTTGAGGCTGGGTTCATATATATGTGATCTGGATGTGTTTTAGGCCGCATTCCAATTCGCATGACATGTGAATGTGACTGGCTCTCGACATGTCGACATGTCTGGGGCGGCCGTGGTGTGGTTTCAAAAAGGGTTCTGTGCATTTTTGGGTCTGGTTCAGGTGCAAATTCAGGCAAAAATTTGCCCCGGAACCCGGTAAACAGGAATGCACCAGACCCCGGAATGCAGACTGCAGCCACACATATGTGAACCCAGTCTGAGATTGCAAAATCTGGTGCAGCTCTGCATAGAAACCAATCAGCTTCCAGGTTTTATTTTCAAAGCTTAATTGAACAAGTTGAGGTTAGAAGCTGATTGACTACCATGCAGAGCTACACCAGATTTTGCAATCTCCAGCATTAGTAAATAAACCCCCTAGTGAGTATAATTTTAAATTAACTGAATTGAGTTATATTTTCATTTTTATAGTTATTTTTTAGTCAAATCTCACTCTGGAATGATCCTGTCGACTGGTCATACATCTGTCAGGCAACTAAACCCTCCTCGCCTAATATCGCTGCTTTAGAGACGAATTACAACAGGTGGTACCTGGTCCCTACCAGGATTACCAAAGTCTTCCCGCAATACCACCCACATTGTTTTGTGTGGCTGCAATGAGTTGGGCACACATCTCCACATTTGGTGGAAATGCTCCGTAGTACAATCCTTCTGGTCGGATATCTTTGGTATTCTTTTGAAACTTTTTGCTTCACCCTTATTGCCTGACCGAATGGTTGTACACCTGAACAACAAACCCTTGGCTTTGACCCATCAACAATTTAAGCTCCTACTTCAAATCACTACAGCAGCCAAACAGACTATTGCAAAGGCCTGGAAATCTCCCTCCCTCTGTATACTCACGACAAATCACAGAATTATCCAGGCGATGACCCGTGCCAAAATAGAAGCTGTCCTACTGGATACAGTGAATACATTTGAGAAGCTCTGGAGGCCCTGGGTAACCCACTGTCTACCCCTGGTTTCGATTATACTTTACTACTTCTATAATCCTCTAAACGTGATCCTTCCAACCCTGTTCCATGTCTGTCAATAGTTTCCTTCCCTCCTTGGGGATCCCCCACCTCACCCCAACCTAATATTAATATTACACAAAGATAACCCGAGTAAATCCAAGATGCAGTTTTTAAATTATTATTTCATTTAAGGGAAAAAAGCTGTTCAAACCTGCCTGGCCCTATGTGAAAAAGTAATTGCTCCCTCCAATGTTGAATCATGAATGAACTGTGATTAACCACAATTTTATGTAAAGCTGAGTTAAATTTCACTTTCCACACCCAGGTCTGATTACTGCCAGACCTGTTGAATCAAGAAATGCTGGAAAACCCTCCAATGTGGCTGAATTAAAACAATTCTGCAAAGAAGAGTGGGCCAAAATTGCTCCACAGCAATGTGAAAAGACTCACTGCCAGTTCTCGCAAACTCTTGATTGCAGTTGTTGCCACCAAGGGTGGCACAACCAGTTATTAGGTTTAGGGGGCAATTACTTTTTCACATAAAGCCAGGCAGATTTGGACAGCTTTTTTTGCCTTAATAAATGAAACCATCATTTAAAAACTGCATTTTGTATTTACTCGGGTTATCTTTGTGTAATAATAAAATTTGTTTTATGATCTGAATCATTTGAGTGTGGCAAATATGCAAAATAAAAGAAAAAATCAGATACGGGGCAAATACTTTTTCACACAACTGTATATTATACATCCAGACTGTCAGCCTACTTTTGAATTTTTTTTTTTGAGGCATGCCCTCTTTTGTCAAATGCTACTTGTATTAGGATTCTGTATGGTCGTCTGTATGGCTTTACTTCTGTTATTTCATACCTGTTACAATTGTGTACTTGCTGTTGTATTGCTTACATCTTTGTATGGAGCGCATTATTATTTTTATTATTATGATTATTTTTCCCAATAAAATATTTGAACAAGGATATTTTTTAGCCAGCAGGTGGAGCCGCAAGCTACTCTTCACATGTTGCCCAGGCTAATCTTAAAGAGACACTCAGGGCAAAGTGGCAGTGTCTACCAATAGCCCCCTTCCAGCAAGGTGTACTAATTCACAATCACTGCCCTCCCCTAAGCCCTGGTGTCAAAGTTTTACCCCAGGTGGATGATGTCATCACCTCCTTTTGACAGTGTTTAGATGTGTCTGTTAGCTGCAGAGGCTCAAAGTCACACACTTCCTCATGCCTACTTGGAGACACGGATCAGATTAAAAGTGACAGTGCATCTTTAACTGCTTTGTTAAAAAAGCCTGTTTACAGAGCTCAATAACTTATGCTTAAACAGCTGAGTGACTCCTACATTTCCTGTTCTATAGAGCTTCATACACACCTGTTAGAGAAACAGTCTCAGAGCAAATAGTTTTGCTTTACTTTCTTTTTAGGAAAGCCATCATGTTCTGTGTCAGGGGGTGCAACCTGTATTGCATGTAATGTATTAAATAAAGATTTCATATAAACTAAATAATCTTAAATTAATTATTTTGAACCAAATTCATTACAGTTTCCTTTTAAGAACAAGTTAGGAAAATGTATACGCAAAGCCCAATTATTTACAGTAATCTATGGTGATCAGAGTTGGCCATTGGCTATTAACCACTTCCCGACCAGCCACCACAGATTTACTGAGGCAGAATGGCACGGGTGGGCGAAGCGACGTTATGTTAAGGCGGCCGCGACGATCGGATTTGTTTCAGAATCGATCAGTCTCCAGGCCCAGGCCAATGATTTCTGGCCTGGACCTGCTGAGCGGTCCTGACGAATGAAATTCTCCCCTGCCTGTTTAAGTGTAAACACAGACAGGGGAAGTGATGTCATCTCCCCTCGTGGAACTCTTTTCCGTTCCAGAGAGAGGAGAGAGGACATCCAAATGTGAGTTGCACCAACACTACACATAGCCACATATATCACCACCCGATCACCCCCGATTGCCCCCCCCCCCCCAGTTAACCCCTTTACTCCCTGTCACTGTGTCACCCAGTGCAGTGTTCATATTTTTCTTTGATCACTGTACTGGTGTCATTTGTGACACTAATCAGTGTTAGGGTAGTTAGTAGTAGCTCCAGATAGGTCTAGGGACCCCCCCTAATAAAGGTTTAACCCCTTGATCACCCCCTGTCACCAGTGATCACCGTATTAGTGTCACAGGAGACGCTGGTCAGTTAGTTATTTTATGATAGCGTCAGGGCACCCGCTGTATATTAAAAAGTTTAACCCCCTGATCACCTGGCGGGTGATATCAGTTAGGTTTTAGCGTCAATTAGGGTCTGCGTCGCCTCGGGCAGCGTCAGATTAGTGCCAGTAGCGCTAACACCCATGCACGCACCATACACCTCCCTTAGCAGTACAGTGCCTGAACGGATCAATATCTGATCAGATCTATACTAGCGTCCCCAGTAGTTTAGGGTTGCCAAAAATGCAGTATTAGCGGGATCAGCCCAGATACCTGCTAGCCCCTGCGTTTAGCCCCTCCGCCCAGCCCAGCCAATTGCAGTATCAATCGATCACTGTCACTTACAAAACACTAAACACATAACTGCAGCATTCGCAGAGTCAGGCCTAATCCCTGCGAATGCTAACAGTTTTTTTGGTAGCGTTATAAGCAGTTGCTGACAGTCAGGTGCCCTTTTTTCCTGTGAGTCTCACTAGTGTACCAGTAAATTTAGAGGCCAAAATGTCCAATCGAAGGTACACTAGTGAAGAGGCCTACACGTTTCTGAGCATGACAGATGAGAGTGAAGAGGAACTCACCCATCTGTCAGATTCAGGCTCAAAATACGAACCTGTGGACAGCAGCGGCACCCTGAGAGATAGCTCTGACGACGGAGTAGTGGTCCCTGCCAAGGTCAGGCGTACCCCACCCCGTTCTTCTGCTGTTGTTGAAGTGCAAGAACCACAGGGCTCTCGTATAGAGCAGAGAGCCAGTACTAGTGCCGCTCATCCTTCTGGTGAACTGGCAAGCACCAGTGGCCTAGTACATCCTGGTCGTACATCCAGCACTGCTGTATTACGTGGTGACGTGGCGAGTCCCATAAGTGCAGTTCAAGCTGGTAAGGTGGCTAGCACAACTAGTGTCCTGCAGCCACCAAGAAAACAAACAGAGGCCCGTCAAGCCCATAGTGCCCTTCCTGCTGCATTTGCCAATCCGAATTGGGAGCCCACCACTTCTGCAGCACCCATACTTCCCCCATTCACTGGCCAACCTGGAATTCAGGTGGAAACAGATCATTTCACGTCACTTGGTTTTTATTCACTGTTTTTCACAGAAGATCTCTATAGATCTATTGTGGACCAATGCAATTTGCATGCTAGTCAAATCATCGCCGCTAATGCCCAGTTGACCATTGCCAGAGATTGGAAACCTATTACGGTCTCCCAATTTGAGACCTTCCTGGGTCTATCCCTCCTTATGGGCATAAGCGACTGGTGTTGTGGAGAAACCCCTCTGGGTCCACAAATATAACCTTAATATGGGAGGGGTGGACCTCAATGACCAGTTGTTGGTGCCGTACCTAACTGCCCGTAAGGCCAGGTGCTGGTATAAAAAAGTGTGTGTATACTTATTCCAATTGGCTCTGCTGAATGCTTATGTGCTATACAAAGCTTCACGACGAACTGGATCCTTCCTTAAATTCCAGGAAGAGATCATCACAGCCCTTCTGTTTCCAGACAGTGCTGTGGCCCAACTTCCCAATCCAAATGCATAGAGCCGGCTGCATGAGGGGCATTTTCTGCATGTCCTCCCTGGTACCCCTACCCAAAGAAATCCCCAAAGAAGATTTTGTGCCTGTAGAAAGTGCAGATATAGGCGTGACACACATTTTTATTGTCCCTCCTGTCCTGACCAAAATGGTCTTTGCATTGGTGACTGTTTTGAACGCTATTAGACACTAGTGGAGTATTAGCGTAGGGAACAGCATTGCACAGTTATAGGCACACTTAAACAGGGTCTCAAAAGATAAGATGACCATTACATTTTGAGAGACCCTAATCTGGAACATTTACAGTTTATATAAAATTGCAAAGAAAAAACAAACAAAAACACAAAAAAATAAAAAAGCCAAAAATAGTTGTGGTTTTGTTTTTCTTCTCTCTCTATTGTTCTCTCTCTTATGTTCGCTCTCTATTGTTCTATATCTATTGTTCTCTCTCTATTGTTACTGTATTTTAGAACTGTAATGTTTTATTTTTACTATGTTTTATTGTATTTGCTTTGCAGGTATGGTATGTCTTACTGTTATACTGTAATGTTACTTTGTTTTATTGTTAACCATTATTTGCTTAGCAGGTACGCCATTCAGCTGCAGCATGGGTTTATTTATTCTGACAGCAACAGCGTTTGCTCCCATGATACATAAAGCTGTGACTCCAGCGCTGTAGGAGGTGATTTCACCACCACAGTTAAAGAAAAGAGCATATATGCCGAAGCATGGGGGCAGGGGTGGAGGAGCGATTTGCTCCTAACATTAGGGGAGGATTGCTCCCATGCTTCAGCAAATATTTTTTAGCACAGATTGTGTTAAAAAATCAAGTTGTTTTATTGAATTAATGTTTTATCGTTACCATTGTTTGCTTTTAAGGTATGCCATTCAGCTGCATTACTGATTTATCCATCTTGACAGCAACAGCGTTTGCTCTCACGATACGAAAATCAGCGACTCCATCGATGTAGGAGGTGATTTCACCACCACAGTTAAAAAGAAAATGGTGCATGTATGCCACATTTTTTTACACAAAGTTGTCACTAAATTATATATTGTTCAAACATGACATGGTTATATGTGGAATTACACCTCAAATACATTCTGCTGCTTCTCCTGAATATGGGGATACCACATGTGTGAGACTTTTTGGGAGCCTAGCCGCGTACAGGATCCCAAAAACCAAGCACCGCCTTCAGGCTTTCTAAAGGCGTAAAATTGTGATTTTATTCACTACCACATTTACGGAGGCCCTGAAATGTCCAGATAGCACAAACCCCCCAAATCACCCCATTTTGAAAAGTAAACACCCCACGGTATTTGCTAAGATGCATGGTGAGTATTTTGCAGCTCTCATTCATTTTTGAAAATGAAGAAAGAAAAGAAATTTTATTTATATTTTTTCAATTTTCAAAACTTTGTGACAAAAAGCAATATCTGCAAAATATTCGACATGCCTCTCAGCAAATAGCTTCGGGTGTCTACTTTCCAAAATGGGATAATGGGGGGGGGGGTTGTGCTATCTGGGTATTTTATGGCCTCCGAAAGCGAGAAGTGAAATAAAAAATGTAAGCCCTTAGAAAGCCTGGAGGCGGTGATTGGTTTTTGGGGTCCTGTACGTGGTTAGACTGCCAAAAAGTCCCACACATGGTGTCCCCATACTCAAGAGAAGCAGCAGAATGTATTTTGGGGTGCAATTCCACATATAACCATGCCATGTTTGAACTAAATATAATTTAGTGACAACTTTGTGCAAAAAAACTGTAATTTTCTCGATACTTGTGGCAAAATATAAAATATTTCATGGACTCAACATGCTTCTCAGCATATAGCTTGAAGTGTCTTCTTTCCAAAATGGGGTCATTTGGAGGGGTTTGTGCTATCTTGACATTTCATGGCCTCCGAAACTGTGATAGGTAGTGAGGAAGTGAAATCACCATTTTACGCTCTTAGAAAGCCTGAAGGCGGTGATTGGTTTTCAGGGTCCTGTACACGGCTAGGCTCACAAAAAGCCTCGCGCATGTGGTATCCCCGTACTCAGGAGAAGCAGCAGAATGTATTTTGGGGTGTCATTTCACACATGCCTATGGCATGTTTGAGCAATATATCATTTAGTGACAACTTTGCGAAAAAAAAAAAAAAAAGGGTTTTACATTTTCCCGCAACTTGTGGCAAAATATAAAATATTCCATGGACTCAACATGCCTCTCAGCAAATAGCTTGGGGTGTCTACTTTCCAAAATGGGGTCATTTGGGGGGGGGGGTTGTGCTATCTTGGCATTTTATGGCCTTCGAAACTGTGATAGGTAGTGAGGAGTGAAATAAAAAGTTTAAGCCCTTAGAAATCCCGAAGGCGGTGCTTGGTTTTCGGGGTCCTGTACGCAGCTAAGCTCCCAAAAAGTCTCACACGTGAGGTATGCCCATACTCAGGAGAAGCAGTAGAATGTATTTTGGGGTGTAATTCCACATATAACCATGGCACGTGTGAGCAATATACCATTTAGTGACAACTTTGTGCCATTTGTTTTTTTTTTGTCATTTACTGGTGACAAAAAAATAAAATATTTAATGGGCTCAGCATGCCTCTCAGCAATTTCCTTGGGGTGTACTTTCCAAAATGGGGTCATTCGGGGGGGTTTGTACTGCTCTGCCATTTTAGCACTTCAATAAATGACATAGGCAGTCATAAACTAAAAGCTGCGTAAATTCCAGAAAATGTACCCTAGTTTGTAGATGCTATAACTTTTGTGCAAACCAATAAATATACGCTTATTGACATTTTTGTTACCAAAGACATGTGGCTGAATACATTTTGGCCTAAATGTATGACTAAAATTGAGTTTATTGGATTTTTTATAACAAAAAGTAGAAAATATCATTTTTTTTCAAAATATACAGTCTTTTTCCTTTTATATCGCAAAAAATGAAAATCACAGAGGCAATCAAATACCATCAAAAGAAAGCTCTATTTGTGGGAAAAAAGGACGCAAATTTTTTTTGGGTACAACATTGCATGACCGCGCAATTACCAGTTAAAGCAGCGCAGTGTTAAATTGTAAAAAGTGCTCTGGTCATTGAGCAGCCAAGTCCTCCGGGGCTGAAGTGGTTAACAATAATCAGTTTTAACGGTTATTCTAAACAATACATGTTTCTTAAGATTGCTACGGTCTCCTGCATTTACACATCAATCTTTGATTTATAAAATTAAACCATATAAGTCCCTGTTTTAATCAATAATTTCAGTATACCCAGCAACACATGGGTTAAACGTAAAACATAAAACTCTATGGATTTTCAGGACCTCTTTTGCTGTAAATAATTAATACAAGCAGCTTTGAAACTAGTCTACAATATAAGGCACTTTTAGTCTTTTTTGCCATGAGAAAGTGTGATGGCCTTGGGCCCCTTGGGAGCAGACCAGCCATGATTCCAGTTCCAGAACACTGCCGATATATGGCAAGGTCTCCTGTATTTTCCAGAAAATACATATGGAAAAAATACTACACACTTGGGACACTCACTCCTCTTATAACCCCAAAGAAAACACACAGTTTTAAAATTGCCAAAGATTTTATTTTCTCTTCTTTCCCTGACTCATTTTTTTTTTTCTCGCTTAGTAAAAAAACCACAAAATCCACAAACAAAATGCAACAAAATGACTTTGTGTTTTGATTGCACCACTGTGCTAGGAATCAAAAGAATAAGAGAAAATCTAGGTTCCCTACTCAAATATCCCAGAACCTAGAAAAACCGCAACTCTTGGTAGTCCGCAGAGGAAACGTTCAATGAAGGAGAAGAAAAGCATTAAAACTTTTTAAGGATTTCGGAGCCCCAATGAAGGAATGACTTTCCCCTCCTGTATTTATAAACACCACCCTCGGACAAGGCTGAGTAACATGAGCTCAAAAATAAGGCATGACATTGAAATATGGATTTAATTTTTACAGCTATTTTACTCAAAGTTTTCAAACTGAGAAGCAGCCAAAGACTAGAGAAGGCAAACATTTCACACAGATCTCCTCTTACGTCCTTATTGGAAAAGTGGATGAAAATGAAACATGAAAAATGTACTGGCTGTTCAAATGTTTTACACTGTATTCAAATGCATTAAAAAGGACCACGAGAGTGAATATTCCATCTTATAGTCCTATAACTGTGTAGCTCACCTGTAAAAGACACCATCCTTATTTAATTTACAAAAAGGCTTGTGTGGACACAAATTTACAAGTGTTACCTTTTGCATTCAAACACTGCACTGCTGAAACACGAGTCTGGATTCAAAGACTGTGTTTAAGTTGCTTTGCCTACAAGTAGAACATATCTCAATAGGACCTGCTTTTTCCAAAGAAATGCAACGCAAAGCAGATCAAATGCACATTACGACATTAAAATAAACATGTGTTTCAAATGCACGTCAAACGCAGGAAACAGTAGACTTATACATGAGCACTTACTATGTGCAATGATGACTAAAGCCGCGTACACACGGGCAGACTTTTCGACCGGACTGGTTTGACGGAACGAATCCGTCGGACAATCTGACCGTGTGTGGGCTCCATCGGAACCTTCAGCGGACTTTTTCTGTTGAAAATCAGACAGACTTTAGATTTGGAACATGTTTCAAATCTTTCCGATGGACTCGAGTCCGGTCGAAAAATCAGTTCATCTGTATGCTAGTCCGACGGACAAAAAAGGACACAAGGGCAACTATTGGCTACTGGCTATGAACTTCCTTATTCTAGTCCCTTCGTGAGTCATCACGTTCAAACCAATGGACTTTCGAACGGACTTTAGTCCGTTCGTGTGTGGGCAAGTCCGGTCGTCCGAAAGACCGTCGTGACTCCGTCGAAAGTCCGTTGGACCTTTGATGCTGAAAAGTCCGCTCATGTGTACACGGCATAAGGGTCTTAAAGGGGTTGTAAAGGCAGAAGTTTTTTTATCTCTATGCACTAAGATAAAAAGCCTTCAGTATGCAGCAGCAGCCCTTAGCCCCCTAATACTTACCTGAGGTCCCTCTTTGTTCAGCGATATGTACAAGAGTCTCAGCCGTCTGAGATTTTCCCTCCTGATTGGCTGAGACACAGCAGCAGCGCCATTGGCTGTCACTACTGTCAAAGTCAACTAGCCAATCAGGAAAGAGGGGGGGCGGGGCCAGGACTCTGTGTCTGAATGGACACAGGGAGCTGTGACTCGGCTCGGGTGCCCCCATAGCAAGCTGCTTGCTGTGGGGGGCACTTAACAGGAGGGAGGGGCCAGGATCACAGAAAAGATGCAAAAGTGCAAATCCGCTGCAACAGAGCAGGTAAGTATGGCATGTTTGTTATATTTATGGGGGAAAAATTTTGACTTTACAATCACTTTAAGAGTTAGACGTCATTTGAGCCTCATTTGCCAAAGAAACATGGCGCATTTAACATTTTTACCAGGGCTGCTTGCATTGCAGACGTTTATTGCTCTCTTGAACATTTAGAGCTGCCGGTAAGATATTTACTATGCAATATTTCCGGGTGCATGCTTGCACCTCTTGTCTGCTGTTGGCCCATTTTTCCCCACTATTCCTGCTGTGACAGTGATTGGGTGGCAAGGAGGAAAGTGTATAACTGGAGGAGAGTATTTTGGGAGGTAAATGTGTAGGGATTGTGTACATACTTATACGTTATAGCAAGTTCTATGGAGGCACAAAGTTAAACAGGAAGTAAACCCTGATAGGTTTTACTTACTCTTTTCTCCCCTGCAAAGTAAAAGCATAAGGGGCTAGTATGCATCGCACCTGCAAACGAAGCCCGCAATGTCCCTGCTGGTGGCTACATCTATCTTTACCCCTCTTCCTTCCGGGGGCCGTGAACTCCAGCTCTGTGACTGGCCGGAGTTGCGTGACACCACTCCCGCACATCCGCGCGGGAGCCGCCGGTCACGGCACGGGCCCTCTAGAAATGGCACGATCGTGTTCTTTCAGTGCGAATGCGTCGATGATGCCAGTGCAAGTGTATATGGTAAATATCTCCTAAACCGTGCAGGTTTAGGAGATATTTCCAGTACCTACACGTAATTATAGGCTTACCTGTAGGTAAAAATGGTGTTGGAAAAAGACACACCCGCCGCTCCAGGTGAGACCAGGAAGCCTAATGATCCAGTAGGTGCTCGCCTCAGCTCGCCTCCGCACACAATGAAATTAGAAGAAATGGCCGCACACCACTGTAGATCAAAATCCTTTTTATTTGGACATCCCAAAAACTACAGGAATCAGAATGCTGGGTAGACGCGTTTCGCGCACTTCACGTGCGCTTAGTCATTACCTAAAAGTGGTAAAAGTGGTGTACCTAGGTTTACAACCACTTTTAGTTCCACCTTAAAGTAAGCATAAAACTTATGTCAGTAAAAATAACGAGGAATAATGTAGATGAAAAAATAGGAGAGTATCTGAATGAAATGAAATCAGCACATGTTGCATTAGTGTTTTTTTTTCTCATCTTAAGAGATGCAATAGGGAATTTGCACTTTAAACAAAGGTTCTTTACTTTTCAGCTGCCTCCTTGACTGTACAACACGAGCACACGGTCACACACTGGTATACACTAGGTATCAGCAGTTCAGTAACAACACTGCTTTAGGCATCAGTATGAAAGGGCCCTTTGTTCATGCTGGCTGAGTAGTACAAGCCTTCTTTAATTTTATCCCCGGGGATTTTAAACATATCAGCAGGCAAGCACCTCTTGGATGCTCCGCCTGTCTAGTGCATCAATATCTACAAATATGCTGCTAATTAATGTGTCGGCCTTTCATTACTCTGTAGTATGGCAGGGTATTGAATTTTCAAGCCTGCATAGAAACTGTGCCTATCACAACCGTGTTGACTACATCCTTGCTTTTTGATAACATCTGCTGGGCTGGAAGTACATGAAAAGTGCTGCTGGTCATAGAGATGAAACATTAAAAAATGTTGCTAAACATAGATAGTGAATAAACAAGTGTCCATAAAGTGTAAAAAACTGGTGCTGTTCTAAATAGTGTAGATGAATTCCTTGATGAACATCAAGTAACAGTGAGTATAATTGATGTGCATTTTGATCACCCAAGTGCACCTCCACCGATACTGATATAAAACGCCTCCTTACCAGAGGTCTAGACTCCAAATTATAAGAGTCTAGACAGGCGTGATATGCAAGTATAGAAGATCCAATCTTCTTTCTCTATTATATTGCAGGTGGTGGTACTGTCATGGCTGATAGTTTACTCCACAGTAGGGCTCATGAACGAAAGAGAAAACCGTTTATTAAAAGAAATCAGTGCTAAACACTTACAGAAATCCAGTAAAAAAAACATTAATAGATCCAAGACATCATAGAAGTCAATCAACCAGTATACAGGATTGGTGTGCGTGGTACCTCATGAACATGGACCCCACCCAAAGCATTTTGTTAGAGTTAATGTCCTGTGGGGCATGGGGGTCCATGTCTTACACCATGTGAATATATACTGTCCAAAAATAGGCAGGGCACCAGTTGTTCAAACTTTATGGACACTTGTTTATTTAATATCTATGTTTAGCGCGGCAACATTTTTTTTTGTTTCATGTTTATCACGATTGGTCCTGTTGTGTTGTTGCCAGCAGCTTGCACTTTTATATTTAGTCTATAATAATAATTTGTTTTTGCTTATGGTCATAGTGATGCCTCTGGTTAGCATGTTGTGAGATCAGTAACCTTCAAAAGCAAAGCAACATGGTCAAGTAAAAATGGCCACTATCTAGCTCATCAAATGAGAGGCATATGATTCATATTCAATGTAGCAAAGCAAAGAGCACTACACTACAAATCAGAGTACGCCTTAGCAACCTCACTTATTTTCAAAGATCATGGTTACTCCAAGTGGTTACTAAAAGTTTCTTCACTAAAAAGACAAAAAAAAAAGTAAATGTACAAAGCATGTCAAGAGTAAAAAAAAGAGAACTACCCTACAAATCAGAATACCTCTTTGCAACCTCACTTATTTTCAAAGATCATGGTTACTCCAAGTGGTTACTAAAAGTTTCTTCACTAAAAAGACAAAAAAAGTAAATGTACAAAAGCATGTGAAGAGAAAAAAAAAATCACTGAAATATCCAACAAAATAAGCGATAGCAAAACAGCAAAAAGTTGAGTATACCAAAACTGTTTAAAGTGGAACTCCAGGCAAAAAAGCCAAATACACATCTATATGAACTGTTTTACCTGTGAAAGGTTGTGTTTAGCCACTCTCATGTTTCACACACCCTGCCACAGAACAGGGAGATGGCTTCACTAATTTCTTGTTTAGTTTTGTTTCATGTCTGCTTATTGAACAATGATTTAGCTATGTGAAGATAATGACTTTTTGTGCAATGATCAGGTTGGTGGAGTAGAAGCGGGGCATTATTTACCATAGTGACACTCCTGGGCCAGTGGCTAGGGCAGCAGGGAAAGCGGGCTCGAAATTAACTAATTCTGATTACTTCCTATTTCCATTCTTTGTTAGACAGACGTGTACTGCTAAATTTAGCAAGATGACTATACAATTGATTCCTGCATGCAGATAATGCAGCAGTGTGCTGCAAGTATCCACAATGTGGTTTCAACAAAGCCCGCCAGGATCCCCCTGCTTGAATGCCTTTTACACAGCAAATAGTATTAATCATAGAGAGCAAAACACCTGGACAAATAGGTTATATGTGAATCACAAGACTGGATGAAGGGAATTTTAATTTCTTTGGCAGCTAAAACATTTCTCATATATACAGTACACATATATATACTTCAGTGGTCTATTTAGTCTTATTTGTGCTATCCTTTTAGTTGCGGAGGAGCATCACTCTCATCTTAGGATATCTGGACAGAAGTTGTATCAATGGTACACATTTCATTCTGGAACTGTCTCTTACCAGAGACAAAGTGTACACCCTGCCAAACATTTGGCTGGGTAGAATGTGGAAGAGTAAAAACTTCTGTTAGGCTTTGTCATCTGTGCCCCGTGTCTATTGCCATCTGGGGAAATCGTACTACTCTTTTGACCCAGTAAACAAACAGAGAGCACTAGAAATCTGAAAGAAATTTAAACATTTCTTTCTTTACAATTCTAATTAAAAGAAGAAGTGTTATAAGAGGTCTTCGCCTTGTTTTCTTCATTCAGGTGTTTATGCAGCAGAATCTTTTCTCCTTTTAACAAGCTGTCTGTATTAGACTGTAAGCACTACATAACGCAGTTGATCCTGACTTACCACCTCCTCTCCAGAATGACCCATGCTGTACAAGGGTTTACAAATGCAAGTACTTAAACAAGTTGCATTAAAATTATTTTTAGGTAAATAAATAACTGGTTTTGTGTTTTATCTGCCAGAGGTTCGGTTTTAACAGTAAATCTTGAAGTTCAATTCATTTTGGATTTAGTTTGTAGTAGGGTTCCGCCTTAGAATATTAATTCTAACTAGCCAGAAACAAGGGCTATATGGCATTTTTTTTTTCCTTCCCAGATTAGTACGACTAACGACAGGCACCTACATAAAATCTGAAATCACTTTTGCATCATCCTGTTCTTTAAACGTCTTAATAACAAAGCAATTTCCCTTCATAAACTATCAGGATTAGCTGCGCTCTGGAACACGCTAAAAATAATTCCTGCTTAACCCAGGACTCAAAATTAAAGGAGATAAAACAGGCAAGCATTAATCTAAGTCAACGTGATAAATGTATTACGCGGGCAAAGTGGCAATCACAAATATGCGCTGGCAGTAAATTCTGTCTGATAAATTCAACGCAAACAAGAGTAACAGTTCTTGATCCCCTGCAGATGGACCTAACTATTGTACGGGCAAATGATTAATATGATTCCTGTTCAAACCTTAAGAGAGTTAACTTTATCATCCCTTTCTGAAGTTTAAATTGCAGAGAAGCCCTGTTTAATAAATGGCACCCAAATCGCTATCAATGGGGAGCATCACTTGGAAACTGCCATGGTGTGAAGAGTTTATCTGAAGGAAGACATGTTGGCTTGGCTAACGATTGATCACAGACTTCAGGCTAGAACCGAGAACTGATACATTGCTCAGTCTGGGGTAACCTTACCATGTGGTACCTCCACATATCATTAATCAGGAAGGGCGATTCCAGGCAAGCAGCCAGCCTCTCTCCTATTACCGGCCACATCTCTGATCCTCAAAGGACGGCATGTTCACCTGCTGTGCTGGCACCGATCCCTTAATCATAATATCTCTGTTACTGAACTCCATTACATTCGACATGGTAAGAGGCCCCAGAAGAGGTTTGGCAACAATAATACAGCCATGATTTCATCTGAGCAGCAGCTATAAAAAAAGGTTCTGGAAAAAAATATGTAATTTTTTTTTAAAAGTGAAATACAAAATTTAAATATTCTTGATTATATCTAAACCTAGTAGTTGTGTTTTGACAATTTGAATTCAGACAGTTATCCAAAGTTTAATCTCAATGAGAATTCTCTCTCTTCTCTCTCTCTCTCTCTCTCTCTCTCTCTCTATATATATATATATATATATATATATATATATATATACACACAGGATCTCACAAAAGTGAGTACACCCCTCACATTTTTGTAAATATCTTATTATATCTTTTCATGTGACAACACTGAAGAAATGACACTTTGCTACAATGTAAAGTAGTGAGTGTACAGCTTGTATAACAGTGTACATTTTCTGTACCCTCAAAATAACTCAACACACAGCCATTAATGTCTAAACCGCTGGCAACATAAGTGAGTACACCCCTAAGTGAAAATGTCCAAATTGGGCCCAAAGTGTCAATATTTTATATGGCCAACATTATTTTCCAGCACTACCTTAACCCTCTTGGGCATGGAGTTGCCCAGTGCTTCACAGGTTGCCACTGGAGTCCTCTTCCACTCCTCCATGACGACATCACGGATCTGGTGGATGTTAGAGACCTTGCGCTCCTCCACCTTCTGTTTTAGGATGCTCAATAGGGTTTAGGTCTGGAGACATGCTTGGCCAGTCCATCACCTTTACCCTCAGCTTCTTTAGCAAGGCAGTGGTCATCTTGGAGGTGTGTGGGGTCATTATCATGTTGAAATAATGCCCTGCGGCCCAGTCTACGAAGGTGGGGGGGGATTATGCTCTGCTTTAGTATGTCACAGTACATGTTGGCATTCATGGTTCCCTCAATGAACTGTAGCTCTCCAGTGCCGGCAGCACTCATGCAGCCCCAGACTATGACACTCCCACCACCATGCTTAACAAGACACACTTGTTTTTGTACTCCTCGCCTGGTTGCCATCACACACGCTTGACACCATGTGAACCAAATAAGTTTATCTTGGTCTCATCAGACCATGGGACATGGCTCCAATAATCCATGTCCTTAGTCTGATTGTCTTCAGCAAACTGTTTGTGGGCTTCATGTGCATTATCTTTAGAAGAGGCTTCCTTCTGGGATGACAGCCATGCAGACCAATTTGATGCAGTGTGCGTCGTATGGTCTGAGCACTGACAGGCTGAATCCCCACCCCTTCAACCTCTGCAGCAATGCTGGCAGCACTCATATGTCTATTTCTCAAAGACAATCTCTGTATATGATGCTGAGCACGTGCACTCAACTTCTTTGGTCGACCATGGCGAGGCCTGTTCTGAGTGGAACCTGTCCTGTTAAACCGCTCTATGGTCTTGGCCACCATGCTGCATCTCAATTTCAGGGTCTTGGCAATCTTCTTATAGCCAAGGCCATCTTTATATAGAGCAACAATTCTTTTTT